>NC_043002.1:47110527-47190527 GCF_006345805.1 Octopus sinensis | reverse complement strand
CCAGAACTACTTACCTCCCTTACAAATAATCCAGGACTACTTACCTCCCTTTCAAATAATCTTTTTTCTCAGGAACTATTAGACCTGACACCTTGTATTAGCCGGTGTATACGAAGCAATGAATAGCTTTTCAGAAACCATGGTATGCTTTGTTTTCTGACTTTATAATCATCTCATAGTAATGACTTTTATTACTACCTCAGTCCATCTAAATGTATATATTTGTCGTTACCTTTCATAAAAAGCCTTTTTTCATTTACAATGTGCATTTTCGTTGATTTTTCATATATATATATATATACCCAACTCCCAGTTCCTCCGCCTCCGACGCTTGTGCAGCTGTAACCAGGATTTTGAGACCCAGTCCCAGTACCTGGCCCGCCTGTTCAGGCATCGAGGATACCCCTCAATCCTTGTCCAAAACGCCCTTGCCCGCGCTCGTCGAATCTATCGCACCACCGCCCTTTCTCCTTCCCCTCACCAAACCCCTAACCGCACCCCTTTTCCCTTTCTTTTCCACCCCTCCACTCTACTCCTTCGTCGTAGGATACTACGGGCCTTTCGTCGTCTCCAACTCGATCCCACCACCCGCCCCATTTTCCTCAACCCACTCTTGTCCTCAAACGCGCCCGGAACCTACGCGATCTTCTGGTCCGTAGCACCTTCTCCTCTTCCCTCCCAGCCCCACATGGATCCTCCCCGTGCTCTAGATCCCGCTACAACACCTACCCCTTCATCACCAACACTACCTCTCTCGCTGGTTCTAACCTACAAACTGTTCACATTACAAATTCCTTCAGATGCACTTCTTCTAGCCTCATATAATGCATTAAATGCAACCTCTGTGGGAAACTATATGTAGGTCAGACGTGCCGTCGACTGGCCGACCGGTTCACCGAACATCTAAGGGATGTTCGGCAACGTTCGAACACTCCCGTCGCCCGTCTTTTTCGCTTGGCCAACCATTCCCCCTCTAGCATCTCCGTCTTTGGCCTCACTCTACACCACGGATCCACACACTCTCGTCTCCGCCTGGAACAGCGCTGTCTTTAATTTACAGGCACTATCCCCCACGAACTAAACACAACCCCCTCCTCCTATTGACTGCTTCTACACCTCCCGCAACAAGCAACTTAATTTCTTTTTCACATTTTTCATTTTTACTTGTAATTGCGCCATTTATATTGTATTAACTTCCTTATCTCCTTTCAACCTTAATTTTCATATTTTATTGTTTTTATAATTTTTTGTTTTTTAATTGTTTATAACTTATTGTTTTATAAATTATTGTTTTTATTTCTATATACACGTACACATGCACACACATACGTACACATCCACGAATGCACATATACCTCCCTCACACACCGCACACATACAATACACATACATGCACGTATACACTCACATACTTCCACACACACACGCATACATACACACACACACTCACATACACCCACGCGCACACACACATATGCGCGTACACACAACACGTGCACAAACGTACATACACACACATATTTCCAACAAGTATATACCAGTAAATGTATGTAGAATACAAATCCCGGATAAATCCTCATTCATGACAGGTACATCCAAATATCCATTTGTAGAATTACAAAAATACACTATAGAGAAAATTATATTGTTATTATAGCTCTCACATTATAAAGCCGACAATTGCTTCCATTACATTAACACACACACACATACATACATGTATATATATAAATGTAAGTTACCTTGGTGGATGTCTATATGTTTTGCTCAAGAACACAAAGCGATGTTTGATCCATGGGTATATGCGTGTGGGCGCGCGGGGAAGAAGGTGTATGCGTGCGGGGGAATGAAGGTGTATAGCTAAGTCGTTAGGCTTTGTTCTTACGATCGCTAGACCGAGCGGCGCGTTGTGTTCTTGAGCAAAACACTTCATTTCACGTTGCTCTAGTTTCCTTTCCGATCAGGTGAGAATGTTGGCCTGCTCGCCTAACCAGCGCGATGGCGTCGATCGAAGGCTAAAACGGTGCAAAACGCATTGTGACCAGCGATGATAGTCTGGTCGGTCACCTGATCGTGTGATATATATATATATATATATATATATATATATATATATATATATATATATATATATATATATATATATATATAATTGCAGCGTGGAAGGTGTTTATAAACGATTTAATAAAGAACACACAAAACCGTTAGATTCACTTCAACTTTTAAATTTAACTTGTCATCGGCGGCACGTCTGAGATGCAGCACGAACTTTTGTCAGTGAAAAGGTCGCGGTCTCAAAGCGACGAAAATATTTTGACAAATTAAATTTAAATGTTGAAGTGAATCTAACGGTTTTGTGTGTTTCTTAAATGGCTTATAAACACCTTCCACGCTGCAATTGTTTTCGTTCCGGCACACGATCTCAGATCAAGTCACTTGCTATGCAAGTACATCTCCGTAATATATATATATATATATATTATATATATATATATATATATATATATATACGTACATACACACACGCGCGCGCGCACACACACACAAAATGAGAGATTGTGTTTGCGAGTGTATGTAATAGTACGTATGTAGTATGCAAGCATGCGTTTTCTTCACGCGTCTATAATTTTTTTTTACTTATATTTCCTTAAATAAATCTGGTAACTTACTCAAGATGCCCTGCATCCTTACGTAATGTACTCTCAGCTCATCTTACAAAAGAGAGCATACTGATATTCAGTTTGAGTTTATTTTGAAGGGGCTCGCCATTGAATATCAGCTATAGTGATGGCATCAGTCCCATGGGTTTTTAAAATGTTATGCTTTATCTCCAACCCCACAATTAAATAATATTTTTTTAAATATCGAGATGAAAATTCCGGAAACTGTCGTATGCGAAGAGTAATCTTCCATAACCACTACTACTACTACTACTAAAATCACCGATCTTACCATCACGAGTAGTAGTAGTAGTAGTAGTAGTAGTAGTAGTAGTAGTAGTAGTAGTAGTAGTAGTAGTAGTAGTAGTAGTAGTAGTAGTTGACGACAAACAGGGAAACCAATTTAGAATATGTGATCAAGAGAATGAAGACGTCAGTGAGAGAAGCAAAATAATACAATGAGGAAAGAAGCTCGAAGTAAGAGAGATGGTGGATTTTAATCTACATTCATTTCTTTGTATTGTTTAGAAATATCTTTTCAGTTTAATCTAAGCCCCATTCACTGCTGTTCTTCGGCTATAATGTTTCTCTTCCTTAATCCTACTCTCCTCATTATAAGTGAAGACCACATAGGGCTACTGCTTAAGGTACTTATGTCAGCAGCATTTCAACATTTTGCCACAGAAATTGAAAACTCTATATGGAGTGGATGTAAATACATTCAAGAAGCAATTAGTTATTCTACTATTGGTGATTCTACACGAACCGACGTCACTGCAACGATCGAAACCGAGGATAGTGACACCACACTCTCGCTTTCACCGAAATCTAAATATAATAAGAAACAGTACCAAATTGGTGGCACTCTAGCATGGCGATACCCATCAGTCTGTTACTAATAAAAGAAAACAAAAGGATAATTGATATAGGTTTACACACACACGCGCACACACACACACACATACACACACACACACACACACACACTTACACACACACACACACACACGAGCACAAACATATCGTCGCCATTGTTATGAGAAACCAGATAGATATCCTACGTCAGAATTCCGTTTATATCTAGATTCGGTATAGATAAGTAATTGTCATCTACTGATGATATTTCAGTTGACTATATCCCAGCCTTACAAATTTATGGTTGCGTATCACCACGTTATATATGCATATATAAAATATCAAAATTAGCATTTCATTTAGTTAGGTACTTAAATTTGTTAATTTACTTACGGACACATAGTTTCTGTTGACTTTGTTTTTGGCTCTGTAATTTGGATCTTACAATTGTCTACATTGTTCGTGTGACAGGGAGTTTCTGAAAAAAAAATAGAGTCGTAAAAAAAGAACAATAAAATATGGTATACTTTAGGATAGGTATGTTTAGATTTTATAAATATGGATTAGAAGAAATTGTATTATATTTCCTGCAAATGTAATGAGATGATTTAAAGTTAGTAATAATGAGAAATCCTGCTTGTGATAGCAAGCGCTCAAATGCCCAATTTGCGAGTAATAATACGAACGTAATTTCTAAATGATAATATATTTGTATAGCAAGTCAAAATTAAGATATTTATAAAAATGCTATTTTGATCTCTATGTAGTAGTCGAAAATGAATTGAAAAGATGACAAATTCTTTGAGAAATTTAATAATTATAATTTTATTTCAATGATATACCACTATTCTTGATGAATAACTTTGAAAGCATTAAATAAAAGAACCTACTAAGGCAGCTATCGGTGTAGTGCTTGTCCAACAGTTTATAATGCTCGGTACACTCTTGTTGATATAAACAATTTTTCATTCCTTCAAGGTAACTGAAAAAGAAAAAAATGCTCAAATTACCACAGCTTCATATTAATATTTTACATCAACGAAGAACTGTATCTGCATGCTTTTGTGCATTTCTGCCACATTTTATCGAATCTTTAAAGCTTACATTTTCTTGATCTAATTAATTTGTCCTAAATTATAAGTTCCTATATTATAGTATTATCACAGACATTCTACATACACACACATATATATATATGTGTATATGTATATACATTTGCACGAAACAAGATGACTGCATCTATAGCCAAACTTTCGATTCCATAATTGTATGAAGTCAAAAGATGTAGCTTTGGCGAGCAATGTTGGGCAGAGAGAATCGAAAATAATCGTAAAAATGTTCACTATTTTTTACAGCATTTTTGTGAGAACTCTTTCTATATGAGTTTACATTTAAGGTTCTGGAATCATACAATACTAAAATCCGCCAGACTAAGACTCCATTAATTTCTCATCTCTTGGATTAGAAATTAATGTTCCGGATATAGTTATCAAATGCATACTCCCGCCTTTATTGTCACTATAAACAGGCCTTGAAAACATACAACAAAGAGGACATACTAGTTGTACCAATGCACTGTTACTACACATATCAAATAAAGGGTCTTATACAACAATCTCCTTACCCTTAACGCAATCACATCACCTCTCAAAGCCCAACAAATACAACCTCGGTAACTATATTACGAAATTTTGATAGCGGCCAAATTTGTATCTTAAATACTAGGATGACTCGGTGGTGAGAGAAAATATTTCAGCCATGTTCAGTTTTTGATTTGTACTAAACTCAATGAGATCGATTTTGGAGAACTGCTGTCATGTCTGAAACGAAGCTGTCATACATTCTTGAGACAACTTTCAAAAGGACTAATAAACGAGACCATGGGACCTCTACGAGATAGCTCAATCTGTGACAAATAGCAGCTTATTTCTATCCCCATTCTACATATATACATACACACACATACATACATACATACATACATACATACACGTCAGCGTGTGTGTGTGTGTGTGTGTGTGTGTGTGTGTGTGCGTGTGAAATGAGACGAGGAGGTCAGGTCACGGCTACAGTGCCGTTGAAGTAAGTCTCCTCGATCAGAACTGTTTCGGACTGAACAGCAATTCAATGATGATTCATTCAGAAATACACTCTAATCCCTTGCTGGTAGAGGTATTTTGCACCACTTTGCTTCGTATATCTCTCCTACAGCTTCTGCTCTTCTAAAGTATATAGCTTCATACTCTCCGTCCTCCAAGCCTTTTACACACGTTTCATTTTTTTTTCTCCCGTTTTCTACAATGCGCCTTGTCCCTTCTCATACTGCACTAAGCGTATTGCACATTCTTTCCCAAAACTAATTCTATAATCCTCACCCCATCCAAGAGACATTGGCCCATAGATATCTTAACTGGGCACCCTTGTTAACGAATGGCAGTTTTTTTTTCAAACAAACATCATTTTTCCGTATTACTTCATAATTTTAAAAAAACTACCATTCGTTAAATTATACTAATTTCACATTTGATATTTCTGAGGAGCAGAAGAGTTAGCTATAAATGCTTATAAATAGAGGATTTCATTATTCTATGTTATCTAAGTCTATGAACTATATTTGGAATACAGAACAATATAATGGATTTTACACATAATTATTATGGATTATTACAGAAAACTAAACAAGAAGGTATATATGGATTTAAAGACTCTCATACTAAAGTGTACTTACCAAAATCAAAAGCAGTAATTTTTTATTTTTTATTTATATTTCAAACAAACACTATTTTCCCATATTACTTCATATTTTTAAAAAACTACCATTCGATAAATTATACAAAATTCACATTTTATATCTCTGAAGAGCAGAAGAGTTGTCTATAAATGCTTATCAATATAGGATTCTATTATAGGGACAACACTTCTGCGAAATGAACGTAAGATGCTTTAAAAACTTAATTCGAAACTTTTAAACTGTCATATTTATTATTATATATTTATACTTATACATATACATATATTTACATATATTTATATTTTTAATACCACAATTATTTTGCAAACGTATATATCTTTCTGAAGAATTTTCTAATATTGATTTCCTGATAATAATAACAATAATAATAGTAATAATAATAATAATAATAATAATAATAATAATAATAATAATAATAATATATTATATAAAATATATATAATGGCTCGTATTAGATACATAGGTACTTTAATAGTATTAATACTTTGATACAACAGAGCACTCAATATAAATTCAGTATATAATATTCTCATTGAATATATTTAACTAAAGATTTATATATATACTAGCAGTATCGCCCGGCGTTGCTCGGGTTTGTAAGGGAAATAACTATATAAGCATTTTTTGAGAGTTATAGCCAAAAAATAGCAAAAAAATGCATTAAAAATTGAAAAAAAATTAAGGTAATTTTTTTTTTAAATCGTTGACACATCGTAGATATTTTTAGAGAGTTACTTCCCTTATATAATAACGAAAAATATGCATTAAAATGGAAAAATATGATGGTAAATTTTTTTTAAATCGTAGACTCATCGTAGACGCGCGCTAATACCCAGAAGGGCTCGATATGAATCACGACTATAAGATACCCGCTTTTGGTTAAACTATACCGCAAAATGTGGGAGTAGTTACGAATCTAAATCGTAGGAGACAGACACACAACTTCACTCTTATATATAAAGATATAAGCCACGTAGTTATATACACATACTTTGTTATATACACATTCTTAAAAGAAAATGTTATTTTGAACACAACATTTACAAAGAATAAAATATTTTTTGGTTTTTCTTAACCCTTTCGTTACTATATTTCTGACCAAAATACACCCCTTATGTGTTTCAATTAATTTCTAACGTAATCATAAATTTAGTCTGGTTTCATTAAACAACTATAACTTTTTTATTTATGAATATATTAATCTGATTTTTGGAAGATAATTTAGTGAAATGTTCTCAACCAATTCTATACTATAATTTTTGTCACAAAGTGACTCTAATTGCAGGTAGATACAGGTAAATTCAACAATATATAAAATTATTAAAATTTTGTTCAAACATCGCTATAGAAAATGGGTTATTAGCTAATATTCAATTGGGTATACAACAAAATTTTACGATAGAATTTGTTATTCTGGGTAACTTTCTAATACCCATAATAATATTTATGGCAAAATAGGCCTTAATTTCATTTAAGGTTGTGGGAAATAACAAACTATCGTTTCTTTCGCTTTGTTTAGGTTGAGATCAAATACCACATGCTTTTTTTTTTCAGTCATAGAGTTTGATTTATGAAGGTCTTCAGTAGAAAATCCTTCGAATTCTGACTCGCTGCTTGATATAATGAAATTCGTATCCATTTTTTGTCAGAATTACAAATTTTGAAAACACAATAGGAACAAATTTCGGAAAAAAATCTCCCATAATTCACGGAATTAAAATTACACTTCGATTTTTGTACAAAACTGTATTTGAAGTGTTTACGAAGTATAATACGTGTTTTCACGAATGTTCTAAAGAGATTTACTCTGATATTCTCATTTAAATATGAATAGGTAAATTCGGGCGGTTTGGTCACATTAACCAAAATTTTTTTCGGGCGGTTTGGTAACGAAAGGATTAAACGGATGCATACATTTATTAATAACTATATATAAGTGTCGTCTGTTTATACATAAACAGTTTCATACTGCAATTATATATACATATATCTATATATAATATTATATAATAAAATATATACAGAGTAAAATAAAAAAACAATTTACCTTTTCTGTATTGTTATTCGACCGTCCGTGTGTCTTTGCAAATGTGTTGGAATGATAAGTGAGTTGTGTTTTGGCGCCTTTTTTTACTAATAACAAACACACACGTGTTTGTATGTAGTTGTTTGAAACGTTTGTGTTTGCCACTCTCATATATGTATGTGTATGCGTGTGTGTGAGGAATGACACACACACACTCACGCACGCACACATGTACATCAATGCTTTTATGAGCGTCATAGAGAGAAACAAATATTACATCGCCATCGCCATCGCCATCGCCATCGCCATAGCCATCGCCATCGCATTCTATTTTCTACCTGTCAACACACAGTGAATTAGTTTCATTTTATTCATTGCACACTGTGTGTGTGCGTTTGCGTGTGGTGTAAACCAGACTAAGAAAAGCATTTGACACACACACCAGAATGTGAGTTTTCTGTAAATTTTGCTTAATTGGAGTTTAAATTTTAAAAACTGGACCTGGCATGACGCGATGCATTGTACTCTTAAAAATGCTAGGTAAATTGTAATTGAAGAAATCCTATATTGTAGATTTGTATAACTCCCAAAGGGAGGCAGATAAAATCTGCCTTTTATAATAAGAGATATACATGTGTGTGTGTGTGTGTGTGTGTGTGTGTGTTAATAAACGTGTGCATGTATATATGTAGCATTATATAGAAAATAAGAGATTTAAATTAATGTGATATAGTAATAGTAGTTGGTTTCCATCTGGCCATTTGAATTTACATTCGACATTGAAAACATCCAATAGGAGTTACGTAGGACAAGGTACTTCATTTTCATTTTTCTGATAATAGTGAATAAGAGTGAATGATCACGAGTTTTATAGAACAACTGTGACATAACTATAATTACAAACCACGTGGGTTGAGCTATTCTTAATGATTCTTTTGACTGTGATCCCTTCGCTACTTTATTTCGATAACATTTGACTTGCCCCATCGATGTATAGTGGTTGAAATACATGACAATTCAAAGATTTTATTTCATCTTACCTGCATAAATCGTTTTGCTTTAATTGTTTACAAGTCCGAATGTCTTTTATTCCACAAATGTTAATTTCTTTCTCTTTAAAGATAAAAAAAAATAACAACAATAACAGGTGCAGGAGTGGCTGTGCGGTAAAAAGCATGCTTCCCAACCACATAGTTCCAGGTTCAGTCCCACCGCATGGCACCTTGGGCAAGTGTCTTCTACTATACCCTCGAGTCAACCAATGTCTTATGAGTGCACTTGGTAGACGGAAACTGAAAGAAACCTGTCGTATATATATACACACACACACCGATATTGGTGTGTTTACGTCCCCGTAACCTAGCGGTTCGGTATAAGGCACCGATAGAATAAGTACTAGGCTTACAAAGAATAAGTCCTATTCGTTAAAAGGCGCTGCTCCAGCCTGGCTACAGTCAAATTACTGAAACAAGTAAAAGAATAAAAGAAAATGGCATAATTTGAAAGTATAACAGATAAATTAAATAAAGTGCAGATTATAAAATAATGACTATATTGACACATATCCACACGTTTCTCTGGAGTAACATATGTGCTGTAATCGAATGAGTCAAAATGATCTCAAACAAAAATAAGTGCGATTTCAGTTTAACATTAAGTATTATTATGCAGCGTATCAAACCCAATAGATATTGCAGCACTGAACTCTGTCAAATCAATTACAATCAAATACTCAGAAATCGAGATAATTTTACAATCCACTTATAATTACAGGTAAATTCACCGCAGGGAAAGGTCACCACCATCAATTCACCGTGAAGAAAGTTCACCGTGAGGAAAGTTCAACGTGAGGAAAATTCACTGCAAGGAAAGTTTATCGAGAAAATATATCCATAGTATCTCACCATCAATAGTTAAAAACTATTTTATTGAAAAATCGAAACGTTGAATTGTTGACTGTGAACTTGCTCTGCGGTGAATGTATGACTGAACTTAACGGACATGTCCAAACATCTTACCTATTTCATAACAATGCACAATGGAAAGAAAGAAAAAGCAAACATAAATGAATTATTTGATGTTAATGTGGTATCAAATGATTGCGAAGTGGTCGGTGGCATAGTCGGCCTATACATATTGGTACTACACACTAAATTCTCTTTTTGTTTCTGGTGATCTTTATAGAAATTGTAGATTATTCCTCTTCAGAAGCATCAACTTCCAACAAACAGCTTTAGGGGGGAAATTATACCTCTTCTTTGATAAGTTAAGTCTTCTAAACAGTAATATCCATCGCTAAGCATTTAACTTCCATGAAGTGAATTTAAACTGAAAAACTTCTATTTACAAATCTCATAAAAATAAACAAAAAGAAAATATTCAATATACATAGAGAGATCCTCCAACCACTTTCAAAGGTTATTTTTTTTAATTAAGAACATCTCATTAAGATTCCTCTTTACTATCTAAAGAATATATGTTCAACGAGGTACCAACTTTGTAGAATGAATCACTATGTGCTTTTGTGTGATTTTTGTACGTGCGCGTGTGCATATTTATTTTATGTACATGTGTGCGTACGTGTGTGTATATGGAATGTGAAAGTAGTTTTTCCTCATACGTAGTTATCTATGTGTATGTTTGTCTCTTATATACATATAGGTCTGTGTGTTTGTATGTGCATTGCTGCAGAAATGTGTGTCATATTGTAATATGTGTGAGTATGTATGTGTTTGTGTATATGATGCTACTATTATTTTGTTGAGCATAGTCAATTGTAGTCAATGGGTAATCAATCGTAGTCTACTCACTCAACATACTCTAAACAACGGCAACAAAAATAAATGCATCAACCAAGTGCTCACAAACGAAGTGAGAGCTACATCCTACGGATTGGCAGCGAAATACTCATAATGCACTCACTCCCTGAAGACTTCCATTGTGAGCTCAGAATTACAGGTTTAGAATACTTCGGCAAAATACGCTGCATAACACAAAACACATTACGCATGGATGTGTTTCCTGTAAATTTGGGGAGGATGATAATGGAGTTTAACCACTTTTGTGCTCGATATCACATCACATCTTCAAGGTTATGATTTTGCGATACGAGAGCAGATGATAGCTGTGAAGTGTTTAATTAGACAGTAAGATTTTTAAACTTCCAAGATGTAAATGTAAATGATAATTATAACACTCTTCTGTAGAGTCTACAACACTTGTAATTAGAAACTTCCCAGAATCTCACCAAAGTATTACCTCCCACTATGACATGAAGCTATTGTTAAAACAATATACATTGCCAACCGCAGAAAAGACTGCCTTTAGATTGATATCAACAATACCTCTGTTATTGAATACATGCATATCAATACTAAGAATATTGCTGGAACACCCTCAACAAAACTTTTACCGAACGCAAACATAACATTCCAGATATGATTATTTAGAAAAGATTATTTTTAAAAAAATCATGTAGAGTTTATCTGCCCTGCAGATGTGAACATCTCACCCCAAATCAGCGAGAAGATGAATGTTTGTGGTCAATTTCTTCGAAACCAGCAGCTGCTCTACCTTGTTTACAAATTCTTATTTGTCTAAATGTCTAAAGGACAATTTGGAAAAGCGAGGATTTCCTAGTAAGAGACCGGCTAAACTACGTTACTAATAGGATTTGTAAGTGGAACTATAAAAATATACAATGCTTTTACTGATGTTCAGCATCGTACACTTATCGGTCTTATCAAAGGAGCTTTGTTCCTTTCTAAGAAACTAGATCCTGCCTTCTAGAAATAATTCTAATAAATTAAAAAGAAAAGAAACCTACATATGTACGTACTTAGATAGATAGATAAACAGACAGACAGACAGACAGACAGACAGACAGACAGACAGACAGACAGACAGACAGATAGATAGATAGATAGATAGATAGATAGATAGATAGATAGATAGATAGATAGATAGATAGATAGATAGATAGATGGACAGACCGACAAACAGATACATGCATACATACCTACAAACGTGCAAATTAACACTCCCCCATATAAAGGTGTAAAAACCATAACTTCACTCACAAGCTTTCACTAATTGTTTTTTGGTACCTTCGCAAGCTTTACTAGCCAAAAGAAATCTACTTTTTTGTTGTATAGCACTTGTATATTGTCAGTTCAGTTTGAAAGAAAACATGTAAATAATTGCCAGAAATTTATTTTGTCGTGCTACTCCATTTCAACAAGAGAACTAATTATTTTACGGACATGCAAAATATAGCATTTAAGTTAGTGTAAATATTTTGTTGATTTATATATTAACTGAGAGTTTATCTCAACATGAATATGTTTTAGAGTCAGACATTATCCAGTAATTCAAATTTGTATGCCATGCAATAACTACTAATTTGAAGCAAGATATAATATCTCATCTCATTACATATAGATGAGAACTGAAAACAAGAAGTTTGAATTATATACTTACTGCATTTCAGACGATCAAGTTCTTGTTTTCCACGACTTCCTATTCGCCCATTGAGCATTTTAGTGCACAAGTGAATATTTAGTGCACGTCTGAAAAGATTATTAACAACGCTTAGCAAAAATCTATCAGATCAGATATCATCAATATTACTTAATCAAATACTGCGTTAAATTTTTAAAATCATCTGTTTTTTCAATAACAGGTAACAGAAATAATAGGCAACAGAAATAGCATACAAATATTCATCGAATCACTCCCTACCGTCTATCAAAAAATAACACTGAATAATGAATATTATGTCTGTCTAGACTATAGACAGAAGAGTCACATTTGGAATACTTTTCATCATAGATCTACTTAACCAGTGTCGTCATTGGGTAAATAACAACAACGCTCCATTTTGACTGGTTGCTTTAACCTCTCTTCATGAATCTCATGAAGTCGGTTTCAGCCTTCACATTCCTTTGCAAAAATTCTTAAGCCTTCATTTTCTTTCGTTGAAATTCATTGATAAAGACATAAGTGATAGATATCACTTTCAAAACATTCACGTAGTCATATAGCTTTTGGTTATTCTAAAACATTAGCTTGTGGTGTGGTAGTTCCCTGCACACTTATTCTAAAGGAACAAATTATTTCCATTCGTTCCTGAATTCTGTGAGGCTTCGTGGTTCGTTCGTAGATCTAGTTCTAACTATCGACTCTGGCGTAGGACGAGCTTATAACTTGCAGTCGTTAACTTTACTGAACAGAGAATATTACTGTATATTTTTTCTTTCGTTGTTTGTCAGGGTTGGTGCATAAGCACTGAGGAAAAAGCAAAAGAAACGAAGGAATTTTAAAAGCCACTCGCTTACAACAAATAACTAGTCTAATTCCAGGAACGTGACCATCGCTCTCTCTCTCTTCCCCGAAAATATGTGTAGCCACCGTTTGGTTCATGAGTGAAATTTCCCAAGTACAAGGTCTGTTTCGTGAGAGGACTGGTTTTGTCGTTTCTGTCAATTAAAGTGTGGATGTTCTATGCGTGATGAATTTGTACTTCCGTTCTCTTCAGTTCTGTTTCGTCTTCACTACAAAAAATAGGCTTAGTACTAGCCGCAATCAGCTTCTCAGCTGTTGTTGTTGATGACGATGATGATACTGTTGGTATTGTTGCTGCTATTGTTGCTTCTGCTGCTGAAAATTGTTGATTGGCCTCATGTCAAGCCTCATAAAGATATTTTCTTTTTTCATTTTAAGATTCTAATGTATGATAAATCCATGGCAGATTTGGCTGCTATTCCAGTCGTCCAGAGGCTACGTAGTGGCTCCTCGGCTGGTTTGCTAATTTGAAGAATGGGTAACGTTGAGGACACCTTTTCAAGTCCTGGTCGTTACTAATAAGCATCACAGCTCCAAAGAACCTTATTCATTAGTCATCAGAATACTACCTAATTTCTTTTCTGTCATCGGGACAGAGAAGAGTTTACATAACCACACGCTACCACTGTGCAGATCCAAAACTATGACTTCCAGTATTTTTACCACCTGTCTCTATGCTTTTTCCCTATTATTAAGAAACTCTAACTAGGGTGAGAGAGAAGTTTGAGAGAGGCTTTCAAATCTTTATCCATGAAGCCTTTAGGTTGTGATACATTTGTACTAGATGAGTCCTACTCTTGTGACCATAAAGGCCAGAGTCCAATTGGCACAATAATATTTTAGAACTGGTTGTTTCTTTAGCCTCAATGGACGATCATGTATTTTTCTTGTTCTAACAAGTCCTATATCCGGTACTCTGCTGAAATTTTGAATCACTTCGTTACTTTCATTCGACCAGCAAGACGAAACAGTTTTTGCAGTCAAGTATCAACAGTTACCTATTTGCGAGTGTTTTACAACTATTAGCTACCCCACCTTTGACAGACCGTTAAAGCGGTTTGCCGCTGCATGCTACAATTTCTTGAAAGTATAGATGAGAAATAGTGGAAAACAAAGGTGCGCGATTCACTGCCAAGTATGTATACTCATGCCACAAGAGATTCTACACACGCTAGAGTTCACATGATTATGTGTAAATAACATCTATATCTATGCCTTCAGTGTGTTATAAAATACCAAGAGTTAAGGAAAAATCCAGAAGTATGGTCCTTAAGACAACCGGATAAAATGTTTGTCTTCCTTCTGATAGTTTCCGCAACTAATAGTATTAAATATTGAATACTAGTATTTTTTTGGTCTACACAAAAATGGCTGAGAAGCGATCTCAGTAGCATTTAGCTTATATTTTCTATGCATTCACTTATTTCTTAATTACGAAACAAGTATACACGAATCTGTAAGCGTGTGTGTGTATGTGCATGAGTGGTTTGTTTGTGTGTTTGTGCGTATGTATGTATTTTGTGGTGATTTTGCCTATGTTTTGTGCTTAAATTTTTAGTTTAGTATTTTTGTATGCTTTTGTGTTTTCTGTGTTTTTCTAAGATTTTGCTTAAGTTATTATTCTTTATTTTTTATATTTATATCTATATATACTTACTGACAATTTGTCGAAGCTACATTGTCTAGAACATCGCGGCATTTCCTGAATTCTTTTTCCGGCTCAGATATTTCGTCACTACCTACAACTAGTAAAAATATGTGACCAATGATACACTAAACATAAAGAAAATGGTCTCACACACACACACACACACACACACACACACACACACACACACACACACACACACACACACACACACACACACACGCACACACCTATATTGTTTTTGTTTTTTTTCTTTAAAAAGATGAGCATAGATCACATACAATATGTTGTAATATTATATAATCATTATTTATATCCATGATGTCGCTGAACCAGGTAATTTTGCATGATGACAATGAAGGAAAAAAATGTAATGCAACACCTCTATTCCTGGACTTGCGATATGTGTGTGTGTATATATATATATATATATATATATATATATATATATATATATCGTCAGCAGTTCATATATCCGAAAAGAAGCGCACTTTAAAAAATGAGAGCAATAATATACTTTTTTAGGAAGTTAATTGTTATGGTCGATCATAGGGTAACCATTGTTATGGCCAAGCATTTTATATGTGCGAAACCAATGGCCATTCTATGACCGGTAATAACAATTAATTTTGTAACACACACACACACACACACACACACACACATATACACATATACACATACAAGCCTGTGTACGGGCATATTCTTCATACATACAAACACTCGCACACGCACGCATATGTAAATCTATATATATAAAACTGTAGTTGTGTGAGTGTCTGTCCCCTTCGATTTAGATTCCTAACTACTCCCACATTTTGCGGTGAAGTTTAACCAAATTCGAGT
The DNA here is from genome assembly GCF_006345805.1 of Octopus sinensis. Classification (NCBI taxonomy): domain Eukaryota; kingdom Metazoa; phylum Mollusca; class Cephalopoda; order Octopoda; family Octopodidae; genus Octopus; species Octopus sinensis. The sequence goes on along the minus strand of NC_043002.1, from coordinate 47,174,397 downwards.
ATCTTATAGTCGTGATTCATATCGAGCCCGTCTGAGTATTAGCGCGCGTCTACGATGAGTCTACGATTTTAAAAATAATTTAACATCATTTTTATTCCATTTTAATGCATAATTTTTCGTGTGTCGATGGCGGCGGAGTTGGCGTCCATGGTCACACCTGCACCTGTTTGCTTCTCCCCCTTCTTCCCTCCCTCGTGAAGCTGTGGGGAAGGGAGTGTAAGGAAATCAACGTCGTAAAGCGTTGTCAAGGAGACCAGCGTTCTTTTAGAACAACGACTTCATGGCTTGAAGACACCAAAACAGAAATGGCTAAGAAAGCCCGAATTGGCATCTATAAGGGAAGTAACTCTCTAAAAATGCTTATATAGTTATTTCCCTTACAAACCCGAGCAACGCCGGGCGATACTGCTAGTATTTGATAAAGATTTTGACAAATGCTGGTGTTAAGTTACGTAAAATATGTAAGCTGATGTCAATAAATAAAAATAAGGAGGAAAGATATTTTACTACCTGGTATTCATTGGTCACGGATCCTATATCTTGGATAAATGTATCATTATTTGCTGACCATTTTAGTCTTACCAGTAGCAATACATTTTCCCAGGAGCTTGCTTTAATTATATATTTCCGTTTAGTTGAAAATAAACTCTATCCCAAATATTGAACGATTTTTAAACAACCTATGTAATACCTTTTCTCATTATTTTCATTTATTGACATCACAAACTTTACCTAATTTATTTCCTGCTTGAATAACTTTATATTTACGCATTTCAGTGCTATAAGCAAATTCCAGTACTCTTACACACACACAAACACACGCGCACACACCCGCATGACATGGATAAATAAAAATTTGTATACAAAAGAAAATGTTAAATATACATTTTCAAAACCTGATCATTGTAGTTTTCAAATAATTCTAACTACATCGATTTTTCAGTGCTTTAAACATAATTACATAAATTTTAGCTTAAGAAGACAAGCACGTTCTTTTTATGCTATTGATGTACCACTTTTTTGCTTTGTAAGGTTTAAATCTATTTCGGTTCTTTCGATGTTGTTGTTATTATTATTCAGGTCACTGCTTGGAATCGAACTCGGAATCAGTAGCCCACGTTCTAAACCACTACGACATATGCCCGTGAGCCATTATGGAGTGAATTTTAGGGCTTATAAATCTATAGTGCATACGTCTGCTTATTTCTTACATGTATATTAATTTTATTTTAATTTCTTCTTTCCCCCACCCTTCGCCTCGCGTTAAGATTTTATAATTCATTGATTTTTATGTGATTCTCCAGTAACAATATTTGATCAAACATTCCAGGAGAAAGCTTTTAATACAGTTCTTTACTAATAGCCTCTTCCAGTTTGCTAACTAACTCTCCCTCTAATCTATATCTTTGCTAAACGCTTGCTAAGCGCTTTCGATTCTACACTAATCGCTTTCTGAAGAACGATCTACCACCGGTTGTTGACGATTTCCCCCGTCAACTACCGCTTAACTAGTTCACTAATCCGGTGCCTGTAGCCTTTGCAAGCCAGTAAGGACCCATTCAATTTCCAGTAACCAGACCACTGTCTACGGGTCCTATCTAAATCGACTGAGCATATCACAAATCTGTGATCTGTGTAGCTGGTCAAATTAAATTGTGAACATCCTATGCTGTCCCTATCCTCTGACCTAGCAAATACTCTATCTAAATACGATCTGGATAACCCGCTGTGGTAGATCCATGTCCACTCTAGCACATCAGGTGCCATGAGGAATGTTTGTATATTATGACCGTCTGTCTTTACGTTCTAATTTCAAATTCTGCCGAGGTCGACTTTGCCTTTCGTCCTTTCGGGGTCGATAAATTAGGTACCAGTTGTATACTGGGGCCAATCTAATCAACTGGCCTCTTCCCACAAAAATTTCAAGTCTAGAAAAGTATATTGTGACAGTTACAGAATATGGAAAGTAATGTAACACCAATGACTACATAATCCAACCAAGATATCTCAGTTACCCAAATGCAATGAGAATTACTATTTAACCTTAAAATACATAGTGCATATTCAAAGAACTTCAAAGGAAGATGGTGGTTGTTTTATGTTTTCAATCAAAGCAATTATTGGATTCCTTATCCTAAGCGAAAACTGTCTATTACATTCATATATATATGTCACAAGTTGTAACTGTAATTCAAAGGGGCCAGCCTTGTCATATTCTGTGTGAGGCTGAATCTCCCAGAGAACTACGTTAATGTTATGCATGTCTGTGGAGTACTCAGCCATTGTTGAGTTAATTTTATCCTCGTGTGGTAATGAAAAGTGAAACTGTCGTCAAATATTTGCTGTGTCTATGTATCTATGTATGAACTTTTCTTTGGATTTATGAATCTACTGTCTATCTCACTTTCTCTCTTTCTCTTTCACTTCCTTTGTGTCCCTCTTCTCTCCCGCTTTTGATTTAACAATGTGTATATGTATCTACTTCTCTTGCAATATGATAAACATTTATAAACGAACACCGTCACCACTCACTAGCTCTTTCACTCTCTTTCTCTCTCACTCTTTCTCTCTCTCTCTCTTTTTCTTTCTCTCTGGCGTGCTCTCTGAAGCATTTAAAAACAGAAAACGAACGCCGTCACCACTCACTGTCTTTCTCTCATTCTCTCTTCCTCTCTAACTCTCTCTCACTCCCTTTCTTTCTCTCTCTCTCTCTCTTTCTCTCGCTCTCTCTCTCACACTCTCTCTCTCTCTCTCTCTCTCGCTCTCGCTCTCTCTTTCTTTCTTACTTCCTCTCTGAAACATTTAAAAACACAAAACGAACGCCGTCACCACTCACTGTCTTTTTCACTCTCTCTCTTTCTCTCTCACTCTCTCACTTTCTCTCTCATTCTCTCTTCCTCTCTAACTCTCTCTCACTCATTCTCTATCTATCTCTTTTACTCTTACTTCCTCTCTATCTTCCTCTCTCTCGCTTTGCCATTTTTTTAAGTAACTGTGACACACACATCAAGTACGTACAAAATACAAAAAGTTAGCGTATCAATATTATTGATAATGCTATCTTTATTGGTAACAAAGGCCACATGCAAAACAAAAAGGACAATAAAAAAAGAAGGAACAGTGTGTGTTTACATAAAACACATGTAAGGAAAGTTAATAACAATTACCAATAAACTTATAAACAATGAACTTCCCCGATAGAGGGGAGAGCCGTCTAGAGGAGACTAAAGAACCCCAAAGATCCTAAGTTACCCTGCTAACCAGATATGCCATGGTAATTGTTCCTGTCTCCCCCATAAATTTCAGCCAAAAGACTGTGGATCCATTTACTTGCGCCATTCTGGCTACATTCAATTACCTTTCCACAACTTTACTGGGAGAGAGCACTTCTCTTCAACCCTCACTTTCCATTCCAAGTAAAACCTGAAGAAGTTTTAATGAAGGCCTGGCCAAAGAGGAACGCACCAGTCTTCACCTCTTTCACTGGTATCTACCACAAACTCTTCCACCGTAGCCACCAGAGAAAAACTGCCTGCCTTTCCCGGCCAAAAGAAGACGGCAGTGCGATCTTCCTCACGATAGAGTCGATCGATAGCCGGATCAGTCCTACATGCGACAGCAAGTGTTCGACATAAATTCAAAAATCAGCACTATTCGAGCCTTGTACGAATGCATGCAGATCGCTTTCATAGTTCAGCACGCATCGCGGGCAAACGCGGCGGACAGCACTACCATACCTCAAGAGTTTATCCAGAACTGGTAATGTCCCATCACCATTGCTAGTTCTTGTAGCCCAGAGATTTCTGGTAGTTGTTAGTGGGTCTTGGCATTAAAGTCCTCCCTAACAACGTCTTCGCTCTTACCTGCCACAAATCCTCAGTTGAACGCTATGGTAGAACATCCATCGATCGCATTGCTCAACTGGCAGAAAGCTGTAAGCACCTTACGGTATTCTAAGAGCCGAGCAACATGCTTCGATGTATACTTGATCAAATAGACGAGTTGCGGAAAAGCGCGTCTAAAAAAGGCCTAGAAATTACAATGAACAGGAAAGCAAATTATACCGGCTGCAGTTCTTGACTTCCCTATAGGATTTACCCTTTCTTATTAACTAAATCTTATACTACAAAGCACATAAGCCGTCAATCTGTAAGTCAAAGTCTCCAATAAGAAGAAAGTTACTGTAAGTTACAGATAAAAAGCATAGAAACGTTTTATACACATAGTGTCGGATTAGCATATTGTTTCCTACTATATTCTGTTCAAGTTAAATTTACAAGATGTCACAAAGAGTGCAACAAAGATCACTATAAATGTTAGTTGGAAAAACATGGAGATATTATTTAAAGTAGAGAGTGGTTTATATAGATTGGTTAGCCTTACATACATACACAAACATACATACATGCATATATGTGTATATATATATATATATATAATATATATATATATATATATATATATATTATATATATATATATATATATATATAAATACATACATATATACATATACTCACACATATATATACACATATACATACATACATATATGTGTGTGTGTGTGTGTGCATGAATGTATGTATAACCATATGAATATAAATATATGTATATCATATATATTAGGGTGATGCAAAAAAGGCATTGAATTTCTTTTCTTTCAATTTTCCTATTTTATTCATATTCCCAAGGAATCATTGTATGCGAAATTTGGGGTTGAAAAAGAGAAAATTAGAGGTTACTACCAAGCTTTAAAAATAAATGTAATTCAGTTTGTGCTCAAAAATATTATCTTGTTGATATTTTGCTGGAACGGGTTTGCTATATGCTTAGTTAACCTAGGAGTAAAGATTGTTTGCCAACATAACATGGCAGTCCTGGTTTAGGACTAATGTTGCTGTAATTTAGCCCTATGAGACATCGTCTCCAATTGGCTATAAGAGACACGATCTGTTACATTGGCAAACAATTTTTACTCCAAAGTATTGTTGCTGAAGATCTCTCGTTGTGAGATTTTAAAATAGTAATTTTCTAGTCAGCCTAGTTTGAAAAAAAAACGATGACATTCTTCACTATAGTGCGTAGTGAGTTACAGCGCATATCGCTTTAACTTTTTTATGTGGAGGTTTCCCCAGTAGACACATCATAACCACTAATGTAAGTTTATTTGTAAAGCAAGAGTAATGTTTCCCTGTTTTTGTTTGAGAGTAACGACCAGTAAGTTTTAACAATCTGAAGAAGGTATTGTTTCTGCTCTTCATCATTGGTTATCAGTTTGTAGTATTCCTCCATCAGTCGTACGCCTCTTTCCGCAATGTCGTTTACCATTTTGAGTCCATATGTGATCTCTTGCTTTCACATATCTTTCATCATCATTCCATTCTTCAGCATTTTTCTTTCAAGAAAAGTGCAAGGATTTCAAACTATCTTTTTGTGTTGGCAATAATGAAATCCTGCAGTTATTTCTACCCAGCTGATTCAGGATTTATTGATGCTCGTTTGCTCGGTTTTGAGTTAACTGTTTTCTGTAGAGCGTGCTTCATTTGTTTTTTGGATCGTGCGAAACAGCTGAATCAAAGAATGCAAGCGCCACAAGCTTCTCAGAGAGGTAGCACAAATGTCTCAAAAACTTTATTGAGTGCAGCACTTGCTATTTTGTCATTGTTTTGTTTGTAGCGCTGCAGAATTTGCACAAAATGCAAATCTGAACGGGAGGCGCATGAGTGTATGGGTGACAAGTATCATGATCTGATGTATATCGCAGCTGAAAAGCAGCAAACATCTCTCAGTTCTTTTTCCTTCTCTCTCTCTCTCTCTTTCAGTTTAAACTGAGATTTAAACATCCAATTTGTAATGCAATAAATTAGCTTGGCCAGCCATTGTGCTCAGGGAAAATCGCCAGGTGCTTAAAAGCTGATTCCTGACTTGGGGGTACTACCGAGGAAAATGAGCATTAGCTCGAGCAATTCCTTGTAGTCATCATGAGGCTGCGGTTCATTAAGCTGAGCTTGAACAATTTGAATCATTTCTTCAGCATCTGAGATTTTCTCTGTTAGCGTCATCTGTTGCAAGTTTGGTAATTGTTCTTGTCAATATTCATCCACTTTGCTTTAAATCTCTTAAACAGTTGTATGTCAGGGCCAGTAGAAAATGGAAAGGGGACAGAAAATGTACAATAAATACAAATTGAAAAATAACAATATACAAAATGTTCAATGGATAGTAGCAACCTCTAAAATGTCTTCAATATTGCTGAAATTTCGCATGTCGAGTTTTTGCAATAAATAAAATAAAATTAGGTGTCTTCATTGTTTTTTGAAATGGTAACTTCTTTTTGTCGCCCCACTATATATGCAAGTATACATACACTCACACATACGTGTGTGTGTACATGCTCGCGCAGGCATGTTTGATGTGTGTGCGCGTGTGTGTGTGTGTGTGTGTGTGTGTGTGTGTGTGTGCGTGTGTATGTGTTCGTGTGTGTGTGCATATAGAAACTTGAAAATTATATAAAAGAAAATCATCGTACCTGCGAGAAATAGAAATGGCACAACATAAATCAAATTCATTTTTGTTCCCATCGTTCAGCAACAAAATAGCAGATCTGCTATATAGCTTATTTATATTCTTATATATAACGGTGTATCAGTCTATACACAATTGCAATTGGCTAAAGATAATATAAACTTTGAAGGCGGTCCTTCTACAAATGAGGGTGTAAAAAAATATGAATAGTCTCCTGATAAGAGATGCTCAAGCTTTGTTTAAGTCACCATTGCTATGAAACAATCAATTTCTTTTATATTTTTTTTCTACGTGTATTCAGTAAAACCACACTAATTTTACTTCATTTTACACAAGCTATATGTTTTTTGTTTCTTTGTTGTTCCTTTCTGTGTGCGTGCGTGCGTGCGTGCGTGCGTGCGTGCGTGCGTGCGTGCGTGCGTGCGTGCGTGCGTGCGTGCGTGCGTGCGTGCGTGCGTGCGTGTGTGTGTGTGTGTGTGTGTGTGTGTGTATGTGTGTGTGTGTGTGTGTGTGTGTGTGTGTGTGTGTGCTTTCTTTTCGTAGGTAGTGAAGCTCAAATTCTGACAAGTGTGTTATTTCTGTAGAATACTTATAAAGATCGGGACAATTTTTATTTGATTTATGTACATTTATATATTCCAGCACACGTTTATATACAAACCTGATATATTAGTTCGGGGCATAAAAAATACAATATTATGTAGATATATAAGCAAACTTTCAAGTGAATATCAGTATGCCTTTCAAAATCAATGTAAAAGAAAACATTTAGGAACCGCTGTTTCTGGATCTCCAGTTCCACTACTCAGAAAGTAAATTCACACCTGTACCAGTAGTCAATGGGGCACAAGATGATGTTACTGAATACCTAAAGAAAAGTGCACGCTTTCTACAAACTGATTATCAAGCCATACATTGAAAATATGCAGCATTTCTTCAACACTTAGCACGTAGATCTTTAGTGATGCTTTATGTAATGATACATGCACACACATGTACACACATATAGGTACATATACATCATACATACAAACATACATACATACATACAAATATGCACATATTTGCTTACATACACAGTACATATATACTCATACTCACAAATATATATACATACACACACAAAACTCCACACCACACAAATTAACTTACATATATTATTGTTGTTGTTGTTGCTGTTGTTATTTTTAGTTTTAGTTTTAATTTTATTTTTTAAGACAGTCTGCTACAGTTCCAGGGCGACTTCAAGTTTTGCTGGCTTCTTACAAAAAACTAACTCATCCAGATTCAGTTTACCAAATGCAGTGATAAAATAAGTCTAAGGCGGCTACCGGAAATCGGACTGCTATGGGTCAAGGCGGATCACATGGCGTGTTTAGAAGTGAGATCGGAACAACATTGACACCAGATACATTAAAAGAAGAATTTCTAAGGACCGCGTTGATGGACAGGAATGTGGTAGCAGCTTGATGTCCACCCGTACTTTGAAGGAACTAACAGGTGGGCAAAAATACGGCCAGAGAGAGTGTGCACGTGTATACCAGATGTATGACTGTGTGAATGTGAGTGTTGTGTTTGATATATATGCATTATATCAGCTGTGCATGTGTGTACGCGATGTGCATGTCTGTGTAAGATGGCGCTTGGGTGAGAGCTAGTGTGTGTGGTTGGGAGGAGGGGGCCAGCTTGCTGTTGCGCATATGCATAGAATGCGTACGTTTGGATGCAGGTGCGTATCAGCCATGAGTAAGTACAAGCTTACTTGTGAGTGGATACTAGTGCATATATCCAGGTATATGGGGGAAGACGTGGGTGGGAGTTATAGGGGATACATAAGGTTAGGAGGTTGGCCTCTCTTTTGCGTAGGCATTGGTGGTCAGAATCCTATCCTTGTTTGTGTGGCAGACAGAGGTGAGGTGCAGCCAATGTTAATGGGGCATATCAGGGTCGTTGGCGGCCAGTGGTTTGAAGATTCACTAAGATGACTTATCTTTAGTGACAACTATAAGACATCCTGTTGATAGATACAGCAAGTTGGAGGAGAATGTACAATCTTTCGCTGAGGCAATGATGGCAATTCCAGGCGCCGGGTAATTAAAGTGGGACCCTGACACTGAAGGTCCATTTAATGTTGGGTTTTCATTCCGGAGGTCACGAAGTCTCCAGAGGAAACGAGACAAAGAGGTGGAATTTTCTCTATCCCCGCATCTAATCGAGTGCATATGATTTGTGTAACTTCTCTCTCAGTCGTTGACTGGTATGCCCTTTTAGTGCCTTCTGATGCTGTCGCATAATATGTGGGTCGCTCTATAGCCTACAGCACTTGAAAAGTAGGATCCTCCTATAGGTTTCGGAGGTTACATGTTGAGGATGGAGGTTGTGCAGGTGGATGTTTGTGACTGTTGTAGCATGTAATGTTAGAAGTGATGTTATCTAAGCAGGAGTAGCTCACCTTGGCGCTATGTGGGCTAAAAGGCTTATAGTACGTGTGGTCCCTGTGGAAATATTTCTTGATGAACGGCAGGAAACTCCTAGCCACGTCGGTGGAAACTTCTACGTTAAATGGAGTGTTGAAGCAAATTACCTTTTTCTGGTCCACTTAGGGCCCCACATATATACTTCTCAGAAAATCCACTCCTCGCCAATACGTTATTGTAGTGGAGGCTGCCCTGTTGAAGATATTCCTGTTGGCTGAAACCTTAGATATTCTACTAATGCCTGAAACTAGGTTTCTTATTACAGGAGAATGATTTGAGCTTCTGTGAACCTACACAGTTTCCTCATTGGGCTTCCTATACGAGTAATACTTGCCCGTTTCAGGTCTGTGGTCGCGTCTAGGAAGCTGACCGTAGTCAAGTTGGAGGTAATCGTTATGGACAGGTCGAATTCTTTGAATATTTTTATGAGATCTTTCCTAAACCTGGTCATGACACGACCGTTCATATGGCTTGAGATTGCCACGCCATCGTTCCTACAAACGACCCAACAGTGTAGGTATGTACATTTCTTGAGGGTGTCCAAGATAGATAACCCAACGAGGTCGGCGATTTCAGTTCCGTCCTAGTTCCCCATAGAAATGCCGAACAGTATATCACCTACTTGCTTCACCCAGAAGGAATCGTAGTGAACCAAGATTGACTTTCTAATGTTCAGAATGATTTTAACATCGAGATCACTTATAGTAGTGAACTGCCTAGCGAAATCCAGGGCATTTAGAAGAAGACATTTTTATACAAGTCCACGATGTCATATTTTGCGAATCTTCAAGCTAATTTGTTTCCAATACAGTCGAAGCAGTCGATCACAGCTGCGGTGGAATTCTATTGGATCAGCCCTGTGGCCCTTGATGGTATCGCGGATGCGCTTACTGACAATGCCGGTTTCATTTTTAGTTGGGTTGACCAGCTTGCATTTGGTATTGGAGAGGAAATTAGGTTTGTGGTCCTTAAGTCATATGTGATAGGGATGGTGCGTGGCGAGGCGGTACACACAGTCCTCTATATTATGAAGGGTAGCTAACTCCTTCGCTTCTGTATTTATGTCATTGTGTGTGAAGGTACAAAATTTTCTTGTATGTCTTGGAGGTCGTGCTTGTGAGAAATCTTGCATGCGTGGACATGCTTCTTTCATAAATGTTCTTTATTTTGTCTGCGATGCATTAGACAATTGCTTAATTTTTGCTATGTATTCATTTAAAGGTTTTAGGAAAGATTAAGAACAATGCCGAAACTTCTTTACGATATTCCATAAGTCAGTTTTGAAGGTCCCAAGGTCCATTATCAGGGCTGGACATTTTCGGGATTTAAACACGAACTTGTCTGTGGGTGTAGTAGTGGATTGATTCTTGAAAACTGTTTTCAGTCCTTAAGGAAGCTAACAAATACAAAAAAAAGTCATAGTGTCTAACAATTATGAAGAAAAGAAGAAACAACAAAAGATGTAAAACAAATGAAATACAAACTAAAACTATAGCAACGGATCGTGATAAAACGATGGCAAAAAAAACTCCTTCATGGCAAATACTGGGTTAAATTAAATAGAAAAGAAATAGACAAAATAAAATCCCAAAAATGGCTGAGAAGCTTACGACTTAAAGCAGAGACTGAAGGATTTCAAACCAAGAAATTACCCACCAGAAATTACCCAAAACATATATTGAAAAGAAATACAAGTAACTCCATAATATGTGGAGATGGAGAAGAAACAATAAACCATATTGTCTCTGGCTGCACAGTCCTGGCTAATAAAGCATATATTCACAGACATAATAGAGTTGGAACCTATATACGCTTGAAGCTACGCCAAACTATGAAATAACAGATAAAGGTGGTATAGGCACACGCCAGAAAGAGTCACAGGAAAAGAGAAAGCAACCGTATTCTGGGATATGCCAATGCACACAGATAGAGAAATTAAGGCCAATAGACCAGATATGGTTGTCAGAGATCACCAAGAAAAAAATGCCTTTTAATTGATGGCAATGTTTCTCTAAAAGAAATGGAGAAACTTTCAAAATACAAAAATCCGGAAATAGAAGTAACTCGAATGTGGAGTCTAACAACAGAAACAATTCCTATCATAGTAGGCGCATTAGGTATGATAAAAAAATATTCAGTCAAATACATAACAAAAAACACCAGGACTAACAAGTATATATAACATACAAAAAATGGCACTACTAGGCACAGCACACATTCTACGTAAAACATTTTCAATTAAGTATAAGTAAGAGCATCACAACAACCTACAGCACATACCCAAGGCACTCAGTGCTGCGCTCAGTAGTGCAGTAAAAGCACGTAATAAAAATAAAACTACTGAATAATAATACAAAAGATGGGCTACAGCAAATATTCTGCACAATACCACAGATTTGCTTGCCAGTTGCTTGACCTTAATCAGTTGAGCATGTCCCTTAGTGGCTGACGTTACATACATCTCTGAGCACGACCAGAAGTAGTGGGTGAGCATCATAGCCATGTGCTGAGCGGAATTCTTTGGAGAATGAATAATTCACCTCTGGAAACACGGATGCTTTGTTCATCATCCTTAAACAAACGTTATTCAGGGACCTTTTGAGCAGGATTGGCTATTCAAACTAAAGAAAATTCTAACTATGCCCCCACCTGCAAGGTCATGTGTTGTTTGTCTTGATATGAGGTGACCATGTCGTGCACATATAGTTGTGATGTATGTATCTGGTGTACTCTTATCAGACGAGTAGTCATGATGAGTATATTGAGCTTCATATATTTGTATCCCAATGTCATTTTGATGGCATGTATTACTCTCTCACTCAATAAAAATGATAATAATAATCTTTTCTACTAAAAGTACAATGCCTGAAATTTGAGTGGGAGAGGGGACTAGTTGATTACATTGACTGCAAGGTTTCACTAGTACTTAATTTATCGACCCCGAAAGGATGAAAGGCAAAGTTGACCTCAGTAGAATTTGAACTCAGAACGTAAAGACGGATGAAATGCTGCACGTCATTCTGCTAGCTGGCCGCTAATTATTATTATTATTATTATTATTATTATTATTATTATTATTATTATTATTATATTATTATTATCATTGAGTGAGAGAGCAGTTCATGCCATCAAAGTGACACTGGGGTAAAATATACGAAGCCCAATATACCCATCATGACTACTCGATTATTATTATTATTATTATTATTATTATTATTATTATTATTATATTATTATTATTATTATTATTAGTCAGTAGTTTTATTTTTATAGCGTGCTTTCACTTCACTACCGATCGCAGCTCTGTGTGCCTTGGGTATGTGCTGTGATTTGTTGTGATGCTCTGATGGTTATTGTATGGAAAGTGTTCTGCGTAGGATGTGTGCAGTGCCTAGTAGTGCAATTTTCTGTATGTTATATGTGTTTGTAAGTCCTGGTGTTTTTGTTATGTATTTGTCTGAGTATTTTTTTATCATGCCTAATGCAACTACTATGATAGGAATTGTTTCTGTTTTCAGATTCCACATTCTAGTTACCTCTATTTCCAGGTCTTTGTATTTTGAGAGTTTCTCCATTTCTTTTAGAGACACGTTGTCATCAGCCGGTATTGATACATCAATTAGAAAGCATTTTTTTTCTTCATGGTCTCTGACAACTATATCTGGTCTGTTGGCCTTAATTCCTCTATCTGTGTGTATCGGCATATCCCAGAGTATGGTTGCTTTCTCGTTTTCTGTGACCTTTTCTGGTGTGTGCCTATACCATCTTTTTTCTGTTGTTATTCCATAATGTTGGCATAGCTTCCAATGTATGTAGGTTCCAACTCTGTCATGTCTGTGAATATATTCCTTCTTAGCCAGGACTGGGCAGCTAGAGATAATATGATTTATTGTTTCTTGTCCATCTCCACATATTCTGCAGTTACTTGTAATATTTATTTTCATTACATGTTTTTGGTAATTTCTGGTGGGGAGGCTTTGGTCTTGTGCTGCAATTAAAAATCCCTCTGTTTCTGCTTTGAGTCCTGAGCTTCTCAACCATTGCTGGGATTTTTCTTTGTCTATTTCTTTTGCGTTTAGTTTAGTCCAGTATTTACCATGAAGGGGCTTTTCTTGCCATCGTTTTATCATGGTTCGTTGCTGTTCTATTTTTAGTTTAGATTTCATTTGTTTTATAGCTTTTGTTGTTTCTTCATCTTCTTCTTCTTCTTCATGTTTATTAGGTGGTATGATTTCTTGTTTGTATTTGTCAGCTTCCTTAAATACTGAGAACAGTTTTTTGTTTTGCTCGTGTTTTGCCGCTATCTGGATCAGTTTTCCTTCCTTCTGAAGTAGATATTTTTGCAGTCCTATGGTGGTTATTTTATAGTAGTTTTCCAGCTGTATAAGGCCTCTACCACCTTCTATACGTTGTATATATAGTCTTCCTATGTCAGATTTTGGGTGATGCATCCTAGATCCTGTCATTATTTTTCTTGTTTTCCTATCTATTTTGGTCAGTTCATTTCGTGTCCAGTTAAGGATATTGTAGCTGTAACTTATAACTGGGACAGCTAAAGTGTTGATAACTATTATCTTGTTTTTAGCATTGAGCTCTGTGTTTAGTATTGATCTAACTCGTCTATAATATTCTTTTTTTATTTTCTCTTTCATTTGTGTGTGTTGTGTCTTATCTAGTTCATGGATTCCTAAGTATTTGTAAGTTTGGCTTTGGTCTAATTCTTTTATTTCATTGGTTTTATCTAGTGTGATGTTGTTACTCTTAACTAGTTTTCCTCTTTTCATGGTTACTTTGGCGCATTTTTCTAATCCAAATTTCATATCTATTTCTTTGGTAAATCCATGAACTGTCTTTAATAGTGTTTCCAGCTGTTTGTCATTTGCAGCGTATAGTTTTAGGTCATCCATATATAAAAGGTGGCTGATCGTTTTGCCGTAACATTTATATCCGCATCCAGTTCTATTTAGCATATTAGATAGAGGTGACAGTGCCAAGCAGAAAAGGAGTGGAGAGAGCGTGTCTCCCTGGAATATTCCTCTTCTAATGGGGATGTCTTTGGTTTTCATGAGTCCCTCTTTTGTTTGGAGGTGTAGAGCTGTTTGCCATTTATTCATAGAGTGCTCTATGAATTTTATGATTGTTGGTGCTACTTTGTTAATGGCTAGTGTTTCGAGGATCCATGTGTGGGGGATGCTATCAAACGCCTTTTTGTAGTCAATCCAGGCCATACTGAGGCCTTTCTTCTTTCTGTGGCTGTCTTCAGTTATGGCTTTATTAATCATTAGTTGATCTTTACAGCCATATGAGCCTTTGCGGCATCCTTTCTGCTCTTCTGGGAACAGTTTGTTTTCGTCCAGGTGCTTGTTCAGCCTTTGTGATATCACTGCAGTAAATGCCTTGAACATAGTAGGGAGGCAGGTTATTGGTCTGTAGTTTTCTGGTTTTTCTGTTTCATTTGATTTGGGAATTAAGATGGTTTTCCCCTTCGTGAGCCATTCAGGCATTGTCTCTGGCTCTGCTAGTACGTTGTTAAAGTGCCTGGGTGACCTCTTCAGTTGTTTTGGGGGTCCAAAGTTGTTCAGATGCCGAGTTTGTTATTTTGATACTCCTTTTTTTTTGGTGGTTCGTTCGCCGACCATATTTCTCTCCAGAATTCTTCCAATTCTTCTGCCGTTGGTGCTGCAGTGACTTCTATTTTATTTTTGCCCAGTTCTTGGTAGAACTTTTTGGGGTTGGAGTTGAACTTTTTGTTTTCTTCAAAGAAGCGTTGGCGTTTCTTGTACCGGCGGATCCTTTGTGCTTTGGCAAGGATATCTTGCTTCAGCTTTTCTTTTATTTCAGGCAAATCTGTCTCTGTGATGTTATATTTGCGGAGTATTTTTGTTCTCTTTTTGTTGCTCAGTAGCGTTGATTGTTTGCTGATTTCATTAAGAATCGACAGGTCTTTTCTAATTTTTTTATTTTGCTTTGGATGTTATTTATCCACAGGGTTTGTTTGGGTGGTGGTACTCCTGTTTGGGCGGGTTTGGGTGAGTATCCAGCTTCTTTTGTGGCTGCAGTGGCTGCTGCGTATATTAGGTTATTTAGCTCAGTGATATCACTTTTTTTTGATTCAGTGGCTATCAGTTCAGTGACGGCTAGGTTTATGCTGTTTATAATAGGTGTTGTTATTTCGTTTATTCTGATTCTTGGGAGGTATGGTCGGTGGTCCATTTTGAGCTCTGTGGTTTTCAGTTCTTTGATTATTTTATTTTTTATATTATCATAATCATTAGGCTCCCCTTCGTTGTTTACATCGTGTTTGTTGGGAATGTTGCGTTTGTCTTCGTGTTTTACAGTTTCAGTGTTTATATTATTGGGCATTGTTGTGTGGCTTCTATCTATATTTTCCTGGTGTATGTTTTCTTTTAGGTGTTCTATTTCTATTTCTGATAATTTTTTTTGTGTTGAGAATGTATCTTCGTACGTTAGCTAATTTATTAGGGTTCATTGCTGTATCCAAGTCTATATCTCTATTATTTTCCTTCCATATTTTATATGTATGTGTTGTTGTATTTTCATTTTTTGGGTAGAGTACTGCTGTGAAGTATGCGTGTAAGATAGAAATGTATTCCTCACGGGTCCATTTACGTCTTTTGGGTTTTATTTGCGGGACATGAGGTACAACGTCCGGCCCATTATTTTGACGGTCGTCATTTTCGTAGGGTACCGGTCCGTTTATTTCTGTTGTCACATTATTTCGCACGTGTAGTTTTTCGTACATTTTTTGTTGTAAGTTTAATAGTATCGGTGGCATTTAATTTCTTCGTAGTTCCTTTGTACATGGTGTTTAGGGTCGGGGATGATCGTGATGTTCCACGCATGTTTACATCCTTTCAAACTGTCCATGCATTCTCATTTCAAGGTCTTTTCTCTTCTCAGCTCTTTGGTTAAACTTGGCCTTGCCCATAATTTCATCTGCATTTACACCCATATCTTTCACGGCATATTGCAGCAGGTCTTCATCACTATTTATCAAATACTCGGCAAACGTTCTCCTTCACTCCTTATACAATGGTTTATTCCAATTAGTCCTCTGCCACCATTCATTCTTTTCATATACAGTCTGTTTACGTTTGCTTTGGGGTGTAGAGCCCCATGCAGCGTCATCAACTTTCTCGTCCTTCAATCCAGTGTTGATATTTCCTTCTTAGTCTGTCTGAGGATAAGCGCATTATATCTGACCACTGCAACTGCCCAGATGTTCATTGTGGTAATCAAATTTTTGGCATTCAGGTAGGATTTCAACACCGTCTTCACTCTTTTTTTATACGCCTCGCTGCTGACTTGACTTTCATTTCTCTGTGTAGAATGTAATCAAGCTCCCAAATCCCTAAATATCTATACTCACTACGGTCCGGTTCACCCATGGTCTCTCCTGATGGTAACCGCAATCCTCTGCAGGCTGCTTTCTTCCATCTTTTCATATTAAGTACTGAGAATTTGATGATCCCAAATTCCATACCGATATCACTACCACACTTCTGGACTGTTTTGGTTAAAGAATCTATCTGTTTTTCGGATTTCCCAAACAATTTCAGGTCATCCATAAACAGAAGATGGTTCAATAATGGGCCTTTCTTCCCACATCGGTAACCCATCTTAACTTTCCTGTCATTGGTACGAGTATTGGTGCAATTACAAAAAGTAACGGAGAAAACGAGTCACCTTGGAATATTCCCCTTTTAATATTAACTTCTCCAAGGAATACATTACTTGAATACTATTTGGTTTTCCACTCTTTCATGCAATGCATCTGAAAATTTGTGATGTTGTCAGCAACACCAAGCATCTGCAGGCATTTAACAATCCAAGAATGAGGCATCATATCATATACCATCTTATAGTCAATCTAAGCCATAGACATGTTTGTATGATGTTTTTTACAATGCCTCAAAACTGTTTTATCGATGACCAGGTGATCCTTGTTATCCTGAGAACTCTTCCTACATCCTTTTTGTTATCTTGGTAGTATTTCTTCCTGTGCCATGAAAGTATATGTTTTTGCCGCACATATTCCAGTGAGTATCTTCCAGATTATGTTTAGGTATGCTATGGGACGGTAGATTCCACAATAATCCCCTTTCTTCTATCTTTCATTACAAGTGATGTCCTCCCAGTCACCGTCCACGCGGGGACTGTACCTTTCTGGACATACTCATTCAATCGGGCTGCTAGTCTTTCATGCACCGCGTGGCATCTCTTCAGCCAAAAGCCATAAATCCCATCTGGTTCAGGGGCTTTCCAGTTAGGCACTTTACCCACTTCTTCTTTCACATCAACCATGCTTATGACAATATTCCTTTGTTTCTTTCCTCCATATAATTCTGTCTTTTATGCACCACACTGTTTCCCGATAATCCGCTCCAGAACTTGGCTTGTTTTGCATCAGGAGCAACATTTTCCCCATTCAGGTTATTTTTTAACAATCTATTCTCCAACTGCTTATTTCTGTTTACAGATCTTCAGATCTTCTTGCTTTTTGCGATGATCCTCTGTTTAAACTGCTCTATTACTGAATGTAACCCTCATTAATTTCAATCATAAGCTAGTCAAAACAAACCTTTTACATGATAATAAGAGAGCAGAGAAATAAGACAATCAAAATGAATATCTAATGTTATTTTAATGAAAAACCTTAACACCATCAGTGACAATATTCCAAAGGCTCATCATATTTACTCTTTCTTCATACTGCTCAGCTTTTGATTTGCATCTGATGCTTTTAGTAACTCCAGTCTTTCGCTATATACTTATAATAGTTTATTAATTATTAATTAACAAACAAGTAACCCTATAACATAGAACTTTCTAGCCAAGCTCCTTCCTTAGTTTATATATGTATATTTTTACATGATTATCGCTGTATATAAATTTGGGAATTTATATTATTAAATTAGCCATATGCATGTGAATATGTATAGCTGTATATAAATATCAATGCGTGTGTGTGTATGTATTTATATATAAATATCCATCCACATGTGTGTGCGTATGTATGTGTATTTATGAGTAGATATATACATTATATATGTGTACCTGTGAATGCATATATGTATGTATATGAATGTATATATGTGTGTGTGTATGTATATGTGCGTGTATATTTACATAGATGTATGTTTTAATGTTTTAATGCATATATGTATGTATTCGTATTTATATCTAAACCGATGTGCGTATATAGCTATATATCTATGCTTACATATACGTATATATACACACATATATATAACTTAGATGCTTGGTGCACTAGAATAGGTCAATTGTGAGAAAAGTGGATTACACATTTTACATGATAAAACTTGTTAGATTTCAGTCATTGAAGTTTCGAGCGTTCAACGTTTTTTAAGCAGTCTTTGTAAGAAATTATTTTCTTTTTGCTTTTAACTTTATTGATAATAAGCAAAGAAACTAGGTAACGTGCCAAAAAGATTCCAAAACAAATAGTGACATCATGATAATATGTTTTGTTTGGTAAGCCTTTGTCAAACAAAACTTCATACAGCGTTGATTTTTATCTAAAGCTGTCTTCGTTTATGATAAAAGATATAACAAATGACCAAAACACAAAATGTTATCAAGTGCTTTTTTATATGTTTTTTCCTGTTTAGATGTTTTTATTAACCCTTTAGTGTTTTTAAACACTTGCATATTGGATACATATTATAACGAAGCAGGGGCGAGGGGCAGAAGAAGTATATACACCACGCACTACTATTACTATTACAAAAAACGCAACGCTTTTAATCACGGCTCGCAGTGAATTGCTCACCAACCCGAACTACCAATCGCTCACAGTTCTTTGTTTTAAAACAATGAGTCGGTCCACATTTAGTCACTTGGGGTGGTCGGAATCCTTCCACAACATCTCTCTTTTCAGAATTAGTCTCCCCCTCATTTCTCCCCTTTTGAGAATTTAGTTACGTAGGCACGTGAATTCCCTGATAATCCATCCAGATCACTTTCTAAATTTTGCAGAAGTGACATCATGATAATATATTTTGCTTCTAAGCCATTGTTAAACAAAACTTCATAAAGCATTGATTTTATCTAAAGCTGTTTTCGTTTATAATAAAAGAGATGACAAATGACCAAAAGTCAAAATGTTATCAAGTGCTTTTTTGTATATTTTTTCCTGTTTATATGTTTTTATTAACTCTTTAGTGTTTTAGTGGTGAGGGCGCGTGGCTTAGTGGTTAGGGCATTCGGCTCATGATCGTAAGGTTGTGAGTTCGATTCCCGGCGACGCGTTGTGTCCTTGAGCAAGACACTTTATTTCACGTTGCTCCAGTCCACTCAGCTGGCAAAAATGAGTTGTACTTGTATTTCAAAGGGTCAGCCTTGTCACTCTCCGTGTCACGCTGATTATCCCCGAGAACTACGTTAAGGGTACACGTGTCTGTGGAATGCTCAGCCATTTGCACGTTAATTTCACGAGCAAGCTGTTCCGTTGATCGTATCAGCTGGGACCCTCGTCGTCGTAACCGGCGGAGTCTTTAAAAGTGTTTTAGTGACATCATGATAATATATTTTGCTTGTAAACCATTGTCAAACAAAACTTCATAAAGCATTGATTTTTATCTAAAGCTTTTATCTTCGTTTATAATAAAAGATATAACAAATGACCAGAAGACAAAATGTTATCAAGTGCTTTTTTATATGTTTTTTCCTGTTTAGATGCTTTTATTAACCCTTTAGTGTTTTTATACACTTGCATATTGGATGCATATTATAACGAAGCAGGGGCGAGGGGCAGAAGAAGTATATACACCACGCACTACTATTACTATTACAAAAAACGCAACGCTTTTAATCACGGCTCGCAGTGAATTGCTCACCAACCCGAACTGCCAATCGCTCACAGTTCTTTGTTTTAAAACAATGAGTCGGTCCACATTTAGTCACTTAGGGTGGTCGGAATCCTTCCACAACATCTCTCCTTTTCAGAATTAGTCTCCCCCTCATTCCTTCCCTTTTGAGAATTAAACTCCGCTCCGAGTTTTAATATCTCTTACGCTTAGGATTTCCATTTTCTGATGCTAAAACGCGTAATTTCAAATTGTTTGGGTGTTGGTACCTCAAAGTGTCGTACACATCCATAGGGATTTCATTTCTTTTGCCTGTTATTTCAGTGAATCCTTTTTTTAAGTAGATTAATTTGTCTTTTATCTTCCAATAGCTCCGCATTTTTCGAAATCAGTCTAGACAAACAACCCGCATGACTTAATTTCTTGGATAATATATACTCTATCTTGAAACCATAGTTTAATAATATCGTACCCCCCAGTGTTGCAACCTATTAGCAGTTTAGCAGTATGGGTAGGAATTCCTTTCTTTGATCCAAATATTGATAACTAGCAGTATAGCCCGGCGTTGCCCGGGATTAAGTTAGGATTATTAAGTGATCGAGCGCTTTATTTCAAACCAAAATAAGTAACACCGACATCAAATTTGAGCGAAATCTGGTGAAATTGGTGAACGTTTGGCTGAAAATGGGTTGCAGTCAATTTGATTGGTAAATCCCATAAGGAATCGGTTTATTGATTATTTCCACTCAGCGATTGTTTTTTTTTTTTTTTTGTGAACTTAAAGCATTCAAAGCTCCCAGGAGTCCTAAGTAATGTTGGCATCAAGTTTGAACAAAATATATCAAAACTGGTAAAAGTTATGGTTGAAAATGGGGTGTAGCAAATTTTAGTGGGAAATCCTATAAGGAATCGGTTTATCAGCTTATTGATTTTTCGCCCCAAATAGGACTTAACTGAGAACAACATTGCTGATTCAAAAAAGTCTATATTTATACTTTAAAGTTCGTTTTCACACCCAACCCAGTTCTGCAGAATCAGTGTCACGATGGGAACGCATGGGTTGGGAGTTTGACCGGCAGAGGTGATCAGGTTCCACACGCCGGCCCTTTTGAAGACACCGCTCCTATCATCTAACCCCCTTGGCCCATGAGTTAGGAACCCTTCCGGCAAGGCAGCGACTAATCCTAATCTAGTCCTAACCCCTCCTAGAGGTACTATCAGTCAAGGCAGCATCGAAGATTTGCATTGGAGAAGGTTGCCTTGGAAATCTGCATTGGAGATGGTTGCATCGAAGGTTTGCATTGGATAAAGATTCATTGAAGGTCGACAGTGAAGATGGGTGACTCAAAGATTTGGATTGGATAAAGTTGCATTAGAGATCTGCATAGGAGAAGGTTGATCCGAAGGTTTGCATTGGGGATCTGGATTGGAGTAACTTAGGAAAACTTAGCAACAGCCTTAACCCAAAAATAAAGGGCTTGTCCCTTCTAGCCTAACTCTATGAGCAACTTAGCCAAGCACTGATATCGGCCAGGTGAGCATTGTTGTGGACGTCAGTATTGTCCAATAAAAAAGCAGAAGAGTCCATGGTCTGAGAATATATACGGCCAATGCTTCCGGATCACCTGTTATAACCACATCGGCTGTAATGACGACTTGTTTATAAAACTTCGCTATAGACAACATTGCGTGTTCTGCCCTGAGGAGCGTACACTAAAAGAGCGTTTCTACTCCCCACACGGGAGCAGGTCACATACAGTTGCCCATGTGAAAAACATGGCTCCCCCAAATGGATGCCTGCCACCGATAGTGTTTGGCCTTGGGATTTGTTGATGGACAAGGCAAAGCATGGTCTCGCCGGGAACTGCGATCTGCGGAAGTTAAACGGCATGTTTTATCCCGAAGGATAAAGGTGCATCCTTGAAATGAAAATATTTTCACCCCTCCCGCACTCTGTAACAATGGTGGCCTCAATCTAGTGGGGCGTCAGGGACTTGACTACTAAGCGGGTCCCATTGCACTGTTTAGGCGGAACAAGTTTCTGATTAGCATAATTGGGCATCCATCCCTTAGCCTAAGAATGCGAGGTGGAAGCCCTGCTGGCTCCAATAAGTTGAGAAACTCGATAGGGTAATTGGCAATATCTTGGGGGTCAGAGGTCCGGTCAATCGATTTGTACGTGCGCTCTTCACCCGGAATTCGGCTTATGAGCTGGTCGTTGATAGCACTGACAGCTACGTTTTTAGGGGCCAGTATGGTTCTTTCACTGAGCCAATTGATGTCTGCATAATTACTTTCCAGATTGGGGAACACTGTTTCCAAAAGATCGGAAGGGTTGTCCACGGTGTTGCACAGTTCAGAGATGGATATGTCACTCCTATCATTCCTAGGGACCTTTGTTTTCAGCAAATTCCGCAGACGTACTATCACCAAGCAAGTGCACACGCACGTTTGTGCTTAGGCTTAATGTCTTAACCTGGGGCCACAACGTGGATGACTTAAGGCATGCGCGCACTTCATCAGCCCTGCACCGTTTAGGGATGACAGGAAGGGTTTGCCGGAAATCTCCTAAAAGCAATAGAGTTACACCACCCATAGAACCTGTAGAATCCCTGATATCTTTCAGTGACCGGTCCAGTGCCTCAAGGGTACTCTTATTGGCCATTGTGCATTTATCCCATACAATGAGACGGCACTATCTAAGAATTTCAGCTTCCTCTGAATTTTTGCCAATGTTGCAAGTAGGAACCTCGGTCCTCACCAAATCCAAAAGCAACTTGAATGCTGAGTGTGCCATCCTAACGTAGCAGCGATTCCTGAGGAAGCAACAGCTAGCGCAATTCTCAACTCATTTCTCACGACGAATCTTAGCAAGTATTAATTGTGTTACAAAGGATTTTCCGCTACCTCCAGGAGCATCAAGGAAAAAAATGCCACCCGCCTGTTTTTCAACAGCACTGATGACAGTTTCGTACGCCAGCCTCTGATCAGGGAGCAATTTCGATTCATTTACTCTCAGATACCCCGCAAGACCATCAGCATCATATGACAACCCCAGAAGTAACTTTGGTGCGAGTATGTTAACATCCTGTCGCAATGAGGATAGCAAACCGAATGTGTTCAACGCTGCACCACCCATTTTGAGCAGGGCATCCTCGATTTCAATCAGCGCATTATTGTAGATCAGGTCATTGTATCCAATGTCAGCATTAGGGCACTGTTGCTTTGCCATCTGAAGAAAGTCCTCAGACATGGGGTCCCTGTACTTCACCCACAAAGAAGCTGGATCGGACAACACACATTTTTGGAGAAAAATAGCGAAAACTTGCCATAGGTGAATTTAGCAAAGCCCCTTCAGCCAAAGTAGAATCCCATTGCGAGTCCTCCTCCAAAAGCCCACGCTGAAAGCAGGCTACCCGAAGCGTGTCATAGCACACATTGTCGACAGTTCTGATGTCCTGAAAGCTTTCTGGACCGACAACTTCATGAAGAAGTAGTTTGCAAGTAAAAACACTCCTGCTAGCTTGGGTGCACCGTGTACACCCTCCCGAGGCAATCCGAAAACTTAATGCCCGGATGCCCATCTACGACTACCCCTGACTTCGTGTCCAAACGTTTTTATCCCACACAAAGTAGGACGGCAGTTGCGGATAAATAAGACGCTTTGCAAATGTGTCAGTTTGACACAACTTAAAAAAACCAGTAAGGATTGTCTCCTTTGGCCGCGCAGTCAATTGGGCAGCATTGTGCTCAGAAAAGTATACACGCTGACCGTTCTCCAAATGAACAGTCATATGCGTAAAATAAAAATAAAACTCTTTCGCGCTTAAAGTAATGTGTGTATGAGAGAGGGGGGGGGAGAAACATGAACAATTTAAAATAAATAAATAGTTTAAAATAAATATATTTTAATTGTTGTGTGAGAAAGTATACATAATCTGATTATAAGATATAGTGTCTTTCAAAAACATCCTAAATGTGAAGACTATATCTCGTGTTTAAAGGCGGCGAGCTGGCAGACACGTTAGCGCGCCGGGCGGAATGCTTAGCGGTATTTCGTCTGTCGTTACGTTCTGAGTTCAAATTCCGCCGAGGTCGACTTTGCCTTTCATCCTTTCGGGGTCGATAAATAAAAGTACCAGTTTCGCACTGGGGTCGATGTAATCTGTCTGTCCTTGTTTGTCCTCTCTATGTTTAGCCCCTTGTGGGCAATAAAGAAATATATATCTCGTGTTTAAGAAAAAAACAAAACATTTTACCTTTTTTTCTTTTTAGACGCTGCCAAACTCTGTCTCTCTCTCTCTCCCACTTTTTCCTTACCTTTTTTTATACGCTTTCAAACTCTCTCCCTCTCTCTCCCTTACACATACTTTTCCTTTACTTTTTTAGTTAGACGCTGTCAAACACTCTCTCTCTCCCTCAACACATACACACATATATACATCAACACACATACACACACACACACATCCTGCCTTTTATATATATATATATATATATATATATATATATATATATTATATATATATATATATATATATATATATATATATACAGATGATAGGTGTAAAAATCTGAAATTTTTACGGCAAAAATAATTGCTAGAGTTTCTTTTTCGATTTTACTATAATTTTTCTTTTCTCATATCAGAGAACGTGAGGAAGGAACTACAACCTTCATGTTACCATATTTATATTTATGTAGCATTATTGCTCCTATGTCGTATTCAGAGGCGTCTGAAGTTAAAACAATCTCCGCTGCAGGATCGAATTGTGCAAATTACAAATCATATATTCTTTTATTTCGTCAAGAGCCTTTTGACAATGTTCCTACCAATTCTATTTCAAATCTTTTTTCAGTAGATTATTCAGTGGAATCCTCACCTTATGCATATTTGGAATATAATTTTGGTAATAATTTTCCAATCCTAAAACTGCTTCGGATGGGGCATATTTTTAAATGCGTCTGCCCTCGACGGGTCTGGTCGACATCCATTTCTGTTAGTGATTTGTCCTAAATATCTTATTTTCGGTAAGAAAATTTCACACTTTTCTTCACCCAAAGTAAAGCCGTAATCCCTATTTTTTTTTCGAATACATATTTTACGTGCTCTGCGTGTTGATCCCTGGATTCGATTTTAATGATTATATCATCCAGATATGGAATTGCGAATTCACAGTCCGCTAAGACTGCATCGATAATCTGTTGAAAAATCACTGCTGCGACTTTTAAGACAAATGGTAACCTGTTGTATTTATACAGTCCTTTATGTGTGTTAATTGTTAAGTATTTAGAGCATCCATCGTCTATTTTAATTTGTAGGTACGCGTCAAGACCCAGTTTAGAAAATATCTTGCTACCGTTCAATTTCAGAAAAATAGCCTCCGGAGTAGGTAGCGGATAGTGGCACATTTTAAGTTATTCGTTTAAACCAGTAGGAAAATTAGCACACACTCTGATTTTATTCTTTTTCTTAACGTATACGGTTGCTGATGCCCAATGACTTTATTCCACTTTCTGAATAACTCCAATTTTTTCTAGTCTCTCTAGCTCTAAGTTTATCTATTTTAATGCTTCGAACGGTACAGTTCGTTTTTGTTTAAATATTGGCATGGCGTTTTCTTTTATTCGAAATCTCACCTTCGTTCTGGCACACAGACCTAATTTATCAAACAGAACTTCATGAAAAATATAATTTTTTTTTTCAATTCGTCTTACGACTTCTTTGTACTGGAGGAAAAACCATTCACATTTTTCAGAAAAGATTTATGGGGATGTCCCATGAATTACATAATTCCAATCAGTCAATTCCGAATAAATTTTTGGTATTATTTGACACAAAAATTTTAGCTTTTAAGGCTTTTTCACAAAATGTAATGTTACCTTTAAAATATAATTTTTTCCTAAAATACCACGGGCAGTTTTCGAAGTTTCATTTAATCTAGGTCTCCCGATTTTTTCCATGTATGTGTTAATTATTGAGATATCGTTGCCTCCATCCAATTGTAACTCTACGTTTATGTTATTAGTCTTTACATACACAAATTTTCTTTGAGGATCGTTCGTAGATTTTGTCATCGATAACCCATTTACGTGATTTTTTTCAGCTGAGCCGTTTTTTAGGTTTTGTCCTACAGTGCGAGTTTTTTTTTTTTTTTTTTTTGCCTATTTTACCACACTTGAGGCATTTTGTATTTTTAAATGGACATTTATTTTTAAGATGTAGTCCACCGCACCCATAACATGGATTCGCTCTTAATATTTCTCTTGTTTCTCATTCGTTACCGGTCGACACGCTTGAACCTGAGAGCAATCTTTCTCTTCAATTTTATTTGCGTCATATTGTAGATTAATAATCCACTGACATTCTTCTGCTACCACCCGAACAGTTAAATTTTAGTCCTGTTCTAATTCTCTTAATATCCGGGAACGTATATCTACATCCTTGTTTGCAGTAGGTCCTTGAACAAAAATTAAACACTTGAACATGTCAGAAGTCAACTCATTCAATTTAAATTTCTCACACTCTCTGTAAACCACTTCGACATACTCTCTCTCTCTTTACTCTTTTACTTGTTTCAGTCATTTGACTGTGGCCATGCTGGAGCACCGCCTTTAGTCGAGAAAATCGACCCCAGGACTTATTCGTTGTAAGCCAAGTACTTATTCTATCGGTCTCCTTTGCCGAACCGCTAAGTTACGGGGACGTAAACACACCAGCATCGGTTGTCAAGCGATGTTGGGGGGACAAGCACAGACACTCAAACACACACACACACACATGTCTATATACATATATACGGCGGGCTTCTTTCAGTTTCCGTCACAGCCACTCCTACGCCTACATAGATGACCAAATTTAAACATTGCCAGCAAGTACTGAACAGAGAACTACTTTCACTGAAAATTTTCATTGAAATAGTAATTGCAATGTTCCCCTCCATAAAATATTAATTGTTTCATCGAAACAAATCTCACCTGGTTTCTTCGGCAGAATATAACAACTATATTATTCGTGTTCCACCGGGGATAACTTTCTTAAAAAGTAGTCGTACTTTTTTTCGTCGGACCAACTTTTACACTCTTCTTTGAAGATTTCTTCGTATCTACGACAATATGCAGAGGAAGTAATCCCATATTCTGGATTTTAACTAAATTCTTCAATTGAATTTGCTTCGCTGTCTCCTTCAACGTTAATTCCAGCAACTGTTGGTTTTGCTGTTGTTGCTGCTGCTTCTGCTGCTGTAATTACTGTTGTTGTTGCTGCTGTCGCTGTTGCAACTGCACCACGGAGGCTAATAAGTCATCCATGTTAAATCATTTTTTCTTCGGTTTCGTATCAAACAAAAAAAACCTTTAATGTCCAACGCAAGCTTCGAACAACTCGTCGCCACTTTTATATCCTTGAATGTTGGATATATAATATAAAGAAGCAGAGGTGGGGGAAAGAAGTTTATACGCGACGCAATACTATTACACGAAACTCACCGCTCTCAGTCACGGCTCACAGTGAATTGCTTACCGGCCCGGACTGCCAATAGCTCACAACTCTTTGTTTTATAACAATGAATCAGTCCAGCCTTTTAGTCAATTGTGAGGGTAGTCGGAATCTTTCCACAACAAGCATTTAAACTGGCCATATCCAGCCCCGTGTTTCTGCATATTTTATATTTAAACTGCCCATATCTAGATTCTCACACTTAACCTACACTAACATTTAAAAAATAACACTAGTCAACAAAATAAGGAATTCATTCTCTGGCATAAAATCTTGAAGCTGTTTTAGACAAATTTTTTGGTGCTAGTTACAAATTGACCTCAGATTTGCCCTATCACACCACATTTTTATGCCATCGGTACATACCTTTATTTACTTGGATCACACTAAAAATTATCTTTACACCGTTTGCAGGAATTTTGACTGGATTGTCATGCTAATTTTGACTAATATGTTGAAGTTGAGTTGCTGAGATTTGCTTTAAAATCCTTCCTCTTCTTTTCAAGTGTGAACTGAACCACTGTGATCTAGTAATTAATACATCAAAAAGAAAGAAGTGCTGTAAGGACCCCGATATTTTCTGTTACATCTGAGGAAACTTCACTCCAAAGGCTCAAAGACACAACATTAACAACTTTGTTAAGATGTACTTTGCATACTTTAATGTAGCACTTGAAGACCAGGACAAAACCTGGGCTCCCCAAAAAGTTTGCAAAACCTATGTTGAAACTTTATGAGCATGGTCTGAAGGAAAGAATGCGAAGCTCAAGTTTGGTGTACCAATGGTTTGGAGAGAACAAAAAAGCCACGTGGATAACCGCTACTTCTGACTTGTTAATGTAAAAGGGTTCAATACGAAAACCAAACGACACTTGCAGTACCCAGATATCCAATATGCCCGTAGACTGGTTGCACACTCCAAGAAAATACCTGTGCCTGTATTTATTGAGCTGCCACTGATTGATGATGACGCCCTCGATTCACTTACTTCTGCTGTTTATGCCGTATGATACAGGCTGTGATAATTTTTCTGCTTATTCAGCCTGAATTGAATGATCTGGTCAGGGATTTTTATTTGACAAAGCAGTCTGCTCAATTGTTGGTTTCCATGCTGCAAAAGAAAATAGTGCTGAAACCTGGCATTTGTGTCTCCTTTTATAGCAACAGAGAAGCAGAACTGTGGAAGTACTTTCATTCAGAACGTCAGCATGTTTATTGTAATGATGTTGAAGTACTTCTTCCCAAAATGGAACTGTCGACATATGATTCACATGAGTGAGGATATTTTATTGACAGCTCTAAAAGTAGCTGGAAACGTGTTTTGTTTCACAACAGGAATTTGTATACCTCAATCTCAACAGGACACTATAAAAATGAAAAAGGAATATGCCAACGCCAAGATTGTTCTGGAGGAGTTGCAATATCATGTTCATTGGTGAGTAATTTGTGTCCATTTGAAAATGGTAAGCATTCTACTAGGCCAGCATAGAGATAATACTAAGTACCCTTGTTTCCTGTGTTACTGAGACAGTTGGGCTACAAAAGATTACTGGGTGAAAAAAGAACGACCCCAAAGAAACAGTATGATGCCGGGTGACAAGAACATCATTAATGACCTTCTGCACATAAAACTTGGTGCGGTGAAGCAATTCATCAAAGTTCTTAATTACAGTGGAGTCTGCTTCACATATATATATGTATGTACAGCCTTTCCAAATCTCAGTGACGAGAAGGAAAACGCAGGAACATTTTTGATGGACCTGAAATAAGAACACTCCTCAGGGATTCACATTTTGTTACAACAATAAGTGCGGCAGAGACTAGAGTTTGGAATACCCTCTCTGCTATGGTACGGAATTTTCTTGGGAACAGGAAAGCTGACATCTATCAAAAGATTGTGGAAGAGCTGCTCTTAAGTTTGCAAGTACGTGGATATAGAATGAGTATTAAATTGCACTTGGGTGAGTTTTCAGAGAACCTGGGTGATGTTAGCAAAGAACAAGGCCAACGCTTTCAGCAAGACGTAGAAGTAATGCAAGAACGCTACCAAGAGCAATGGAACTCAAATATGATGGCATATTACTTCTGGAGCTCGATGAGAGATATTCCAGAAGTTGTGCACAAGAGATCGTTATAAAAGAGGAAGTTCTTGTCGTAATAACATGATCAGAATGAATGACCACAATAGATACATTTTTTGTATTTATATTTTTTGTTATCACTAAGCTTAATGCATATATGCTAATATGCATTTACACCTACAACTTTGTGTTTTGATTTATTAGATAAAAAAAATATATTGTCTATTAAAAATTGCATCTATATATGTTTAATTCTTCTTTTATGAGTATTAAATAGGTATTTCTAGCAAAACTACAAGATTTTTATGTCTCATAAATCTGATGTGATAGACAAAATCTGATGCCAGTTTTGGATTCAGTACCACAAAATTAACTAAAAACCATTTATAAAACTTGTGTCAGAAAACATATGTTGACATGTGTTGTCATTATACTCATCTTGCAATCGCACTGAGTGACCAACTGGGACATCTCCATAAACATTGTTATTGTGTAGAACACATTATAGGTTGCGCTTAGAACTATCTAGAAATTATTGCCAATCAGTTGAACGGTATGATGAGCTTCCTAATTACTGGAGAATATTGTGGCAGAAAACAAAGTGTTTCTCTTCTGAAAAAAAAATGACGCAAAACTCTGGTCTTGTTTTAGAAAATAAGAAACTTTTGCACTTTGGTTTAATAGATGTTTTTCTTGCAGCCTGCTCGCTAGAACTTCTGCTGCAGTCTTGGAGAGCACCAAATCACGCACTTAATCATTCAGCTTTGTTTAGCTAAACTGTTGAATGTTCGATACCATAAGAGGGGTCTTGGAATTCTGAAGTAATTTTTTGATCTTCATTACCATCCTCGTACTCTTGTTCGCTAGCTTCGTTTTCGAAAGACGAAAAATGGAATTGGAGGTGTATTAGAGTGCATGATAGGTCCAATTGCTGAAGGAATATTGGAATAGGATATTTTATGCCCATTTTTCTTGCTGGTGCCTATTGTATAGACCATACAAAAATAAAAGTCACTTGTGTGGTCCACTCACAAAGTATTTCCTCATAGTTATGACACACAACGTAAGGGCCCATTCTTTGCCCTGGTTTTCTCCTAACGGACCGTTATCACAAAGGAGATGATCATTTCTGCATAATATTTGGCGGGATTAGAAATTCATGTATTATGAAGTAAAAGATAAACAGAATCAATATATCTAATCATTTTTGTTGTAATTGTGGCTTACTTCGAATGAAGTACTTTAGATTTTTATTCTCTGGTAATCATGTATAGCACTGCTTCATTCTTTTCAGAAGTTGTCAGTATGACGTAACCAGGAATATATTAATTCAACATTTTATGAAGCGAGGCATTTCCTATAGTTGGAAAATAATTACAGTCTGGAAGAAATTCATGAAGGATTTTTTTCTCTTTTCTTCACAGAGCTTTAGTAATTTAGCAATCAAAAGAAAAGAAAGATAGTTCTTGGTGTCTAGACATCGGATAAGTGATTTTAGGGAATTCTATCTAGTGAAGGTGTCTTAAAATGGTCAATAGTTAGTTTTAACTACAAACTAAACTGACAAGCACATTTTGATATATTCTTTGAGATTGATCTCAAGATGCTATTTCATAGTAGTAATCCCCTGATATGTAGTGGAAGTGGTATCTCTCTGTAAAGGCGGCGAGCTGGCAGATGCGTTAGCACGCCGGGCGAAATGCTTTGCGGTATTTCGTCTGCCGTTACGTTGTGAGTTCAAATTCCGCCGAGGTCGACTTTGCCTTTCATCCTTTCGGGGTCGATAAATTAAGTACCAGTTACGCACTGGGGTCGAAGTAATCGACTTAATACCTATGTCTGTCCTTGTTTGTCCCCTCTATGTTTAGCCCCTTGTGGGTAATAAAGAAATAGGTATCTCTCTGTAAACGTAACTCTTTGAGCATTGTCAACAATTTCAATGGACTGCTTTTGAATTCACAGTCAGGCTCTTTCAAGTGCGTGTCTTCCTGTAGATATTATAAGGGAGATAATTATTGGATATTTAAATTTGAAATTGCGAAATTACAAGGAAAATTATGTACAGAATTCATATCTATTTATTTATTTATTTATTCATTTATGAAACTTCTTTCAGTCACTATCTGCCAAATCCACTTATAATTCTTTGCTCGGCCCAGGGCCGTTGTAGAAGACACTTACTTGCCCCATGTGCTATACATTTGGATAAAACACATGATAAAGAAGATCACTTCTTAACGACATTGCCATGCTAATGTATTATATTGTTTGTATAATTTTTGTTGGCGCAAAACATCTCTAGCTTCTTTGGATTGATTAACTTTTGGCTAGCATGCTTGATTATAATTTATGATTATAATATCCTTTTTATAATTGGTACTTAGCCATAAATCGCACAAATCACTTAGCCATAAATCACAGTTAAAAATCAATACGCGCATATCTATATCCTGTTACACACACATACACACTACAGTAAAGAGATTGTTGAAAAATGTTTAAAATGCGTTGCTATAGACTACAGTCAGCTCCCTCAGTCCAAATCTATATTTACTTATTACTGTTCTACTATTTCCATTCTCTTTAGTCAATATCACTTGCTTAATTTCTTCTCAACGAAAATAGTTACATGAATTCCCAAATTCACCATTTGTAATCCTATTTAATTAAAACTTTGCTCTTAATACGTATAAACCTTCATACATGGTACTACTTGTTTTCACTAAGATTTCCTTCATTAGTGTACCTAAAGCAAGTCAGTTTACTGGAGCTTGTCTTTCTCTCTTACTAAACTATAATGACATTAAATAAATACATAGACTCATACCTTTATTTAGACCTGCAGCTAAATGTTCCCTATGAGGGCTTTTTGATAGACTGCAACTATCAAGTTTGTGCAAATATGTAAATGAGTTTGTACTTACACACAAGTATATATGTACTTACATACAAGCATGCTCCTTTTTTTTAATAAGTAGCCTTCATTGGTTAATCAGAAAAGATGCTCTTAGTGTTTGTTATTAAGTTGCTTATTACTGCTTTCATTATCAACTTATGCAATGGTTCTCTGCAGTCGCTATATATTCCATCTCATCAAAGAGAAATATAAAACCAGCATGACAACATCAAACATCTTACAATGTTCATCCTTTTGTTGCCAATACAGTTACACTTCTTTCTCTCTGGAAGCATAAACGCACAATTTGTCATATTTACTCAAAACCTCAGAGAATGGGCTGAGTTTTGAGTTCTGAACGATTATTATCGATTTTTCTTTCAACGTTTCTAGAAAACTATTATTACGTGACATGGCAACGTTCTTGCCTTGCCCATTGAATAAATGTTTTCTAGCAATGAAAGTAAACTTGCAATTGAAAATATAAAGCAATCTAGGAAGATAGATACCATTCTAGTTGAATATATGAATCTTGTCAAACGTTTGATAATGTTCAAAATATAGCCTTCATTATACAAAAGTCTTTGTTATAACTAATCACTAGCAGGAAAAATATTTTCATGCCTTCAACCATACTAAAGAGTCTTCTTGACTCTACTCATTTGCCAGCCACTTTGCAGAGTGTAACACGTGTGTTTTATTATGGTACAACAATCGTTATGTTAGTTTGTTTTCCACAAGACTAAGTAGTTCTCACTACTCTATATTGTTTCCACACATTCATTCAAAATTGAGATTCAAGACAGAAAGGAGAGCGATGTACCCGGGTGAGATATGCATTTTGTCATACATCCTCATAATAATAGATTAAATATGAAAATCATACTCATATCACAATACAATGCCCAAATAAACACGTAAACAACACATGCGACAAAAAAAAATTAATCTGTAGCTGCTAATAGAATGAGAAGCTAATGGTCAAAAATTTGATCAGAACAAGACAAATTATCACCTGATTGCTGACTTAGGAGCCTAATGATCAAAATAACACGTGAAACTTGATTGGCGATGGTTGGTACTGCTACCTACGGTTACTTTCAGGGTAAGAGGCGAAGAGAAAGAGGGTTTGCTAAGAATAGAAGGAGGGAAAAATTTTCCCTTAAGGGGAAAGAACAGCTCAGGAGGACCAGATTGTCTTAGGTGGGTCGATTCAGCCTAGGTTGAGAGTTCAGCAGGCAAAAGACCTCGTGTCAAGAAGTAGTGGGATCGCACCTGGGAATAGTCATCGGCTGGCAACCTGTTCAAATACAACGATCAAAATAGCCTTTGGCCAAAAAGTCAACATGAATTTAATCAGTATAGGAGAAACAATGAAGATGTCTAAAGTATTTCAATTCTTGAAAATAAGACTGTGAAGATCTGAATTCCCCGAATACGCATTTGGGAACTTTATTGTTCCAAACTAGCTGTAAAAAATTAATAAGAAAATATGTAAAAAACGAAAGTAGAAAATTAAATTTGAACCCAGTCTTGTATCTAATGAAAAGAGAAAGCGGTAGTTGTCTTGGGAGAGATCTCTTTATAGACATCTTCAGTCACGATACAGACCATGGGATTGCACCTAGAACTTTACCCTTCCAGGCATAAGTCCGGGCAAGGTTGTTTATGGAAAACCAGCAGTCGCCATTGCATACCAGCCTTCCCTATCCATGCCACCAGTGTTATCCAAGGGAAAGGCAAAGGCCGATACAGCTTGGCACCTGTGACATCACAACTAATTTCTACAGCTGAGTGAACTGAAGCAATGTGAAATAAAGAGTCTTGCTCAAGAACACAACATGCAGCCCGGTCCGGGATTCTAGCTCACGACCTCGTGATCGTAAGCTCGGCGCTCTAACCACTGAGCCATGCGCCTTCACATTTATAGACATAATGTGTTTAAAAAAACACAACACGCTATATCCCTCATTCAGTGCCTGACTTTTCAACGATACTCGCATGTTAAACATATTATAGACATAAAGATATTAATCTACAGCTACTTATATAGCATAATTCGAATAGGCGTGGCTGTGAGGTAAGAAGTTTGCTTCTCAGCGACATGGTTCCTGGCTCAGTCCTTATATGTAGCACCTTGTACAAGTGTCTTCCACACTAACCTGGGTTCGACCAAAGCCCTGTGAGTGGATTCGATAGAAGGAAACGGGAAGAGGCTCGTCCTCTGTGTGTGTGTGTGTGTGTGTGTGTGTGTGTGTGTGCGTGTGTGTGTGAATGGGTTTGTCCCCATCATTGGTTGACAAGTGGTGTTGGTGTATTTGTCTCCATAACTCAGCGGTTCAATGAAAACTCCAATAGAATTTATACCATACATGGCTGCATTCCAATGACTGTAAAAAGAGAAAAAGCACACACACACACACACACACATGTAGGTATGTAGATAGATAGATAGATAGATAGATAGATAGATAGATAGATAGATAGATAGATAGATAGATAGATAGATAGATAGATAGACAGACAGACAGACAGACAGACAGACAGACAGACAAACGGACGGACGGAAGAATGGAAGGATAGATAGATAGATAGATAGATAGATAGATAGATAGAAGATAGATAGATAGATAGATAGATAGATAGAATAACACTCACAGACAAGTGCGTATATAAATTCACTAATATTGTCCAAGGGAAATAAATGTAGAGTAAATATATATATATTAAGAGTTCTCTCCCTTAGATTATTTTCGTAGATATGGCTATAGCAATGTCTTTCAAACGTTTGTTTCCACCATTTCTATCTCGGCTTCTATCTTCTACCTTATTTTCTAATTTGTCGACTGAAAGGCTGCTGAAACCTATTATATTCATCTACACTTGAACACTAAGAAAGAGATGACCGAATAGCGATTTGTGATAACTCGGATTTTATTAAATAAAGGTAGTAGTACACGTGGTACCTACGTAGATGTGTAGCGAGGACAAGTGTCGTTGCGTCGAAAACGCCATTTGGTTATGTTTGTATATGTAGCGATCATTAAATTTTTGGCTTACCACACTAATTTCTTGCGCTTGGCTAAAATATCCATCACATTTGATTTGGTCAGTTATGAGCCCTGTGGTGATTAGTTAAGTGTAGGGATCTAGTGTTTTTCATTCGCAAAATATGCATTTATTTTTTTAAAGGAACTAAAAGAATCTGAAAATCGGCTATTATAATGTAGCCTTCCAGTTTCATTGCTTTGAAGGGATCTTTTCGGTTTGGACGGCAGTTTTTTTTAATAATTTCCACGTAACTAAACACTTTTAAACTTCGTATAATGGTAGAATGTGTTTATAAAACATCTTTTTCTGTTGACTTTATTGAGAAAATTCTATGGTTTGTAAGATATTTGGGTTTTTTTCCTTCAATTTCTGCAATTTCAACCAATCAATGACGTCTATTGAGGTGAAAACTTTCTGTGCCGTATGAATATGGCCCTCGTTTAAGAAACAGATTTGGTTTATTTACATTTCTGAAGAAAAAAGATATCCTTCCCCCCACCCTAACCCTAACTAACCCTAACCCTAAAACAGATTGAAATGCAATAGATCGATACTAGGGTCATAATTATGGGTGACAATTTCATATGACACCACTAGAAAAACTGCCGTTCAAACCGAAAAGATCCTTTTGAAGGTATGATGTTATAGAATAAAAAATTGAAGAATAAAGTTACAGAGGTTTAAAAATCGAAAAATAAATAGGTATTTTTTAGCCAAATAGCAAGACAGAAATTTTCTGTGTTTAGCGGAGCGGTGTCAACTTTGAGGTTGTACCCTGTGAATTTTATAGTTTAGCGTCTAACCTGTTCATTGTAGATTTCTAAATAAACAGAAATACCCAATAAAGTCAACATGTATCATCTCAGTTTCTTTTGCTTCTTCATTGATTGAATGTTTATATTATTTTTTAAAATTTGTTATATAAATACATTTGTCTGCATGTGTTTACTTTATGCGTACTTCAGTATTATGTATACCTGGCATGTACATCATTAACGTGTGTGTGTGTGTGTGTGGTGTGTGTGTGTGTGTGTGTGTGTGTGTGTGTGTGTGTGTGTGTGTCCGTGTTTGTGTGTGTGTGAAAAGATAGCGTCTGTCTCCGAAACTCCAAAGCTGAGTAACGTTTTCATGTTTGGATTTGTAAACTACGATAAGAATAACACTGGTCAACAAAGAATTTGTCCCAAGGAAAAGAATACCTTGTATCTTATATGTTTTTACATGCAGAATTCAAAAATAATATCAAATTATCTGTATCACCTACAGTTTCTCCAAAGCTGAGTAACGTTTTCATGCTTGGATTTGTAAACTACGATAAGAATAACACTGGTCAACAAAGAATTTGTCCCAAGGAAAAGAATACCTTGTATCTTATATGTTTTTACATGCAGAATTCAAAAATAATATCAAATTATCTGTATCACCTACAGTTTCTCCAAAGCTGAGTAACGTTTTCATGCTTGGATTTGTAAACTACGATAAGAATAACACTGGTCAACAAAGAATTTGTCCCAAGGAAAAGAATACCTTGTATCTTATATGTTTTTACATGCAGAATTCAAAAATAATATCAAATTATCTGTATCACCTACAGTTTCTCCAAAGCTGAGTAACGTTTTCATGCTTGGATTTGTAAACTACGATAAGAATAACACTGGTCAACAAAGAATTTGTCCCAAGGAAAAGAATACCTTGTATCTTATATGTTTTTACATGCAGAATTCAAAAATAATATCAAATTATCTGTATCACCTACAGTTTCTCTGTTCCACGATATCCCTCTCAGTTCCTGTTACGTGTGCTAAATTTCAGTTAAGCTGTTGAAATGTGAAGCTAACGATTTAAGAAATACTTCTAATTTAAATTTTTATGGATAAAATTAACCTAGTGAAATCATAAAACCAGCTATCTGAGTCAATGAGACCCAATAATATATGAAATGAAAAATATGTAAAAAATACTTTGTGTGAAAAATCAACATAGACAACAGCGGCACAGACAGTAGTGAACCACAACACAGCGTGCGGTTGTCGTGGTAACAAGCTGCTAATGTCACGCTGTCTGTTGATTGGCTAAAATTACCCAAATTTCTCAACTTTAATTCCAAATAACATCAGATTCTTTAATTTACGAGATAAAGTAATTGGTTGGTCGTAATCAAAATTCAAAGTTGCATCGATACACCAAAATTGAAAGCAATCTGAGTAAAATTAAGGGCGGGGGCTCATTTTGCGAATGAGAAAGACTAGATCCAAATGCACCACGTTTCACATAACATA
Source organism: Octopus sinensis (assembly GCF_006345805.1). Taxonomy (NCBI): domain Eukaryota; kingdom Metazoa; phylum Mollusca; class Cephalopoda; order Octopoda; family Octopodidae; genus Octopus; species Octopus sinensis. The sequence continues at coordinate 47,136,741 of NC_043002.1, read as the reverse complement.
TTTTAAACGACAACTTCTGTATGTGTTCTACAGCCTCCTTTTCTCCATAAATTGGTTCGACCAACATTTTTCTATATAGGGGTAAGAACAGCCAGTGACGACAGTCGCAGGTATCAGTGGTCCAGAGAAGAATCGTCACAAAATGACAATTATATAAACAATGATGGGCTAAGCTTAACCGGATGATGGAGAAAGACAACCCTACAGAACTTGTTCATGTTTTCATTGTGTTTGAACTACTGTGCAAATTATTACAAGGCAATGAAGACTCGAGGTTAATTTTCAAGATTGTCTCTCTTATTCATTCGTATTCATCGAACATGTGACATAATAATGAGCAATGAACAGCCCCTTCGTAAAAGATGTATGTATACATTCATACATGCGCCCGCGCACACGCACACACACGTATGATGACCGGAGTGGTCAGTCCGATAGTCGGACGTATGTAATTACTGCTTATACCATATGGGAAAGTTGACCAACAGACTGCAAACACGATTACATACGATCATTTCAACATAAGTATTTACACAGCATCCTGCATATACACATAAACAAAACAGTCGAGCAACTTCCTTATGAAAAATACTCACGTGTTGCACGGTTGTAACTCTGTATGTCCACTTCGATACAATTATAGAAATGAAACAGCATGAAAGGAAAGTAAATCCAAGCCGTGAATAACTTTAAAAGGTAACCATGCAAAAGTTTGTCAAAACTTTTGATGAACAACATCATCATATTTTGTATTAGATATAAATTGAATGCGAATAGACAGTGAATTCGCCATGCCTAAATACATTTGGCTCCTTCGCCCTAATCGTGACGATAACCACACTAAACGTTGGAATTATGAACTCGGTTAACAATTATATGAATAATATGTTCAGTCTGACTAAACGCACTGGTTTCATGAAAAGATTAAAAAGTTTCTGGGAGTATCAAACATCCAAAATTAGACGTTATGTGCACAAGCAAAACGTTAAATGAAGCAACGACCTAGTAAACCTATAATATACTTATTGTAGTGACATATCGAAATACAATTGTTTTGCTAGCAATTAAAAAGCAACCAGATGATAGCTTTCTCGAACAAACAATTAAATTGAAATCTTTCAAATTCTCTAAAAGTGATGTCAGAAGATATGCTGTGGCAGATTCAAGATATCAACTTTAAAATCAGACCTTTTAAAACGAAGATTAAAAAAGAACTTTTTAAATTAGATCTGTAAGTAATAAATGAAATAGTGAGAAACTAATGACTATTGCATTCTAACCCACGCACGAGATTTACTATGTATCAATAATAAAACTGACAACATACCGCAAGTAGCTGGAGTTGCACAATAAAATCAGAAATGAACGTTTATTATTTTAGGTCCAATGATGCTTGTACAACACCTCACAGTCCGTCTCCGCCATTTTGACATGATCTAGAGACAAGCCAAGGCAAGACATCCATTGTCAATACGAGTCACAGGCTCAGGAAGAAGTTGGAGCAGCATAATCTCAAGCGCAAAAAATGTTCAGTGTCATTCCTAACATCTCAGGTTTCATATCAGAGTGACCATTTCCGGGAGACGTATTTTAACAAAAGTTGATGGAGTGCCTCTTTCCCAGTGGTCTCCCAGCACACCAGATACCAGCCGGAATTTCTGAGTGCCCATGAAAATGATTGGACCTACTGGATTTCTGACAACCGCCATCACCAAGCATCGATAACACGACTATGCAACAGATTGTACTAGATTCGATGTTTCCAGTAGCTGTCATTACACACTTCACAAGTAACCTGACATACATACATACATACATACATACATACATAGATACATACATACATACATACATACATGCGTACGTACATACATACATACATACATACATACATACATACATACATACATACATGCGTACGTACACAAGTGGCATTAGCTACAACACAAACAGTGTTTGAAAGAGGGTGGAAAGGAGGAAAAGTACTTCCTGTCCACCCTCTTTCAAACACTCGCAGACACCAACACATACAGAAGCACAAAGAAACGTACCTCTTCCTTAAAGAAAGAAAGAAAGAAAGAAAGAAACTACATTAACACAACAAAAAGTGTATAAGTGTGTCGGGGCGGAGGTAAGAAACGATATTGAGAAGCGCTTTAGACAAATCTGGGGTCACCAAGATATTCGTCGCTCGAGGGAAATATTTGATACGAATGAGGTGAGATTTCCAACTAGCGAAGAAAAGAGGAGGCATTATGTAACACTTCTAATGAGTGAAAAACTCATTTTCGACTGGAGAATAGTAAAAATAAAGGTGGTCTATCTGCATCAGAAAGAGATATCTGCTAGGTGGTAGCGGCCGTTTTGCTTGATATCGAAAATATATATATTGTAAGGCCACAGGCTGCAAAAGAAAAGTTGATCTGGTCAAGGATGAAGGTCCATTTGCAGTCAGCATCCGCTGAGTTGAAGACAAGCATGTACCGACTAATGATGTGCTGGCTTAAACTAAGGCTTCAGCATCTCTAGCGTTTCTTTGTTGGTGAACAGGTAAGGTCACCATTTGTGAGACTTGCTTTTCAGTAGCTCATCACTTTGACAGAGGTGCAGACCAAGGTAGAGCAGCACCTGGCAACTTGAATGCACTCATAATCCTCTGCTTGTAGGGCAATACGATCGGTGGATGTTCTGCAAGGGCTTAGTGGCGAGCAAAAGAGACGACATTCTCGGAAAAATCCAAGGCGTCATTGCAAATCAATTGGCTGGTCTTTTCCGGAGGACATTCAGGCCAGGGCCCATGAATAACTTCTAAAAATATATCTGGCTTAGCATTGCTACAGGAGAGAACATTGAGAAAAATACTGCAGACATGGTATTGATGTAAGCCACACCTGTACGAAATAAGCGTAGAACGACGAAACAACCCTGCACACACTTATACTGTGTTCGAGCATTGCTGACTTGTGGAATTATATTGAACACCTGCTGTCACATGTAGAACGGATCCGATTATCAGCCAAATCCATCGTGAAGATCACCTTCCTTTGATCCACCGCCCTCTTTTGATCAAGAAAGGCCAACAGTTTTTCTCTGGTAACTATAGCCAAAGCCCTTGTGTGGTGGAAGTGACTGAAAGAGCTGAAAACAGGCACTTCCCACTTTGCTCCAGCCCCCATCAACTTTTTCAGGCTCCACTTGGAAAAGAAAGTGTGATTTAAGAGGGACGTACTGTCTCCCATTAAATTTGTTGAAAGATAGGTGAATGTAGCGCGAATGGCTCGAGAAAATAGACCCACATGACGCCCTTGGTGAGTAGGGTGAGTCGGGAACTGTAGGGTTCTTTAGTCGCTCCTGGGTGACACACACCAATATTGTGGAATTTTATTGTTTATAATTTTATTTTTTTACACGCTTTTTTTAAGTGAACCCACACTATTCTTTATTTTGTGTGTGGCCCTTGTGACCAACAAAGAATGAATAATTTATAACGTTTTTATTATTCCTTACACGTGAAAATACATTTAAAGAAAATGATTCAGGATCTTTGGATGATTGAATTGTAAACATAATATGCATAGTTCAATGCAAAAATATTGATCATCTGAAGATCCAACAAAGTGGTTGGTGTAGAACTTTTTCTTCCAGTTTGAACAAGATAGCAATGAATTTATTTTCTTAATTCTAAATCGTCTGTTATACATGTTGAATATTAACATGATACCATCCTAAGTGCTAAGTGCTAATTCGATCAATGTTTAAACAATTTTAGCAGCAAATATTAATTTAATCAATAGGTTAAAACGTTTCGAGCAGAAGCTGAAGGGATATTCATATGTAGTAATAAATTTATTTTATATCAAAAAATGTTAAAGAATGTGAAAGATATTTTCAGAAAATACGTGTAGCGTCGAAAAGGTAAGTTAGCAGTTGAAGCTTGTAACAATCGATGAGATAACGATTAAGTAAAAGTTAATTATTTATAATCATAATTACGCGAAAGTGACGCGTTAATTTTAAATGAATATGCCTGTATATATAACTCTCTTGGTTATCAATAATATTGGTGTTTAGAAAAGAGAAATATATTTCTCTAGCATCTGAACCGCTAATAAAACCGGAATTATAACGGCGAACATTGTATTCCGACTTGCAGCGCCTACAAAAGAAAATAAATACATATGAACATCAACTCAATTCTGAATTTTTTTTTTCTTTTTGTTCCTTTTTTTTTTAAAGGCAGTAACATCTTAGCCCGTCCGTAACGCTTCCGGGATTAGTTGAGGGGAGGGGTGCGGAGGGGATATAGTGGGAGGGATAGGTGAGTAAAATGTTTAATTTTTTTAACCAAGTTTTTTCCTCCATTACTTAGCTCATCTGTAATGCTTTCACGTGATTAGTTGAAGGGAAAGGCGAAGAGCGAAAGAAAAAGGAGAGAGAAAAAAGGGTTAGGCGAAGAGTGAGAGAGAAAGAGGAAGAGTCTATGTGCATAAAGTATATAAAGTGAATATATAAAGTGCATTAAGTAATGAACGTATTCCAGTTCCCTTCACTTATTCCAGTTCTTTTGATACAGATACAACACAAGCTACGCTTTCAGGTATTTTAGATAAAGTTTTCAGGAATAACCCAACAGGTTTACTATTTATTCTGTAAAATATTCACAGATCCCTCTAGTATTTAATAAAATCTGAAAATTTGGTCGCTAGATGTTGTTTGTCTATATTTCAATTTTTTTTTTCTTCGAAAGCCCTTGTTGTTTGCTTATGCTAAAGAGATGTAACATCAGTAAAAACTAAAAATCAAGCATTTAAAAATGTACATCCATTGAATAGGCTACAGGTTGATAGAGTGGAAATTATTTTTGATGTCATAAACAAACAACTGCTTTGTAAAACGAACTGAACAATAAATAAATTCAAAGCTGATGAGGTTTTATTAATTGTGACTCTTTTCAAACATAGCATCGTTGTTTCAACTCAGTTCCAGCTCAAAACTCTCGCAAAAACAAGAAAACAAATCAAAATCAAGATATTTAAAAAAAAGTTTTATGAACCCAATAACGTAATGCTATTATATGGGGGGAAAAACGCAAGAATTAAGGATATAAGTATGACATAGAGAATGAACTTCCATAACAAAATAGTTTCATGTGAATAGAGTTAGAATCAGTCATGTCTACATAAATCAATAAATAATCAAATTTTAACCATGGAACAGTCCAGATAACTGTGAGCCAGACTTGAAAGGTGGTCCCTGAAATTGCCTGAATTTTTTCCTAAGTGACATGGTCTTTGAACTTAGTCAATCCTGAAAAATTCAGCTCCTAGTTGAGTCTGGTATTGGTTTTATGAACATTCAAATTAAAAGGCTGAACAACGATTTCAGGTAATTAAATGAATTACATTCTGATAGTAGGCACAAATGTGTATTACAATACTAAAAATTCAGGCTTAATATATTTAGATCTGGCATTATTAATCATTGAATAGTAGCCTAAAACAAATCTGCCATGTTTGACGTCCGAAGATTTAAAGTGGGACAATTTTCCATACATTACACTTTAATTCACCTTATTTTCGCATTAACCAAGCTACTAATTGCCTTAGTTGTGCCTTACAATAAGTAAATGGCTGCTTACCACTACATTCCAGAAGTTTCATATACAGATCACTCATCTCACACTTGGCTTTGTCATAACATCCACGTTCTTCTCTAAAATATCTAGGAAGAGATTAAAAAAAATATTGTTGAATCGATATAATACGCAGTAAAACATGTAAGTTGACACTATTCACAATGTTTTCCTCGTGCTCCTCGTGCTCCTGTGAATAAACCTTTGCCTGTCATGTAAATTATTAATACAAGTGATACACAGAAAATATTTCCCTGGCATCCGAACATCCATATAACATACACATCCCCAATTTTGTTCAACCACCAGAGTAATTTGGACTTATGAATGGAAAGCTTTATACTTCTCAGAAAATATGAAACAAGGGCTGACTAAAAGTCTGAAAACAAATGCTTTGGACAGGTAAAGGGTTAAAAGAATCTATATTTTTACTCATCAATGAATATAAGCCAACAAATGAGTAGCGCTATTTACTAGGATATGGTCCAAGTGAATCCAAGTTACTCCGAGTACTTGACTGCTACGTATTTTACATCAACCCCTGAAGAAAAACAGCAAATTCAAGCTTGATGTTATTCCAATTCAGTAACAATTAATAGACATAATTAAATATCGTAAGGTATTTTGTTGAACATTTTTCTGATTCTAAATTTAATCACCATGATGATGATAATAATAATCCTTTCTATTAAAGGCACAGGGCCTGAATTTTTTTTCATTGGTAGTGGGGTGGTTAAAAAGATTACGTCGATCCCAGTATTCAACTGCTACTTAACTTACTGACCCCAAAAGGATGAAAGGCAAAGTTGACCTCGGCGGAATTTGAACTCAGAACGTAAAGACAGACGAAATGCTGCTAATCATTTTTCACCGCCATGCTAACGACTCTGCCAGTTCGCCGCCTTAAAAAAATTATTATTATTATTATTATTATTATTATCATTATTATTATAGTATTTGAAAACAGAGCCGGAAGAAATAGTGCTAAGCATTTTGTCTGGAGCGCTAAAGATTCTGCAGCCTTGCCACCTTAATGGTTTCAAATTTTGGCACATGACCAGCAATTTTCGGTGGAGGGACATAGTCGGGTATACCGACCCTAGTACTTAACTGGTACTTATTTTCTCGACTCTGGAAGCATGAAAACAAAGTCAACCTCAGCAAAATTTGAACTTAGAGCACAATCAATCAGAAAATTCTTTTCCGACTTGGTTGGTAACCATTCTACTAGCTCGAGTAATAGTAGAAGGAGGATTTGAATTCAGAATGTAAAGAGCCGAAAGAAATACTGCAAAGCATTTTCCCAGCGCACTAATGATTCAGCCAATATGCCACAGAAATAAATCACTGCTTTAATCTCCATCTCAAAGAAACCTACCATCCAATGAGTGGAACACCTCAAACGGCACGTTTTCACTCGAAACAACAACTCAAATGGGATAAAGAGTACACGCATCACATTTATCCCTCGGAGTCAGACATGCCGTTTAACTTCCGCAAATCGCAGTTCACGGTGAGGCCATGCTTCGCGATGTCCATCAACAAATTCCAAGGCCAAACACTATCAGTGGCGGGCATCCATTTGGGGGAACCATGCTTTTCACATGGGCAACTTTATGTGGCCTGCTCCCGTCAAACTCCCAACCCGTGCGTTCTTGTGACATTGATTCTGCAGAACTGAGTTGGGTGTGAAAACCAACTTTAAAGTATACTCTTATTCTTTTACTTGTTTCAGTCATTTGACTGTGGCCATGCTGGAGTACCGCCTTTAGTCGAGCAAATCGACCCTGGGACTTATTCTTTGTAAGCCAAGTACTTATTCTATCGGTCTCTTTTGCTGAACCGCTAAGTTACGGGGACGTAAACACACCAGCATCGGTTGTCAAGCGATGTTGGGGAACAAACACAGACGCACAAACATACACACACACATATATATATATATATATATATATATATATACGATGGGCTTCTTTCAGTTTCCGTCAACTAAATCCACTCGCAAAGCTTTGGTCTGCCCGAGGCTATAGTAGAAGACACTTGCCCAAGGTACCACGCAGTGGGACTGAACCCGAAACCATGTGGTTCGTAAGCAAGCTACTTACCACACAGCCACTCCTACGATTTTTTGAATCCACAATGTTGTGTTCGATTGAGTTCTATTTGGGGTGAAAAATCAATAAACTGATTTCTTATGGAGTTTTCCATTCAATCAGGATGAAAAATCGATAAACTGATTCCTTATAGGTTTCCCCACTAAAATTGACTGCACCCCATTTTCAAATATAACTTTTACCAATTTTTACGTATTTTGTTCAAACTTGATGCCGGCGTTACTTAGGACTCATGGGATCTTTGAATGCTTTAAATTCTCAAAAAAACAACAATCGAGGAGTGGAAAAATCGATAAACTGATTACTTATGGGATTTCCCAATCAAATTGTCTGCAACCCATTTTCAGCCAAACGTTTACCAATTTCAATGGATTTCGCTCAAATTTGACGTCGGTGTAACTTAGTTTGGTTTGAAACAAAGCGCTTGATTAGCTTAATGATCCTAACTTAATCCCAGGCAATGCCAGGCTATACTGCTAGTAATAGATATTTTATTGGTTGAATGATATTTCGACAGTAAGTTCAAGATAAGAGATGATAAAAATTCAAAATTATAGAAATTTAAATTTAAAGTATGAACGAGAGCAACCAGCGTCCACACGTTGATTGAATGATATCAGTCTTTAAATCTCACTTTTATAACAGGCGGAAATAAATTTATCTCCACCGCCGCTCCGATCATCCCCATCATGTTATTCAGTCAAATCCCAAATACCAATTTTTTAGGATAAAACGGATTTCTACTGACATAAGAGATTACTGGAAACATGCAAATGCTTTTCTACATCATTATGTCAAACAGTGAATCACGATTGAAGGAAATAGCAAATGAAATAGCTAAGATTAGCAAAGATAGTCAAACCTTAACGCATAATTTTAGCAATCACAATACAATAAGTGACAGAATTCCTTTTGTGATTAACTGGCACCGAAATTTCGCTGGCATTTCAAAAGTGTTGCATGAAAGTTACCAGCATGTGGCGAAAAAAAATACCCTCTTTGCAAACAGATATTTCCTCAGTCGCCTATTGTAGTCTTTAGATGGAATAAGAATATAAGAGAATTATTGACCTCTATTTCTGACTCCAATAAAACGAACATTGGTGTATCTGCACACTGTACCTTGAAAATCAGCCGCAAGAGAGGTAAGCCCTGTTCAGTGTGCAACAACAAGAGTTAAGGGAATACCACCAGGAATCATAACAGAAATGTTATGATTTATACAAAGATGTAGAGATTCCCATTTGGTTTACGCGACAGAATGCACAAAACACTTGATTTATGTTAGTTGTACAACAGAACAATTAAACAAAAGATTTGATGGGCACAGATTCGACGTCAGACACAATAACAGTAGTTCGACAGAACTTGCTGAACATTTCGTTTCAAGCAGCTGCAGTTTTGAAAAAGACTTGAATGTGCATATTCTCAGAAAATATTTTTTACTCTTTTACTTGTTTCAGTCATTTGACTGTGGCCATGCTGGAGCACCGCCTTTAGTCGAGCAAATCGATTCCGGGACTTATTCTTTGTAAGTCAAGTACTTATTCTATCGGTTTCTTTTGCCGAACCGCTAAGTTACGGGACGTAAACACACCAGCATCGGTTGTCAAGCGATGTTGGGGGGACAAACACAGACACACAAACATATACACACACGTACATATATATATATATATATAAATATATACACACACGCACATATATATATATTATATATATATATATATATATATATATATATATATATATATATATATATACATACACATACACATACACATATATACAATGGGCTTCTTTTAGCTTACGTCTACCAAATCCACTTACAAGGCTTTGGTCTACCCGAGGCTATAGTAGAAGACATTTGCCCAAGGTGCCACGCTGTGGGACTGAACCCGGAACCATGTGGTTCGTAAGCAAGCTACTTACCACACACCCACATTTTCACTTCTCAGAATGCATGAGAAGAAATATGTTTGCGGGTTATTAACATCACGCCCTGCAGGAATGAGTAAAATGACAGGAGAATATCATCAAATTTATACAAAACTGTTTGATTAAATATTCTTTTTTTTTTTCTTTCCTCTTTTTTCTGTCTTTTTCTTTTCACCTGTTATAACATTGGAATTCAAACTTTGATGATGTCATTCCATCAACGTGTGGACGCTGGTTGCTCTCGTTCATGCTTTAAATTTAAATTTCTATAAGTTTGTTTTTTTTCGCCTCTTATTTTGAACTTGACAAAGACAGACTTACTGCCGAAATATCGTTCAACCAATAAAATACCTACTACAATCGAATCGATCTCTTCGTCTTGACTGTTTACTTTCGTGAAGAGTTACATCAAGCTTTTTTATAATAATAATAATAATAATAATAATAATAATAATAATAATAATAATAATAATAACAACAACAACAACAACAACAACAACAATAACAATATCTAGCATAGATTCTATACTTCACATTTGAGAGGAAAGGACTACCCGATTAATATATTTTGACTAGTAACATATTTTGAGGAAAGGCAAAATTGATCTCAACTTGGTTTGAAATCAGAACGTAAAAATTTGGAACAGACTGTGCATACCTTTTTACTGGATGATCTAAGGAATCTGTCATTCTCCTGTCCATGGACACTTAAGTGATATTGGTTTCAAATTTTGGCACAAGACAAGCAATTTCAGGGACGATTGCGTTGACCCAGTGCTCAACTGATGCTTATTTTATCGACCCAGAAAGGATGAAAGGCGAAGTCAACCTCGGCGGAATTTGAACTCAGAACATAAGGACGGGTGAAATGCCGCTAAGCATTTTGCCCGGCGTCTTAACGATTCTGCCAGCTCACCGCCTGAAGGGCGCTTAGATAACAGTAGTAATATCTATTATCAAAAGTAAATTGCGTTTGAAATTTGCGGGATGATGTACAGATTCTATTTATATACTTTAATTATCTTGTTCGATGCTTCAGATGATTTGGTTCAAATACTAACAATGAAAGTTTCCTGTCCTTCGTTCTCTTACACAAACTTCGAAACTAGAAAGAATAAAGCACAAATCTATTCCCTGAATATAACAATTTAGCCCTTGGTCACATTTCACTCTAAAGTAATCAATTGCGTAACTGATTGCCTTTCATTGAGCTACAAATATAAATTAAGGACGGATGCATTATATAAAGGTAAAAACTTTCAGTAGTTCTACAACACCACATTATTTTATATGATCCATACTCCATAAATATTAAGATATAACGTATTATATTAAAAGTAGTATAAATAAAACTAGACATCATGCCAATCCTTTTCTGAACGTTGCTTTTTTGAAAGTTATATTAGTTATATTGAACGTCGTTCGGAAGATATGGTTGAAGGATACGTTTCTATATTTACCCGCATAGCTCTTCCCTTGTGCTGTTTAGTGGCTCTTTTAATATAGCCATACACTCAGTCAATACATTGCCATTGCAACTGGAATCTGCAAGAGCAAAAAATATTACATGTGTTGAACAATATAAATAAGATTATTTTAACATTTTTCAGCTGTTCAGTTGCTGAATATTTGTCCATAACCAATGATTAATATTTAAATATGTTAAACCTTACGCTTGTGTGTGTGTGTATGCATGTGTGTATGTATGTATGCATGTATGTATGTATGTATGTATGTATGTATGTATGTATGTATGTATGTGTGTGTGTATGTGTGTGTGATAGAGAGAGAGAGAGAGAGTACGAGCAAGTGTATAGTTTAACTTTGTCATACATATAAAAATTGGGTTGGAAAAAAGTTCATACCGTTTTTCAATTGGCGTTTATATACAAGATGTGGTTTCTCACATGACAGAAGCATGTATATGCGTGTGTGTGCGCGCGTGTGTGTATGTGCGTGTGTACAGAATGGTTACAAAAGAGGAACTTGCGTGGCGTTACATTAAATGATATGTTCAGAAATTATATAGTACTACAAACAGAACAAACGGAAAATACACAAATAGAATGTCACTAAATCCTCATGAGTTATCGTTCAAAAAATCAGCAACAACGGAACCACCAGAGGTATGTCCAGAAATATCAGAACCGGCAGCGATCCAGCAACAACACCGATATCAGACTCGTTGTTAACGAAAGAAACATCGGCGTTGGTAGCACATCTAATACATAGTCATGAAAATATGTCGGTTCAGCCACACGCCCATTTAAGCAACATCTGAACAACTGCAAGTCCTCTTTTAGGATACCGGAAATGCGCAACATCTTGTCCTTGGCCAGCCACTTAAAAAAGGAAGCAACCCCATCCGTAATTATATGGAAACTCCTTATACAAACGGAGCAAACGATGTTTTACTTGGCAGAGAGAGCATGAATCCCTAAAACCCACTCGAACCGAGGACCCTTCTAAACATCAGGAAAGAAGTATTTAGTCAATACCCCCATCAAAAACGTTTTCTACTACTGGATTTTCCCATTCGTTGAATAGTCCTACCATAGCTCTTTCGAATATCACCACAGCCGGAGCTGATGTAAGAGGGATAATACCGTCCCGCTCGCAGAGCTGCGAACTATTATTTGTTTACAAAAGTAACTGATCGTTGCGTATTTTTTCCTCCAGGTCTAGAGAGGTTATGCACCTTCAGCCATTTGAGTCTGACGAGTCGCATATACTGCTAAGCGCTTTACAGGTTCGAAACCAATGGTCAGTATCCAGAGAAGGTGGTGATCTGTAACTAGTGAGATACAGATCCGTAAAGTCAGATGTTGAACTCAGACACTTATTGTTCCCAATTAGACCGACAAACGGTGGCAATCGATGAAAAATATCTAGAATTGGCCAATCGGAATGGCGGTCTCTACCTTCAAGACAACGCTAGATCCCATATTTCCTTAGAGACCCAGCAAAAATTGGCGCAGCTTGGCCGGAATATCATACCACAATCACTGTACTCAACTGATCCTGCATCTTCGGATTTTGGTGCCTACAAAATTCCCTCAATGGGAAGAACTTCAATTCTTTAGAAGAGTGTAAAAACAACTTAGACCAGCTCAAGGTGTACCCTTGTTTAATATGCAGCATTGATAAGTCAAAACAATGACGAAACGTCGATGTCTGTCGCTCCAGAAAAGGGGGGAGTCGATGTGAGTTGTCTCCCTTGTCTGTGACTTGGCTTCAGTGTTTTACCCCAGGGGCATTGAGAATATATTCTCTTACGCCTAAAAAACGCAGCCACCCGCTGAGTTCTAGAAGTGCTATGTATCCCAGCCACACTTAACAAGAAAACTTCTCACACACTCTACTACAATGAACCAAACTACGTCTCCACATCCCTTCTCTTCCTCACATTCTCGCTTCATATACTATGATTACCTCCCACTCCCCAATCTTGTCCTCTTGGCCCGGTGCCACTGTATCCTTGGTCTGTGCTTGTCCCTGACCTGAGTGTTCCACCCACACGTAACAAGAAAACTTTTCCCTCACCCTACCCCAACAAACCAATCTACGTTTCTTCTCTTTCTCACGTTTCCTCTTTCGTTCACTATGCCTAGCTCTCCCTCCTTGCCTAGCTCTCATTCCCCAATCCTGTCCTCACAACCCTGCTCCTCTGTATTACTGCTATAGGGTAGCCCCCCCTCCAACTCTACATATACCCAGGTCTTCTGCAACTTACTCGCACTCTTTAATCGTACTCCCTTCGCAATATCCTGTCATTTATTTTATGGCATTTGAACCTCAAGGGTATGCCCTGGCACTTGCCACTTATCTATACCTCTCTCTTCCTTTACTACCATCTCATTGATACTCTGATCCCCATTCCTTGTGAGTATGCCCGGCATTTTACCACCATCTCCATCCTGCGGTTTTCCTCTCGCTCTTTCTCTCTTTTTCCTCCTCCTCTCTCTCTATCTCTCTCTTTCTCCTGCATTTCCCTCAGGTTGGGTAACCATGTATTTTCTATGCAGTAGCACATCTGTTTCTGTCTTCATTCTTGATCTTTCTCTCTCTGGCCATGTAACCTTGTACTTCCTCTACCACAAGGCCCCTACATCTGTCTCCCTATAACCTTTTCATCAGCACCTCCTCCAATACCTCCTCCCCTCTTAAAAGTTTTTGTCTTGCAAGTACTTGGTGACCCTGTCAGTGCAGGTGCCACTAAAAAACACCCAATCCACACTCTAAAGTGGTTGGTGTTCAGAGGGGCATCCAGCTGTAAAACTTTTGCCAAAACTGACCTCGTCTGTGCCTGTACCACATAAATAGCATTACGTCCACTATGCTGAGTGATTGGTGTTAGGAAGCGCATCCAGCTGTAAAAATTCTGCCAAAACAGTCACAGAAGTCAGGTGCAGGCTTCATCTTAGCCAGCTCTTGTAGTATTGTCCCACCCAGGCTAGCAAGGTAAGGGCATCCAGACATAGAAAATCTGCCTTAATAAGCTCAGGGAAAAGTGGACGTTAATGCCGTCTCATCATCCTACAAATGGTGAGTAGCCTACACCAATGCTTGGAGCATCGATTACACCTACATTTGGAGAGTGACTGCTGCTGCTAAATAATGCTTGCGGGTTTGAATCTGTTAACAGAGACTGCATAACTGGACATTTCCCAGGCTGTTTTCCTTCTTTATGCATGAAATATAAGAGTTTTATAAAACTTGCTGCATTGTCAGAAGCTTTCTATTTTCTCTCTTTTAACCTTCTTTGATATTACAATGCTTCAAGTGAACTACGACACTCATATGTGTGTGTGTGTGTGTCTAAGCCCATATATGAGCTATACTGGAAGACTTTTTGCTTTTGTTAATGTGCTGCATTCATAGAAGTGAAACCCAGTGCTTTATAAACTAGGTAAAGAAAACTGAGCAGTTGATTCTGTCTAGGCTGTTATATACATATAACATTTGTATCACTTTAGGTTAAAAGCTGTTGAAATTTCAGAAAATTCAAATTTCTCAAATTTATATAATTTATGTTTCTACAGTGCACATCATTAACTCCTCAGCATTTAAACTGGCCATATCTGGCCCAAACATTCTACCTATTATATGTTCAAACTGGCCACAACTGCTCTACAAGACCATTCTAAAAATAAACGATCACATCATCAAAATCTCAAAACTACAAGATAAAGCATGACTAACAGAAAACATAATGAATATATAAGCATTATATTTGGCAGACTCACCTGAATCTTAAGGGGTTAAAGCTTTAACTACATATAATGCAAAATTTTATATAATTATTCTTCAAAATACATCATCACCATCATCGTCATCATTGTTTAACGTCTACTTTCCATGCTAGCATGGGTTGGACGATTGACTGAGGGCTGGCGAACCAGATGGCTGCACCAGGCTTCAATCTTGATCTAGCAGAGTTTCTACGGCTTGATGCCCTTCCTAACGCCAACCACTCCGAGAGTGTAGTGGGTGCTTTTACGTGTCACCGGCACGGGGCCAGTCAGGCGGTACTGGCAACGACCTTGCTTGAATCTTTTACACATGCTACCGGCACAGGTGCTAGTAAGGTGATGCTGGTAACGATCACGCTCGAATGGTGTCTTTTACGTGCCACCGACACGGATGCCACCGGCACGGACGAAGCATAATCTACAAGGGGGCACTAGTGGATTCAGTGCAAAATAAAATATCTTTATGTTTTGCTTGTTTCAGTCATTAGACTGCAGCTATGCTGGGGCACCATCTTGAAGAAGTTTAGTCAAACAAATCACTCCCATTACTTATTTCATTTTCTAAGCCTGTTATTTATTATATTGGGTTCTTTTGTTGAACCACCAAGTTACTGGGACACCAATTGTCAAGCGATGGTAGGGGCAAACATAGACAAAAACACACACACGCGCGCGCGCACGCACGCACACACTCACACACGCACACGCACACATGCACACACACACGCGCACACACACAAGGAAGAAAGGAAATGTCAACCAAGGCAGAATTTGAATGTAAGAACATTCAAGTTGGATGAAATGCAGTTAAGCATTTTGCCTGGCATGGTAACGATTCTACCAGCTTGTCACCTTGTACTTCCTGTCAATATTGGTTTCAAATTTTGCACAAAGCCAGCAATATCAGGGAAGGGATAAATCGATTACATGACCCTAGTACTCAACTGGTACTTATTTTACTGACCCTGAAAGAGTAAAAGGCAAAGTCAACCTCGGCACTATTTAAACTCAGAATGTAAAGACAGACGAAATACTGCTAAGCATTTTGCCTAGCATGTTAAGGATTCTACCAGCTTGCCTGTCTTCTACTTTCTGATAATATTAGTAACATATTTAGGGCAGCGAGCTGACAGAATCATTAACAAGCTAAGCAAAATGCTTAATGATATTTTACCCGTTTTTACATTCTGAATTCAAATCCTCCTGATGTCAACTTTACCATTTATCCTTTCAGGGTTGATAAAATAAGTACCAGTGGAACACTGGGGTCAGTGTAATTGACTTAAACCCTCCCTAAAATAGCTAGCTTTGTGCCACAATTTGAAACCAGTATTAGTGACTTACTTGAATCATAATTTTAGGTCGTTCCAAAGAGTGGAAAATAAAAATAGAACATTAAACATGTTTACATTGTTTAAACAATATTTTTGTTGAGAAATAATAAAATTAAAATGAAAAAGGAAATACTTACCACACCCATAAAAAGCATAAGCATCATGGATATACTGTGATACAGGACATTTAGCAGTCTCCAAGCACTTAATGCCAACTGATAATCCACTGTAACAGAGTAAAAGCTTGATATGTTAACCAAAAGTAAACAATTATTGCAGCTACTGATTGATAAAATATATTTCTGGTCAGCTTCTAAAATATTTTTATAGATAACTAGCAGTATCGCCCGGCGTTGCTCAGGTTTGTAAGGGAAATAACTATAAAGCATTTGTAGAGAGTTATAGCCAAAAAATAGCAAAAAAATGGAAAAAAATGATGGTAAATTTTTTTGAGAGTTAAAAAAGGTGGAGTTGCGTCCCCTAGACAGTTTGTGGTTTGTGTTTCTGATTCTCGACCCCATGTCGAATTTAGCGATATTTTTCAGAACTGGGTGAACTTTTCAAAATTTTCGCTGCGTTAGTTTTGAATTATGACATTGGGCTATGTGTGTGTCAAGTTTCATCAGAATCGGTTGAAAGCCGTGGTCAGGGTGAGGGTACAAGCAAACAGACACACAGAAACACGCACAGACAAACTGCCGTTTATATAGAGAGAGATCACTTATAATTAACGTAAGCAGCTGGGTGCAGTATAAATCATGTACGCAAAATTTAATCATCAGTAATTGTGGCTATATGTGCTACGATCACATATATTGCTAGAAATAATAAGTTAAACCACTTATATTTGTGTAATACCACATTTATATTTACTGATAGGGCAGATATATGTATATTGATATGTGTGTACACTTTGATGTGTGTGTGTGTGTGTGTGTGTGTATGTATGTATGTAACTATATGTATGTGTAGATGTGTGAATGTTTATGTGCATGTATACACACACACACACATACACACACACATCCATACATGCATATATATATATATATATATATATATATATATCTTTATATATATAAAACTGAGAATGTGTGTCCGTCTATCTGTCTGTCTGTCTGTGTGTTTCCCTAAAACTTGAAAACTACACAACCAATTCCATTCAAATTTTACACATACCTTACTTAGGATCCATGTAGTTTCATGGGCAAAAAAAATGTTCAACTTCTTGCCTAGAGCGAGCCCATAGCAAGATCATATCTTCTCCACTATTTCAGTATTACGTGTTAAAAGTGAAACAAAAACGTTTCTCTATTTTATGTCAGATACTTTCACTTTAACAATAAAAATAATAATAACAATTGAATTATAAGTAGTAAGTAATAATTAAAATCAAACTAAAGTATAATATTATCGTAACATAACAAAAGTAAAAATATAGCAATTGGTATAAAATTGCATCAATGACTTGAACTTGAATCAGTGGTTTTACATATGCCTTACTTAAAGTCCGGGGAGTGTCATCGGCAAAAAAAAATTTTAACTTTTTGCCTAGGGCGAGCCCACAGCAATATCATATCTTCTCCACTACGATTCCCTGATACTTGAGAACTACACAACCAATTTTATTCAAATTTTACACATGCCTTACTTAGAGTCCATGTAGTTTCATGGGCAAAAAGAATGTTCAACTTCTTGCCTAGAGCGAGCCCATATCAATATCATATCTTCTATACAAGAGGGAGAACAAGATACAATTGATTGAAATTGCAAGAGACGGGCTTACAATACCAGTCTGCTATATATTTTGAGTATTGTTATCACTAGCGATATCAAGATAATAACTTTGTATTTTGTATTTTATGTGTACATGTATATATATAGATGTACATGTAATATGTGCACATATATATACACATATATACATGCACTAGCACTATGACCCGGCAACGACGGGTCATAATGCTAGTATATATATATATATATATATATATATATATATATATATATAAGCAAAGTATCGGACACAGATTGTGCCATTAAATAG
This sequence comes from Octopus sinensis, assembly GCF_006345805.1. NCBI lineage: Eukaryota > Metazoa > Mollusca > Cephalopoda > Octopoda > Octopodidae > Octopus > Octopus sinensis. The sequence goes on along the minus strand of NC_043002.1, from coordinate 47,118,424 downwards.
CTGGAGGAGATGTCCTCCAGGATCAAAATAGTAGTAACATAATTCTATGTGGAACAGCCATGTTGAAGTGGCAGCAAACTATGTATCATCATGATTTAACGTCCGTTTTCCACGCTAGCATGGGTTTGATGGTTCGACTGGGGTCTGGAAGCCATGGAGGCTGATCCAGGCTCTAGTCTGATTTGGTTGTGTTTCTACAGCTAGATGCCCTTCCTAACGCCAACCACTCCGTAAGTGTAGTGGGTGTTTTTTTACGTGCCACCGGCACAGGGGCCAGAGCAGGCTGGCAAACGCCATGATAGGTTGGTGCTTTTACATGTCACTGATACGGACGTCAGCCAGGCGGCGCTGGTATCTGCCACGTTCGGATAGTGCTTTTTACGTGTCACCGGCACGGGTGTCTTATATATATATAAATGTACATGTGCACATACATAAATGTGTGTGCAACACACTAAAATTAAAATATTTAGATATCAACAAAAAGTGTTATGTCTACAAAAGATGATGTCTTCAACTCCATTCCATAGTTTGCGTATATTTCATTATGTTGTTGATATATTTGTGTCTGTAGACTATATCAGCAGATTATATTATAGATTGCTAACTAGGATTTTAATATTAATGATATGATGTAGTGTAAACTGCACTTGGTTTTATGTTACAAAATTTGTGTTCTAAAGTCATCTAAATTTAAACCTCTCGTCAAAATTTTGTGTTAATTTATATTCCCAACTCTAGTTAACATAATGACAAAGTTATAAGAGTTTTATAGTTTGCTTGAAGCATTGTAATATTGCAGAAGGTAAAAAAAGAGAAAATAGGTAAGTTTTTGACAATGCAGAATGTTTTATAAAACCTTTATATTTCAGGTGCAAAGACTCATCTTCAGGAAAAAAACAGTTATGCAAGCTCCGTTAACCCATTCAAATCCCCAAGTGTGATGTAGCAGCAGCAGTAGTGGAACATCAGTTACACTTATGTTTGGAAAGTAACTGCTGTTGCTAAATAACGTTAGGGGAATTGAATGGATTAATGGAACCTGCATAACTGGACATTTCCTAGACTGTTTTTTTCTGAAGATGGGCCTTTGTGCATGAAATATAAAGGTTTTATAAAACTTCCCGCTTTGTCAGAAGCTTTCTGTTTTCTCTCTTTTTTACTTTCAATGACAAAGTCATTTTACAAAATTCTTCATTATTTAAAAATTTTTTCCAAACAAAGGTTATGTATTTCAACAGATTTAAGGTAACAAAAGAGTTAAACCTCTCTGCTATCTACATATGCCGCTCATCAGTTTAACAGACTACAATATCAAACACATAACTCACAACAAACTATGCAAAAGTTGCAACTCACCTAGGAACTCCTTGTTTGTTCAAATTGTACCTTTTCTGGACCTTCACTAAATATATGGCAGATTTACCAAAATAACTAAATTCAAATGCCTCGATATTGTTTCCTACTTAATCAGGATCTGGAGGACATGCTTTGAAACATCTCTTTAGCCAAAGCTATCATTTTTGTCTTGTCTTTGTTTTCAATGTTACTACTATAACAAATTTCTCTATTTTTCCTTTAGCCTTGCTTGACCTCAGTTTCTATTTTTTTAACCTAGCACTGCCACTCAACTACCACTCAATGAATTGACTTTTGTGTTAATTAAGCTATTAAAATTGTACACTTTATTTGAGCATGTAATGGAATCTCTCTCTCTCTCTCTCTCTCTTAAATTTTCTCTACTGCTATTAACATTTGAAAGTTCAACTTTTACATTAACTTTACAAATCTCACTTCTAAATTTCCTGATTATCCAGTACAAGCAGACTTGAAGGAGCTATAGATGCTGGTCTCCCTTTTATTGAAGTTAAACTTAAAAGAAATGATTGAAAACAACACACAATTTCACTTTTGTGGTATGCTTTGAATAAAATTTAGCTGGTGTTCTGAGTATTTAAAGGAAATGCCATTAAAGGTTGCTATTGCAGATACACTATCTGAGCAAACTGGAATTGTGCAGCAATGTGGATTTTATTCTCATAAATTATACATGTTTACCTATATTAGCCAGTTTCATGTGAAATACTTTATAAAATAAACTTATAACAAAAATTTAAATACATACTGGCAATTTAATTTTCTGCTATCTCCGTAAGATATCGTTATAATGCACTTTTTCTCTCTGTTGCAATAAGTGTCTGCGTTTATAGAAAAAAGAATATAGAAATAACATATTTGTTAACATGAAACAAATAAGACTGTACAAGCAATAACAAGACTGTTTTAAAGACAGGAATCATAAAAATATGACATCTCTACATTCATCAGTTGTATGTGAAATGGAATAATTTGAACAACACAGCAGGAAAACAGTATAAAAAATTGCAACAGTAACAACACCACTTTAATCTACAGTGGGAACAATTTCCTATAGATCAGAATTTCTTTCTGGTTTAAAATGTGCAACTCTTAGAAATCAGGGTAAACTGCTGGCAAAGTCAAAACTATAAGCTAGTTTTGATTGTCAAGTGATGTTAGTTCATTTTTCTTGCAGTGTACACTAGTATACACTTGAAAAGAAACATCAATATTACATTAGATATCCTACTGTTATATTTGAAACTTATCCTAAAAGTATAGGGTCTTTAGACTGAATTCAGAAGTAATATGGTCTTTGTATTGAGTATAATAATAAATAATAAATGCGCCCTTTTAAAGCCTAGCCAGGCTCATGGGCCCGGTTTCCCGATTTCAATGGTGTATGTGTTCCCCAGCTGGACGGAACGCCAGTCTATCGCAGCATTACTCATTTTTGCCAACGTGAAATGAAGTGTTTTACTCAAGAACACAACGCGTCACTTGGTCCAGGAATCGAAACCACAATCTTACGATCATGATGCTGACACCATAACCACTAAGCCACGCGCCTCCACTAATGAGTATAAAATAAAGCTTATATGTTATTTAATATATTTATGGCCCCAGTTAAATTCATTGCTGTAATGAGTGTCTTTCCTCTAAGAGGTCCATAAATAAGGACAAATAGTATACTGAGGTAGAATCACTAGAATATTGTCTTCTATGTGTAAATTGGTTTTATATCTGGTGATAAGAAATTATAGTTTGTCTGCCAGTTTTAATAGGAAACATTGTAGAATTAATAAAAGAAGCCTTCACCAGCTAGTGAGAATATTTTTCAGTTCCAATTTCATCATTATAAGAAAATTGACTACCATAAAAACCCATGTAATTTGCACACCTGTGTAATTTACGCAGGTGATTTTCAGGATATAAATTGTTTAAAAAAGCTTCAACCCATGTAAAATTCGCACCCAAAAGTTTTCAGAATTGCTGATATGGCCAGGGGAAAAAGGTTTTCAATTTAGTTGTATTTAGCATAATTTCACCTATTTATGATTAGATTTTATTAAATTTTCATTAAATAAAAATAATCTCTGTTTAACAGGTATCACATTGAAAGCTATTAAATTAAGAAGTGTTTGAGTTATTTATGATAAACTTTATTTTACATTTCTTGCCTACAAGAGATTATGTCCATTCTTTAATATACTTCTATATGTCTTCTCAAATCACGATCAGGAGAAAATTTGTCGATAATTCTTATCAACAAAAGCAAAGCAAATACTCACAAGTGTTGCAAAATAAGTTTAATTACCAATAAACATCAGCTTAGATGACACTTTACTCAACCGTGTGAGGAAGATGACCAATCAAACTGATTATGCTAACAGAATTCTGATTAGTCGAAAGTGTCTTCTAGTCTCAAGCTCTGATTTTCTGCCTATTCTTGTCGGAACCTTTGATATGGAGTATCGACATTTTAATCCCTTTCACACTAATAAAATGTCAAGCAAACTTTAAAATTTGTTATTACCGTTTTAGCCGGGAGACCAAACTGATACTTTGGTAACCCGCTAAAAAAAAACATTAAAAATCGAAAGGAGAAAATAAACAGCTTTGCAAGTTTAACCCAGTTTTATTGAACAAGAGAGGTGCAAAATGTAAGAAGCGACTCGTTAGAATATACACGTCTGTGAAGAGACATAAACAAGAATAGCAAAACTATATTATACCAAAAGAACTGGTAATACATACGTTACAAGAGTTCTATGAAGAGAACATAAGACTGATGCATAATTCAACATGAATGTGAAACGACATTAAACATCGTATAAGGTAAATGACGGTTTCTGTAGGAATGCTAAGTCATATTCATTTAGTGAGTTTACATGCGCAAGGATGAATTATAATGTTGTCGTCGGCGTTAAATGCAGTAAGAGCTCTTGCGGTGATGTCGTTGGTGATGAATTTCATTGTCCTAACACGCAGAAAGCGAACAATAGCTTCCTGGTGGCAAACGCAAGCTAGACTTCTTAGGAAATTGCTGGGCTCTATTGCGATAGGTAGAAACTCCAAGCAATGTAAAATATGGCCCGGACCGTGATTACCCGAATGAACGTCAAATTTCAAAAAGTAGTTAACTATTTAATGGTTTTAGTAAATTTATACAGAAAGGTAAGCGTTATACCGTCCAGCATAAATAAAAGTCAACTTCATTATATCTTTTTCTGTGAAAACCTATTCTGACATTAAATTAGTCAACTTCCCGTACGAATGTTTACATTTGTACGTCATTTTTCAACAAACAAATTTCTAAAAAATTCTGGAAACGATCTACTCATGTAACTTACGCACCCACTAAAGTTTATTTTTGTTCTTGGGGGAAAAAAAGTGCGTAAATTACATAGGTTCTTTTCGATATTTCATCATTCACTCTTTTTTCCAGCTGACTAATTCTCTAAAACTTCTGTTCTGATCATATTGACTGAACAGTCTCAATTCACCAACACAATATTCATAAATTTTGCCGTAATTTTTAATATCATTGTAGACAAGGCAGGAAGACCTTGTTTTGAGGACGACTTAAAGTGAACTTGTGTCAACTCAGGAAAGAAATTTAATCAACTTTAACTCATTAACAGCAGAGACAAACCAGAGAGTGCAAAATATTTTGAATAAAGTAAATGATGGAATTAATCCATTTTTTATAAATTTGGATGGTTTTCACTCCTCAACAGAGCTTTTTAAAACGAACATTTTTAGCAGACCGGACTCAATATTGGACCATTTTAAGTTGCACATGAAATGTGATTTTTAAGTTTAGAGTTTAGAGACTTGAGATTTCATCCAGAATTTATGTCTAATATAGACTACGTATTATTTTATGCTTTCCTCTTACTTGATGTTTTCTATTATTCATGACTTCTGTGACAAATGAACTGTTAAATTTTTACAAGTGCTACACAAGCTCAATATAACTAATGCTATATGACTATAATGATATTCCATGAAGATTACTATAAAATGAGCTTCTAAACGGAATGAAAGATGAGGTTTCAGCTAGAAGCTTGTGGGAATAAGACATAAGTTAAACAATTATCAAATATAATTACTGAACATAATTTAAATGTTTAGAGGCTTACCGCATTTTGAAGACTTATATTCTTTTTCCATGTCATCTGGCATCTTGCAATTCAAACTGTCTAAATTTGATTTATACGAGTTCAATGCTCTAAAAAAGTACATTGCAATTAAAGTAAGAGTTTAACATTTTCTCTTACAAAAACGAATTAGAAGAAACAGAGGTCCTGGCAGTATTTATTGTCATCTACTAAATCCCTTGAAGATCAACTTTGTTTTCATTTGTCTGCAACTGACAAGTACAAACATGTACAAGGTTTGATTCATACAACTGTACTTTTTTCCCAATATATTTGAGCCTATTCAAGAAGTCAATATTTTGTTTACTGTGAAGCTTATCAGTTGCACTTGTAATGCCATTTATATACATGTTTTTTTTTTACCTTTTAAGGAGCACATTCATAAACTTAACTTACTTGAATAAAATGAAATGTTCACAGTTGTTGTAAGCATATAGAAATAATTTGAAAAATGTTTCCCTCAATACTTAATTACCTTCACTTAGCCAGAAGCATACTTAGAAATACATCTTGCGAAGTGAAGATTCTCTGATGAGAATGGACCCTTCTATGGCTGATAACAGTTATTATTCTTCATTTTTGATATATTAATATTTTGCTTGTGTTCATATCAATAATAAATAACAGTTATTTTCCCAAACATCTAGCCTAATATATAATTAATGCAGTGAGAAGCTACAATTCATTATATAAAATATAATATCTATTCATATTGTATTGGCACCTAATTCACTAATATGTTTTCTATGCTTAATATTACATTAAAATATCAATATACTTACATAACCAAAATTACTTACTTGCACTTATATTCATCTGGCAAACGACTCAAATTTGGTTTTGAAATATTATAACAAGGATGTTCTGAAATTGGTATGAATTAAGGATTTACACATCAGAAATTCATCTTAACTTTAATACTTTCCTAGCAACATATAAACTTTGAAAAAGCAACATACTTTCAGTAAAAAAATATTTTTTAGCACTGGCCTAAGGTCAACAACAGCAACAACAACAACAGCAGCAGCATGAAGAGGCAACATTTCTATAATGAAATATTAGGTCTAAAGTACCATTCCTAAGTTAGGACAATATGGTATTGAATGAAATACTTTTGATGAAACATCTTACAGAAATACAGAGCAGGCACTGAAAATAAACTTGTCCTTACAGGATTGGAACTATATTGGATTAAATAGTAATAAATAGTAAATACTTCGTAAATTTCCAACTGACTTAGGTTATTAGAAGATTATGAAAGCTTATACAAATTATTCAAAATTAAGTCTATCAAAGGAGAATTCCGTCCTTTATTGAGTTCATTTATTTGTCGATAAAGTTCTAAAATACACATGCACGCTGATGAAGTTATGCCAAAGCAAAAACAATTTGTTATAAAATTGGTATTACTATTGTTTATCAAAAATGATATTTCCTTAATATGGATATCATTCTGCATCTTTTAACTTATATCACAACAATAACTAATTTTATTTACAGGATATAATAGTGATACGTATGTAAACTAAATAAAATAGTATTCATTAGAAATGAAAACTCTATATCTAACCCCAATAATATTCTCATGATCTGAAAGTCAGGACAATTTTTTTTTAAAACTGATTGGAAGATGAATTTCTTATGAAACTTTCTTTACTTTGTAAGAATGCTTTGAATTCGAAAACCTGATATAGGCCATGGCGTATGGGGTGATTTGCCCTGAATTCCCACCAATCAGGTTCCAGACGAATACAGAGAATTCTCGGTCAGTCAATACTGCGAGTTAAGAAGAATCAATTCGTTTATAACACCGATTTTACTTGCCTCTCGTCAACATAAAGATAGCCAAACCTCAGTACATAGACACTCCTGGTATTCAGCTTAATATTTTCGGATAGTAATCTCAGTACATCTTTTTTGAGGGGAGAGAGCAATTTGATCACATCAACCCTTAGTACTTACTTTATCGACAACCAACGAATAAAAAAGTCCATCTCGGTAAAATTTGAATTCAGAACATAATATACAGAAGAAATGTCACTAAGCATTTTATCTGATGCACAATTAATTTCACCAGCTCACATTTGACATGAATTTTAAGCATTTCATTTACTTCTAGTCTAATTTTGTATTTAACAATCTGACAGCTATATTAACTTAAAACCCAATTTTGTTTATGTTTTTCTTGTTTTTTTTCTCTCGCTCTCTCAAATTGAACAACAGATATAGTGTAGTGAATGAATGAGAACGAATCCTTAAGCAGTATTCATTAAACAATACCGCTGTACTTTTCTAAATTTTACTTTAAAAAGATGCTACTTACCGCAAGTGTTGCTTTCGTAATCTGTCTCCCATTGAACTGGCATTTTACATAC
>NC_043002.1:47058027-47105527 GCF_006345805.1 Octopus sinensis | reverse complement strand
GAACTGTAGTTGGAGAGGCGTTTCTTGAACGTGTTACCGGAACATCCGATGTATTTCTGTTTGCGGGTGTTGACGATGTTTCTGCTGGTAAAGACGCTGCTGCTAATGTTGTTGTTGGTACTGGTGTTGTTGGTGTTGGTGTTGGTGTTGGTGCTGGAGCCAGTGCTGTTAATACTGGCTTAGGGGACATCATCGGTGGTGGCGCTATTTTTTGGTGTTATGGCCATCGCCGTTGGTGTTGCTGGAGCTGTTGTCGGCCATCGTGGTGGGTGATGCTGTCACTGTTTTAATTGTTATTATTGGCGATGCGTCTGCTGTTATTTCTGTAAGAGATACTGCTGTTGCTCTCGTTGATGTTGTTGTTATCGCTGGCGGTGGTGCTGCTGCTATTTCTGTTCATGATTCTGTTGTTGCTATTGGTACAGTCATTCCTACTACAGTAGTAGTCGTTGGGAAAGCTGTTGTTGTTACTACTGCTTCTAGGGTCGGCTACCGCCTTAGCTTCATAGGCGAATCCCTTGGTTTCACAATGGCCTCTCAGTGGGCATTTGTTATAGTCCTTGCATGAGCATCTCGCCTTCGATCGTGGACTAGGGTTGTTACTTAGAATACTCTTAAATTTGGGGGCGCAGATAAAATAGACTCTTAGGTTGTCTATTGAAAATGCGTCCGTACCTATGTGAACGTGTGAAGTTTTTATCTAATAGCCAAAGTAATATCTACCTACACATATTTTTATGATGAGGGAGAAGGGCGGAGGAAAAACCAAATGATATTTCTGCGGTACTTCCTTTTGTGGATGATAGGGTCTGGCATGTAGGAGACGCGGTCTCTAAACCCGGTAGCAGCTAGTGCCTCTTTATAGTAGGGGCTGCTGCGTCAAAAATCCTTTGGCAAGAGGAAAGGCTCGTGATCCTGACCCCTCATCAGATTTTTTTAACACGATGGGTGGGTGGTAGGAAGCTGTGTTGATGTACGTCAGTTTCTCATTTGGTTTACGGTAGAGCTTGTATGTACCGGGGTCCAAGTCGAGCGTAACGTCTAAAAAGTCCGCGGTGGTAAGATTGATCTCGATAGTAATTTTCAGTCCCATAAGAGCCAGGAGTCTAATTAGATCTTTCCTAAACTTGTCCAGGGTGTGCCCGTTGGCTCCTCTAAAGATTGCCAGAGCATCGTCTCTGTAGAGACCAAAGAGAACAGAGGAGAAATTCTAAAGGGCATCAAGAATATATCGAGGACATTGATGAGGAACTTCGAAGTGGCCAGTCCATGAGATCAACCCTCTTCATCACTCAAAAATCTTTGACTCTCTTCGTAGTGTGACAAGGAGCGTTGTCCTGCACAAAGATAGGAGGTTGATCTGACGAGGATCGGAGATGTGGGAGGGCATGCTGTCAAAGAATCTGCTTGTAGATTTTAGCATTGACAGTCCCTTGTAGGCAGATAAGTGGACCAGAACCAGCAGCAGAAATCACTGCCCGTACCATTACACTGCCTCCTCCATATTTCATTGTCTTCTTCACATATGCACGAGATAACCTTTCGCCACTTCTTCATCGGACGTACATCCCGGCATCGGAACCAATCACATTAAACTTCGATTCATCGCTAAAATCTGTCCAAACGACATGTTCGTGAGCGAAACGAGGACTGGCTCTTTGACTCTTCTTGAAGATCAGAGGTTTTTTTGCCGATGCCCGAGCAAGCAACCCAGAATCTCGTAACCTCCGAGAAACTGCTTTGCGCGATACGTTGACATCGCAAAAAGTTGCACGATATCTCAGCAGCACTCTTAAATTTATCCTTCAGTAATATTCTGGCCATAATACGATCCTGTCTTGGTGAAGTTTTACGAGGTCTGCCAGTTATGAACAGCTTTGGGTTTAGCGTCTGTTGATCCTGATGATTTTAAACGAGCTACAATTCGTTGCACAACACTTCTAGGTCTTACTATCAGTAGTTACTATCACAAAATTTGACTTGCCCTCTTGGCTGAATTTGAACTCGGAACGTAAAGACAGACGAAATACCTATTTCTTTACTACCCACAAGGGGCTAAACACAGAGAGGACAAACAAGGATAGACAAACGGATTAAGTCGATTATATCGACCCCAGTGCATAACTGGTACTTATTTAATCGACCCCGAAAGGATGAAAGGCAAAGTCGACCCCGGCGGAATTTGAACTCAGAACGTAACGGCAGACGAAATACGGCTACGCATTTCGCCCGGCGTGCTAACGTTTCTGCCAGCTCGCCGTCTTAATGAGGGCATCTATTGAACTGGAACTAATAGAAAATTAAAAAAGAATAATACAGGTTTATACACGTGCACGCGCACATACACATACACACACACACGCACGCACGCGAGGACGTATGGGTGTCTCTCCTATATAGATTTCATATTTGTATACATATAGATTATGTGTCAATGTATACTCTTACTTTTATAATTTCAACTTCTTTTGGAAAATAAAATCCCGCCATCTTATGTACGCATATAAAAAATTATCAAAATCAACAATTCGTTAAGTTAGATACTTAAATATTATTAATTTACTTACCGACATATACCTTCTATAGTGTCATCTGCTGGTGAACCATCACAGATCATTACATGCCTCGTGTAACAAGTAATGTCTAAAAAAAAATGACGATAGGTACACTCTAGTATTGATATGTTTAGATTTTATAAATATAGATTAGAAGAAATTTAAATTTACTAATAATTAGAAAACCTGCTTCTGATTAAAAAACACTCAAATGCCCAATTAGCAAGTAATAATACGAAAGTAATTTCTAACCGTCAGATTCACTTCAACATTTAAATTTATAATTTGTCTCAAAATATTTTCTTCGCCTTGAAACCGCGAAGCACAAAGTTTTGTCAGTGAACAGGTCACGGTTTCAAAGCGACGAAAATATTTTGACACAAATTAAATTTAAATGTTGAAGTGAATCTGACGGTCTTTTGTGTGTTCTTAAATGGCTTATAAACATCTTCCATGCTGCTATTATTTTTGTTTCAGCGCACGATCTCAGATCAAGTCACTTGCTATGCAAGTACATTTCTGTATATATATATATATATATATATATAATATATATATTATATATATATATATATATATATATATATATGTACAAATAAGAAAATGGAAGAACAAATTCATTTCAATCATCAACTTACAGATATTACCATTTCATATTATTTATTAACTATATAAATAGGAACATCAAAATCGAACAAAACAATATGCATCAATATGCAAATTAATAATATATTGGATAACTGATATCCCATAGTGGGTTACCCTCATAATCCCTATCTTATTTTGTACTATATATATATATATATATATATATATATATAATATATATATATATATATATATATATACCAATTTAAAATTAAGCTATTTTTAAAAATATTATTTTTATCTCCGTTTAGAGTTTGAAATCAAAATGAAAAGGTGTCAAGCTTTTCTGAGAAATTTAATAATTATAATAGTATTTCAACTGTGCATTACATTTCTTAAATAATAACTTTGAAAGCTTTAAATAGAAAAAAAATACCTACTAAGGCAACTATTTGTGTAGTAATTTTCGAACAGTTGATAATGCTCGGTACACTTTTGTCGATACAAACAATCTTTCATCATTTTAAGAGACCTGAAAAAGGAAAAGATATTTAAATTACCATACAACAGCTTCATAATATTAGCAGTTTATATCAACAAAGAACAATAACTGCATGTTTTTATGCGTCGAATCTCTAAGGCCTACATTCTTTTATAATCGTATTATCACAGACACCACACACACACACATATATATGAATGTGTATATGTGTATATATTTACGCAAAACCAGCTGGATATATCTAAGTCCAAACCTTCGATTTTACTATTGTATGGAATCAGAAGAGGTAGTTTTCAAGAATAATATTAGGCACAAAGTATCAATAGTAGTCATGAAAGTGTTCGCTATTTAAAAACCCATAATCTATAAATCAACTTTTGGTGTTCTGGAATCGTGAAATGTTAAGAATCGCCGCTCTAAAGGCTCTATTAATCTCTCGTATCTTGAGTTAGAAGTTAGTATCCTGGATATAGGTTACATATACGAGTGACCTAGACATCTTACTCCCGATTTTTACTGTCGTATAAGCAAACCCTGAAAACTTATTCCATGCCAGTCTAGCCTCCTTCGGCTGTACCAATGCTCTGTTACTACACATGTCAAAGAAACAGGCTTGTGCAACAATCTCCTTAGACTTAAAAAATACAATCAAATTTCTTAACAAATGCAAACTCGGTTACCGTCTTATGAAATTTTGATAGCGACCAAATTTGCATTTCAAACGCTTGAATTTCTCGATGGTGAGAGAAAATATTTCAGTCATGATCAGTTTTTGATCTGTACTAAACTCAATAAGATCATCACAGGAGCACTGCTGTCATGTCTGAAACGAAGTTGTTACACACACTTGAGGCAACTTCTAAAAGGACTAACCAACGAGGCGAGATAACCTCTACGATGTAACTTTACCTGTGAAAAATAGCAGCCAAGTTCTCATGACTCATATTTTACCGTCTTCAGAAAAGGATGGATGTATTGTACATTGTACTCTTACATACATACATACATACATATATACATACATACATACGTACATACATGCATGCAGGCACGCATACATACGTACATGTGTGCGTGCGCGTGCGCGCGCGCGTGTGTGTGTGTGAAGATAGGCGAGGAGGTCATGGTAACAGTGCCTTTGAAGATGCGTTTGCACGATCAGCACTGATTTGGACTAAATAACACAAAGAATCTAAAAGGACTCATTCAGGAACGCGCTATAATCGCTAGCTGACAGATGTATTTTTTACTACTTTGCTTCTTCTATCACTCCTACTGTTTCTGCTCTTCTAAACCATATGGTCACATATTCTCTTTGATCCAAGTCCATCGACGCATCCCATTTTTATTCCTGTAATATATCTCATCCCTTCTCAAACTGCACTAACACTTTGCACACTCCTCCAGAAATAAAAATTTGTAGAATTCTCAACCCCACCTCTCAACTTCTTCAGGACATCGCTCCACAGATATTTTAACTGCACATCATTGTTCTCAGCACTCCAGAAGAGTTCAGAAAAATCACAGCCCTGAACCGCCATCCTTATCTGAATAATTCAATAATATAGTATGGATGTGGGTGCATATTAAAGTTGGTGAAAAGAATTTTGTACAGTATGCTGGTGTACTATAAGTGCGCGTATCTCTATGCATCATTATACAGATTCACAATATCACAAGATCTTATTTGGATTGTATTGGACATATGAAGAATAGCAAAGCAATGATTGGTGACTTCCAGAGAGAGAAAGAGAGCGGATGCTACATTTTGGGTATGGGGAGAAATAGCAAATCTGAGAGCAAAGAAAAAGTCCTTAGAAAATAGTAAGATTAAATTGACGTTACGTAGTTAGATTGACTATGGTTACATTCAGTTTGGTCTGATGCCTGCATATATAACAGTAAAAACGCGGTTAAAACTAAATACGGCACTTTTTTAGGAAGAATTATTGTCGGAAGGTACCAAAAACCTATAATCTCCAAACTGACGAAGTAAATGTGCTGTAGTGCATGCTGTATGTAAAATATATGATATGTTTATATATGGGTATGTGTTTTCGCTGTTGTCATTATTTGGTCCAAGTCAACAAATAGTGCTTTTCTATCTAATGTAGTTTTGTCTATGTGATCTAAATGCTTTTGTTGATGTATCGTTAACTTACATAAGACTGATAACAATATTCGGTATATATATGTTTTTGTTTTTTCTTTTGTTCTTTGTTTTTGTTTTGTTTTGTGTTCTTTTTTTATCTTGTATGCATTTTCCATTTGGTTATTTGGATTTACAAACGGCAAAGAAAACACCCAATTGATTTCCATGTTTAGATAATACCAAATGAGAGAACACCTGACTACCTTAGTACAACATTATTTTTACTATATTTTTTACTATTTCTTCGTTTGCGCACTGGACAAAATGTTTAGCGGTACTTCGTCCATCTTTACCTTCTGAGTTCAAATTCCGCCGAGATCAACTTTGCTTTCATCCTTTTGAGGTCAATAAAATAAGTACTAGTTGAGCACTGAGGTCAATGTAATCGACTTACCTTAACCCTACCCCAAACTTGCAGGCTTTGTGCCAAAATTTAAAACAGTATTTCTTCATGTGTTTTACAGAATAGCTTTGATAGCAAATCATGTGGGCTGAGCTATCACTAATTATCATTTTGATTGTGATCCCTTCGCTTACGTTATTTTGATAGCTGTTAGCTCAATATCATATTGACTTGCCTGCCGTTGTATAGTGGTTGAAATACATGACAATTCAAAGACTGTATTTAATATTACCTGCATGAACTCTTCATATACATTCTTCTCTGCATACATCCCTGAATGTTACTTGTTTTACAGCTTTTAACTGGTTCCGCTATAAAGAGATAAAAAAATAACCATCCATAATTTGAGAGTATAGCATATAATTGAATAAAGTGTGGGTTATAAATAATAATATATGGACGCACATCCATATATGTTTCGATTCGCTGTGAAATTATGTCCACGAGGGACTTTCCAGCAGCTTTAGAAAGTAATAACGCATGTGTGTTTTTGTATGTGTGTGTGCGCATGTGTCTGTAAATAAACATTTATAATACGTCACCTACATGTATTTATTAACTTAGACAATCTAAATGAAATATTCTTAATTGAGTTCTTAGTGATTGCCCTAGAATGATTACTGAATTGCCTAATATGCTTAAGATTGGTCGGTGGTTTGTGGTATGGGAAGTATGAATTATTGTGTAAGTTAAGTGTAATATCTAAAAAGTTGGCTTTCGTTACATCATCATCAAAACCGATTCTTAAGCCCATTCTACGGGAAAACTTAATTAAACTATTCTTAACCTTTTGTACTTTCTGGTCAGAAACATTTTGAAGGTAGAGCAAACAAGCATCACGATATAGACTTCCAATGAAGCTTGGGAACCTGTCTGCCATTTCATAAAGTATATATGTTGAACTCGTAAAACTCTTATTCAAGCTCTTTAATTCCT
The DNA here is from genome assembly GCF_006345805.1 of Octopus sinensis. Classification (NCBI taxonomy): domain Eukaryota; kingdom Metazoa; phylum Mollusca; class Cephalopoda; order Octopoda; family Octopodidae; genus Octopus; species Octopus sinensis. The sequence goes on along the minus strand of NC_043002.1, from coordinate 47,098,391 downwards.
GATATCATTTCAATTCTGTGTAAGTTGGACCTTTTTATGTGTAAACATACATACATTTTTTGTAGATCGACTTGCCTAACTTGCTTATACTTGGTCAGAAACATTTTGAAGGTAGAGTATACAATCATCATAGACCACCATTCATGCTTGGGAACTGGTCTGCCATTTCATAAGTATATATGTTGGACTCGTAAAACTCTTAGAGCGTGCTTATCGATGCAAACATTGGCAGAAACATACCTTTAGTTCATATAAGTAATATCTACCATTATATATAATTTGAACATTGATTTTCTTCATGCATTTCACTTCCACTAGATGTATCTTTTTCCAAGCTTTTAAGCTTTTATTTAATTCATATATCGCTCTATATTTCTCATTTAATAGTTTTCTGCATATTTCTTTCTTTACCCTCCTCTTTCTATAGGCTACCTTTGACGCAAATCCTCTAACGGTTTTTGAAAAAAAAACTTAATAGCGTTCCGTTCATCTGTTAAAATGCCTTATTGCTGAGTTTTTTCTTTCCCTGATGAGAAGATTACATTGTTTTACCCCATTTTATTCCTTTGGAATAATACCAATGTTGTCTTCGAAACATGTGTCGGAAGTAAAAGAATTTGAATATCACCTGCGTTTAACTCCATTTATATATATATATGCTCTTTTATACTCTTTTACTTGTTTCAGTCATTTGACTGCGGCCATGCTGGAGCATCACCTTTAGTCGAAGAAATCGACACCAAGACTTATTCCATGTCGTTGGGAAGCAAGCTTCTTGCCCCACAGCCATGCCTGCACCTATATATATATATATATATATATTATATATATATATATATATATATATATATATATTATATATATATATATTTAAGTATAAGCAAGTTAGGCAAGTCGATCTACAAAAATGGTAAATGCATTTAATACAGAAATGTACATATGTTTACACATAAAAAAGTCCAACTGACACAGAATAGAAATAATATCAGGAATTAAAGGGCTTGAATAAGAGTTTTACGAGTTCAACAACTGTTTCTGAGAGCGTGATCATCCTAAATAATGATTCTAAACTGATGCCATAATTGGATAATACCAGCCTCCGTCTTCAGGGAAAAATTTTATATTTGATGTGTTGACAAAAAGGAGATTAAAGATGGATTCCATCTTTAATCTCCTTTCTGTCAACACCTCTGTCAACAATCACCTTTCTGTGAACAATCATTATTTTGGACCACCAAGCCCCCAGAAACAGCTGTTGGACTTCCTGATATCATTTCTATTCTGTGTAAGTCGGATCTTTTTATATGTAAGCATGTACATTTTTTGTATTAAATGTATCTAATATTTTTTGTATATCGACTTGCCTAACTTGTAAGTACATTTTCTCCTCTACCTGCTCAAGTTTAAATTTCTTGAGCACTACGAAGTGTATTCTATACGGAGAATATATGTCTGTCATATATGTATATATATATATATATATATATATATATATATATATATATAATATATATATATATATATATAATATATATATATATATATATATATATATATATATATATATACGAGCAAAACGCCTTCCGTCCAATGGACGGAGCTGAGTTGTTAAACATTTAAACCAATTTTCTCAAAACAACTTGTCCGACCGTCCCATAGGCCTCCCCTTTGAGAAACCCTGATTTAACGGAAATTTGAGACACCAGCAAAATGCCCTGATACCGTCGGTATCTACATATCAAATTTGAGCGCAATCGGATGGAGGATGCCCGAGATCCTAGAAGCCACACACACACAGAACAGATTTTATATAATATATATATATATATATATATATATATATATTATATCATGAATAACATTTGTCCATTTCAAGCTTTTAAAGTTGTTCAAAATTATGCAGTGTGAGCTCTCATTACTGACTGAAATTGTTCTGACTATTTTTTGTGTTCGAAATTTTGGACGACCATTTTACTTGCTCATCATCCTTTAAATCTTAAGAAAGTCTTGAAGATTTTCATAGTCCCAGATATTGTGATCATCTGTACTGTATGAATTAAGGATGTACGTTATTTTTCCCCCAAAACCCAAGTTCAACCTTACCTTTCTCCAGATGGGTTGGTATGCATCCTGTTGCTCCAATGATAATTAGTATGAGGCTGAAAGTGTATCTTGGATGCTAGATTTGCAAACTCCTTATTAATTGTCTTGTCATAGATGTCTTCTTTCTCTTGCATTTTTCCAAGAATATAGGTGTCCAGATGGCAGCTGAGTTACACAATAGAACATATTTTTTCTTTATCGTTCCACACAGCAATATCTGGCCGGTAGTGTTTTCTCTTGGTTACTGCTTTCATTTTTAAGTTCCACCAATATTCTGTTGACTCACCGGTCTCAATATAGTCAACTTCGTTTGTCTTTTAGCTTTTCTTTTACTTCTATCGGTACCACTTTGAGGAATTTTAGTCGAACAAATCAATCCCAGTACATATTTGCTTTAAATCTGTTACTTATTCTGTCAGTCTCTTTTGCCGAATTTCTACTTACGAGGTTGTAAATACATCAACACCGATTGTCAAGTGGTGGGTGACGAAAATAAAGACGCAAACACACACACATACACACGTGTGTGTGTGTGTGTGTGTGTGTGTGTGTGAAGGCGCGTAGCTTAGTAGTTGGCGCTATTCGGCTCACTTCCGTTAGATCGTTGACTTTGATTCCCGGTGGCGTGTTGTGTCCTTGAGCAATACACTTTATTTCACTTTGCTCCAATCCAGTCAGCTGGCAAAGATAAGTACTTCAAAGGGCTAGCTTTGTCACATTCTGTGTCACGTTGAATATCCTTGAGAACCACGTTAAGGTTACGCGTATCTGTGACACGTTCAGCCATTTGCACGTAAATGTACTGTTGATCGCGTCAAGTGGAACCCTTGTCGTCATAACCGAGAGACTGCCAGTTTATATATACATATATTCTTTTAACTGTTTCAGTCATTTGGCTGCAGCCATGCTGGAGCAGCGCCTTTAGTCGAACAACTCGACCCCAGGACTTATTCTTTGTAAGCTTAGTACTTATTCTATCGGTGTATTTTGCCAAACAGCTAAGTTACGGCGACGTAAACACACCAGCATCGGTTTCAAGCGACAGTGGGCGGACAAACACAGACGCACAAACATACACACACACACACACACACACATATATATATATATATACATAATCAGCCGAAATTGCTAAGATGATCTGGTTCTTGACTGATGACTGAGGGCTTCGAATGTCCCGTCCTGTGGTTCTTGTGTCGTCTCTGTGGTGTTTCATGTTCTTGTCCATGTCTGTAATTAATGTTACTGTTTACCTATATATATATATATATATATTGAATCATCCCATAAATAATGCGGCTTTTTCAATTGCGTAAACTAAAAGTCGGAGGGGGACAGGATAAATTACTTCAACTTGATATAAAAGCAGGTAGTAATTTTAACATGTCCTTATTCTTAGTGCAAGTTTTGAAGAGTGCAGTTCGATTTTAGCAGTTATTTTTTCAAAGCTATTATGGAAGTGACAAAGGAGCCTATTCGACATCTTTTGCCTTATGAGTTCAATAAAGGCAACAACGCAACGGAAAGCGAGGGGAATATTAATGCAGTATATGGGGATCGGACAATAAGCGTAAGCCAGTGTCAACGGTGGTTCCAGAAATTCCGAGCCGGAAACTACAACCTAGAAGATGAGCCTCACCCTAGAAGAGCTGTAGAACTCGACGAGGACGTCCTACAAACCCTGGTGGAACAAAATCCCATCGTAACTATTGAGGAACTAGCAGAGAAGCTTAGATTTGGCAATTCAACGAGTCATTCAAGTCATCACGAGAAGAAAAATGACCATTTTTGGTTTCAAGACGAAAGGTGTTCTTCCGTTAGGATAATTCTCGGCCACATACAGCGAGGAAATACATTCTAAAGGCTGGAGCAGTTTGAATGGGAAACGATGTCCTACAATTTCATATTCGCTGGACATTGACCCATCTGATTATCATTTATTCCGAAGTCTTCAAAATAATTTGGACGGGAAAGATATGAACTCTTTAGACGAGGTCAGAATAATACTGGAGGAGTATTTTTTGTCACGGTGAATTTTGGAAGATGGGCCTTGCGAGTCTACCAGATAGATGGAAGGGCATTAGAGAAAGTGATTAAAAAATAACTTTCTTTATCTTAATTTTGTAAAATAAAAGAAGAAAAAGAAACGCATTATTTATGGAACGACCAATATATGAATATATATATATATATATATATATGCTGTCGGCGCGAATGGTTCTTTATACGGCGCCGTTTTTACAATCCTGTAAATAATAATAATGGTATTTTTATATAAGCTTAAAGCGTATGGCGATCACCTTGCAATGACTAAGGAAAATAGTCTAATAAAGGGGCGTATAAGGCCTCAACAGGCGATTTAGTTCACAGAGGATCTAAATGATTAGGTACGCGAGGTAAGCGCTGTAACGCTTATAAATCTAATATTTTCCTATCCTTCCTGATTACCGGTTCCCATATGCTATTCATATCTGCACTCGGTATCCTTAGGAGGTTGCTCTATCCTAGCATATGTGCTACTTTAATTTTCGTATTTTCCAGTGATTCTCTGTCTATTATTTTTAACTTCATACCTGTTCAGCTATACCCGATTTATCAATATCTCCTCGAGTCACAGTTTTGCGATGTTCGTCCACCCTTATTTTGAGGAGGCGGCATGTTGCGCCTTTGTATAACCTACCACAGCTGCATGGGATGGAATACATGTAGTTTTTGGTCATATTCTCTTCTAATGGTGGTTTTGCTCGGAGATATTTGCGAAGTATTGTATTACTCTTGAATACTGTCCTGATGTCATTGTGCCGCATAACTTTTGTATCTTATCGGAGAGGGCTTTCACATAGGGGAGACAGCTTAACAGATTGTTACTGAGCTTGATCATTTCTTCGTGGTGGGTATCACAATCGCTACTTATATATTCTTTGCTCGATGTTTTAGGCACTGAGCAATCCCTCTCTTCACACTGTATGGATAGTGGGAATTGAAATTGAGGTATCGTCCAGTGAAGGTCGGCTTGCGGTATACGGATGTCCTGAATTCACACTTGGTGCGTGTTATTAATAGGTCCAGGAATGCTACCTGATTGTCTTTTTCCTTTTCCATTGTGAACTGCATGGATGGTTTTATTGAGTTCACGTGATCTAACAGCACTTGGACATCTTCCTGGTGGAGCTAGAGCATAAAAGTGTCATCAACATATTGCAGCCATAGGGTTGGTTTTAGTGATCATCACAACTAAAACCATTGAAAAATCCCTTAGGAATAAGAACCCAGGTTCGAAATTTCCCCAAGACACCTGATGAAGGCGGGGTGGGATATATCAGCCGAAACGCTGTTAGCAACAATCAAGATGAGGACAAATATCAGTCAAATGTAAATAATGTAAATAATATACATAATTCCTCATCTCTTAAATATAGAACTGTATTATATATATGTGTGTGTGTTTGAGATGGGATTCTTTCAGTTTCCGCCTATCGAATCTACTCATAAAGCTTTGGTCCGCCCAAAGCTATAGTAGAAGACACCCAAGGTGCGATGCAGTAGGACTGAACCTGGAACCATGTGGTTGAGAAGCAATCTTCTTACCAATCACCCATACCTATATACACTTATATATATATATATATATATATATATATATATATATATATATATATATATATATATATATATATATATATATATATATATATATATATATATATATATATATATATATATATATATATATATATATATATATATATATATATATATCTATATATATATATATATATATATATATATATATATATACACCACGGACTTTGTCAGTGAACAGGTCGCGGATTTTAGCGACGAAAATATTTTGACAAATTAAACTTAAATGTTGGAGTGAATCGAACGGCTTTTGTGTGTTTCTTAAATGGCTTATAAACACCTTCCACGCTGCAATTGTTTTCGTTTCAGCACACGATCTCAGATCAAATTACTTGCTATGCGAGTACATCTCCGTAATATATATATATAATATATATATATATATATATATATATATATATATATATACATGTATATATATGTGTGTGTGTGTGTGTGTGTGTGTGTAAATATTGGTGCATTGTTGTGCCACTATCTTATATTCATACTTTAACCTGATGGTGCTTTGTTTTACTGGGAAGCAATACTACTGTATTGCATTATTTAATAATTCTTTCTTTGAAAACTTTTTTCATTGTTCTTGGTTTGTTAACGGCCAGGTGTTGAAACAATTATACAGACACTGACGTAGCAATATTCGAAATTTTGTCTTGGGGAAATTAACCGAAGAGAAATAATCAAATTTACGTTAACAAATGTATGGAAAGTTTGAAATCTAGGTCCTAGATTATCCACATCTGGGCTGTACATTTATTTAATGTTCTTCCTGTAGGTAATATGAATTTTTTTATGTTCGCTGATATTGAAAGAGTGAAATCAAACAATGATAAATATCAAAGTGAGTTATATACAGTAGCGGTAACACATCGTGACGTATATTTGCCATCTCAATATGGCTACCCCTAAGGGTGGATGCTACTGTAGTTTTTAGCCCCAGGAGGACACACTCCTCCAGCTGGCCATAGACACACTTTCTGTGTCCTGTCAGTATTTGCAAAGGGAAGTCATCCTTCCCGTCTTCAACTTATGATACACACGGACTCGAGTTTCGAGGTATTGACCTCTCGTCAGCGTGTGACAATCATAGTTGTCGGCGAGAGTTAGATTTCCTTCACAAATACTTATACTTTTTCCAGCGTCCACTGTCGCTGATATTGAAAAAGTGAAATCAAACAATGATAAATATCAAAGTGAGTTATATACAGTAGCGGTAACACATCGTGACGTATATTTGCCATCTCAATATGGCTACCCCTAAGGGTGGATGCTACTGTAGTTTTTAGCCCCAGGAGGACACACTCCTCCAGCTGGCCATAGACACACTTTCTGTGTCCTGTCAATACCTCGAAACTCGAGTCCGTGTGTATCATAAGTTGAAGACGGGAAGGATGACTTCCCTTTGCAAATACTGACAGGACACAGAAAGTGTGTCTATGGCCAGCTGGAGGAGTGTGTCCTCCTGGGGCTAAAAACTACAGTAGCATCCACCCTTAGGGGTAGCCATATTGAGATGGCAAATATACGTCACTATATATATATATATATATCATAGAAAGTGTGACCCCAAATGACATTTGTCCGGCCAGCCTACGCACAACACACACTCAGTGACACGAGACTGGACAGAGAGCAGAGCCAAATTTCTTAGAAAACCACAGGAGGTCCAGTAGGCCAACAGAGTAACAATACTTCTTCTTCCCTATCAGATACAAATGCACACACACACACACACACATACACACACACACACACATACACACACACACACACATACACACATGTTTTCTCTGTCTCACTTCCTCTTCACCCTTTTATACTGTCTTATTCCTCCCCACCACTACTACGAAACTATAAAATGTTCAAATTACCCACAAGGAATTGATTTGAAAAGCCCACTTGATTGGGAGAAAGCGCTAATCCGAATGATATGATCTGAATGATATGATATATATGTAAAAAATGTAATATATAAATAAATATCTATAAATATGAACCATCCGATCTGATTACCTCATTTTTTCTAATATATAATACCTGTACATCATCTCCAAACCTTCCAATATATATATATATATATATATATATATATATATATATATACATATATATATACATATATATATACTACAAAATTAGAGAATGGAGAAATATACTTAAATCAGTAAAACATCAACTATCCGATGATACTCAATCCATACTTTAATACACCATTACATATGAGTAAAGGCAATACATAAAATGAAATGAGATATACAGTAATAGTAAAAAGATAAAGAGATATAAGTAAAAAATTTTCAAATATAATATGCAAATAAATCAAAACTGACAGCTGTTTCGGCAGTGAGGACAGTCATACCTCATTTAACCTATAAGCCATAAAGGCAGGTATAAATGAGGCATTAACAAGGATGCCCCACGGCCTCTTCAGAGAATTAAATTAAATTTGTTATAATAGTGAAAAATATTATACAATCATATACATATAAATATAAATATATAAAAATGTAAAATATAAAAACTTATACATCATAAAGCTACACTTATATAATATAATACACATTTGTACAAAAAAGGAAGGTAAACAGAACAAAATAAAACAAAATATATAATAGTGTATATATTAATATCAATAAGTACCGATATTATACATATTTGGCTAATAGTTTTTTTTATATATATAAAAAAAAGGCTAACATATATGGAGATGAAAAATAATAATTAAATCCGTGGTACAGTTCATAAGATTCTAAAGCTATAAAAGTTAATAAAAATTACTATTAATAATAATAATAATAATAATAATACTAATAATAATAATAATAATAATAAAAAAATATAATAAAAAATAGATACAGTTAAATTAGCACCAAGTCCATCCTTACAAGATCGAAATAACTATGAGTTAAGAAATGCTGACCACTAGGTAAAGAAAATATAGATTAATTCGATTGGCTATTGGTTTGAAATTTAAATCACAAAAGAAAATTATACGGTTGGTTAGTCAGGGAACGCCAATATTCACACACGCATCTACAGATCAATCGCACATACACACATAGTAATATGTATATGCATACACTTATACACATACATAATTACAAGCAACAACTAGCACATAGATAAACAAAAAGGGAAGCAACTATGCTACAATTTAGTCCTTCAAAATTATAATTGTGCCTCAATAATAAAAGAAGAACCATTCATGCATTCCATAAAATATTTAATTTAGATATAAATATATTTTTAAATATCAGTATGTTACTAAGTCAGATACTTATTTCATGGGTAACTTAAAATTTATAACACCGGTTTGTTGCAGAGTAAACATACGGTTGTTAGATTTATCGTAAGTTTGTTATGGTTTTAAGTACGCTAAATTATAAAATATAAAATATAAAATATATATTAATTTAAATATATAAATAAGTCACTTATTAACTTAATAAATATAGTGCCATAATATACCAGTTTAGGCATTAAAGAATAGAGGGGAAGTATTAATGTAAACGCTTATGAGAACATCACAAAAATTTTTTAAATAAATTTTATATTATAAAGACTTAAGATGAAAAGAGATAAAATAAATAAGAAGGAATAAATACGAAGGAATAAATACGGTTATACACATAATTATAAGTACAAACGGCATAGTTTCGGTTGTAGTAGCACAGATTTCCGTCGATTTCCGTAAAAAACTTTTATTTTTTTACATAAGTAATGAGAGCGAAAGAGACTAAGAGGAAGCGATTTTACGACGATAAGGTTTCTCTTTGAAGTCGGCCTGTGTGCGTTTGATGGGGTGTGGGAGACAGACAGTATGTTGTGTAAGTGAAGTGCTTCTGTTAGTGTGTGCGAAGAGACAGAGAGAGTAATGTGTGAAAGAGAGAGATAACTGATTTTTTACTCGGTGTATGTGTATATGTATGTATGCATGTATGTGTGTGTGTGTGTGTATGTATCTATGTATGTGTGTGTGTTTATGTATGTATGTATGTATGTATGGCCGATTCATCGTAATTTTTTACTCGGTGTATGTGAATATGTATGTCTGCATGTATGTGTGTGTGTGTAAGTACGTGTGTGTGTGTGTATGTATGTATGTATGTATGTATGTATGGCCGATTCAGTGTTTACATTATTTCGAATTAAAACGAAAGATTACCTTGTGGCGCCTGTTTATGTAACAGTCTGCTATGTAGAAAATAATGAGGTTGACTCAATGGAATAATGACAGTGATCGAAGATATAGACAAAATTTTTTTATTTAATCGTTATACATGCCTTGTCGACTGCTACTGTGCAGCCTTAATGTCTCTGTTGATGTGACGATGGTGAAATGGTAAGAAAAAGATGGGAGAGTTATAAAATGAGGAGATATTCTTCTCATGAGAAAAGAGTTGCATTCAAAGGAAAAAAAAAGTTAATAGTCTATAGAGGTGCACAGAAACTGGGTGCAAGCATGCATATATATGCATGTGTAAACATTGTGTTGTGCAGCAAAAGGAACGAACAGTACAAAATGTGTAAGGAAAAGTGACAAAATCCGATTGGTAATGTTCTGTGTGAAAAGTCTATGCTGAAAAGTGAGAAAAGGTTAGTTCTCTTGGTTGGGTAGCTGTCCTAAGTGTTGCATTTATGTATGGCAACTGTTTCCCTCGTGGATCTGTGCATCGGGTTGCAGTACATGTGGAATGTAATTGGTGTGTGTCCATTGAGTCGGTGACTTCATTCCTTTCGTGTTGTGTTGGGCGTGTGACGATGGAACTGAAAACTATGCGTCGTGAAAGTTCGTGTCCTATAATTCTTGTTGATGCGACTGGCACGGACTGTAATTGTTTTCAAGAGTTCATGCGATGCTAAAGCAGTAAGTCTTTGAAGTCGAGCTCACCAAATGTAATGGATAAGGTAACGAAGACTGCAGTTCTGTGGCTCGGGAGTCAGCAATTGTGGCAGGGTTGTTGTGTTCGAATCACGTTGTGGGTAACCAGTTGTATCGTTGTGGTTGATGTATTCTAATAACGTCTCTCTGCCGATACTCGATGCTGACAATACAGAATGTGAAGGTGGCATTGTCACTTCTTCGTTCTGGCCGACTGTAGAAAAAGAGGTATATCACTGTGACACCTATTGTTTTCGTGTGGTGTCTGTGTAGACGCGGAAAAGTTTTAAGTCAAACGGAAAACACACCAATTGACTTAGCAAAGCCATGTGATGAAGTTAACTCACGTTGCCCTCAAAGCACTACATATGTATAAGTAGCTACAGCTCGTTCTAACCATTTCTCTTATTTCTGTAAAATGAATTGTGGAAGCAAATTTCAGAGAAGAAACTGGAAATATCAACTGTGCGTGGTAGCAAATTTTTTCATGTTTGATTTAAAAAAAAAATTTGGTTCAGACTCTCAATGTAATGAATACCAAATTAAGAAGCCATTACAAAAAATAGACAAATAAAAAATTAAACATTAGACCAAATTTTGCTTGCACGGGTTATTTCCGTGAATAGAAGACAATTTTGTAAAGGTATTTTAGAATTCCGAAAATCATAAAAGTTACAAGATCCGAAAGGCGCATGGAGAAAAGAAAGGAATGCAAATTACTAAGATACAAAAAGAAGAAATTAATAATAAATATAAAATTATACAGATTCCCATGAATTTGAGGCTAAATTAAACAACAGAACACATTTTATGAACTTCATAAAACATTTTTGAAATCATACAGGATAATACTGTCTAATACATTTTATGAAGCTCATAAAAGTATTACTGCTGTTGTAACGTCGCCAACAAAATTCATGCAGATATGTCGAAAACAGATTATCGGACGTTCCATGCATTTTCCGATAATTGGATTTTACATGACTCCACATCCCTTCCACGGTGTTTGTGTGGATTGAGGCATCGTTGGGATCCACAAAGTTAACACTGTGGTTCACAGTTAAATGGTTGGGTAGGCTGTTATATGCTCGCCATGAATCTGTGATAATCTTAGTTCCTGGCAATACATGGCGGGTAATAATGGGCAACAATGTTGCTGCACTTCTGTCCTGCACAGGAACTAAGACACATCTCAGACTACTGCGCTCAATAATGCCTAAGACCCAATGGCCTTCTCGATAAGTACCACGATGATATTTTCTGTGCATGAACTTGGATTCATCGATCTCTACAACAACATCTTCTCCTCCAAGTTGCACAGGGTGGTCAAAACACCACATGGCACAAACATCGCGGAAGTAATTGTACCAGTTGACAATTGCCTCTCGTCCTATTTCAACTTCGCCCATCACAACTTTCTGTTTACAGTCAATTATCGCCCAGTAATACATCAACTCGAGGATACAAGTCAATGATAGGTGTGAACCCGCGAAAAACGAGTCTCGCCTAATGCTACGATATTGCTTGCAAACAGTACACCTCCACATTTTCCCATCGGATACTGTATTGCGTGATGCAAGGTACATCTGCTCATTACAACATTCCGATGAATTGTGGATCAATCCCACAGATGCCAGGAATTGGATTGTTGAATCCGCGTAACGCATGGCATAAATGTCTCGCATATGGTGAGATCTTTGAGTTATCGCATCAACGGAAAGGACAGAGTCAACAATCCTATATCGTCCAGCCATAGTGGGATCTTATGGAAGAGTATATGATGTAATTAATAGTAATTAAGAAAATGTACAGGAGAGTCTGTTGCCAGATATGTGTGTGTGTATGTGTGCTTGTGTGTCTGTGTGTGTGCTTGTGAGTGTGTTAGTGTGCAAAACAAAAATAAAATAAAATAAAGATATTACGTTCCAAACTGTCTGTTCGTTCAATCGTGGAGAAAGACAAAGTTGTTACAGAGGTGCGTTGAAGGTATTAAGGTGATAAACAGTGTGGGACATTGAAATTGTAGCAGTCGTTTTGATAGTGATTCCTTTGGTTGTTCTGTTGATGACAACTGATGTGCTTGCTTATATTAAGACCCAGAAGGATAGATATATCATTGAGAACAATAAATTTAGTTGATTTAGCTTATGGTGTACTAGAAGAGGTTAGAAAGGGTCAAGTGGTGAAGACATTATTTCGGCCAAGCTAAAGGCATCTGGAAAATGTAAAACTGCTGCCAGAGAATAACGATTCGCGACACATTAAACAAAAAAGGTTAAAACAATATTTTTTTTCTTTTACTTGTTTTAGTCATTAGACAGCGTCCATACTGGAGTGCTTATATATCTCACACACACATACCTTCCTTCAATTTAATATATATATATATATATATATATATATATATATATATATATATATATATATATATATATATATATATATATATACATACATACATATATACATCGGGGACCCTGCCACAGAGACACGAGGCAGATGGACAAACCATCAACACAAAGAAAAGGGATGGACCACGCACCACCTGCCCCAAAGCGGAGGTACGCAGATGTTGTGCGCGCCACAAACCACCAACATGATGTTGTCGAAAGAGCAGCTGCTGAGCAACAATCTTTTTTGTGCATGGCACAAAAGATTGTACAGCAGCTGACCTGGCTTCATCAAACCCAAGCCCGCAGGTGGGACTACCCACTATATACCAGACCACCACAGCAAACAGACACAGGATGGACACCGCCGGCAACAACGTACACCTCACCTCGATGCTCCTACTGAACATCAGAGGACTGCAAACACTCAGTAACAGGACAAAGATCCCGTTCCTGAGAGACTTTGTTGCATGCAATCAAGCCTTATGCATAGCACTTACGGAAACGCACCTGAAACCGGACATAGCAGATGCGGAGTTACATATACCACAGTATGCTGTACTACGGACCGACAGGAAAGAAAGGAGTCATGGAGGTGTTGCTATGTACATCCGGGAGGACCTCACACCCCAGGTCCTCTTGTCATACTCAAACTCGGTGTGTGACACACTAATTGTACATATTAGGCAACTTGATGTAGTTGTGTGTGCTACATATCGCCCTCCAGATGCCCCAAGCCATGTGGGCAAGTTTGAAGATTGCCTTATAAAAATAGAAGAAATTCTAACCACATTAGAACAACACATAGGTGTGCTTCTTATGGGAGACTTCAATCTGCCCAATGTCAGATGGCCCGAGGGCCTTTCTCTCCCAGGAATGACAAGATGTGAACGAGGACAGGCGAGGTCCCTCCTGAACCTCATCAACACCCTGTACATGGAGCAGGTAATACTCCAACCAACCAGGGCAGGTAACACACTGGATCTCTGCTTCACAAATGACAAATGGATCTCATCCATAATGTGAAAGTGACACCGACACTACTCTCGGATCACAACATGATAGAGCTGACCATGTACGGGCCAAAAGAGAGCACGGACATGCAGCCTACAGGAAACCCTCAAAATCTTTCCAGCTTGAACTACCATAAGGCAAACTGGAAACAAATTGAGAAAGAGATCCTCAAACAAAACTGGCCTAAATGTCTCTCCTCGCCAGACATCGACGTGAAACTTCAACAATTCATGTCTGTAATGCAAGCCATATGCTACAAATGTGTCCCAGAGAGAAAGGCCACTGTACACAAGAACAAAATCCCCAGAGAGAGGAAAATTTTAATGAGACGGCGTACGAAATTTTCAAATCGCCTAAACAAACAGATTGAAAGCAGTGAAAAGTCCCGCCTAAAAATAAAACTGTTGGAAATCGAAAAATGTCTGCAACTCTCCCATGAAAAAGAAAGAGCAGACAAAGAAACCTGGGCTATAGAAATCATAAAATCTAACCCCAGAGCTTTCTACAGGTATGCCAAAGAAACAGCTACAGTGCACTGTAGAATAGGGCCACTCCTCGAAAAGGATGGCACACTTACAGGAAAACCAATGAGGGTAAGTGAAATACTGAATGAGCAATTCAAGAGTGTTTTCACTCCACCCCTTGGGCATCTCCAAATCACCAATCCAACTGACTTTTTTACCACTGCAGATATAAAATCAGAGGCGGCGACGATAGATTACATCGATATAAAGGAAGACGATGTAACCAAGGCTATAGATGAAATGAAAACAGACTCAGCTACTGGCCCCGATGGATTCCCGGCAATCCTCCTAAAAGCATGTAAGAGAGTCCTAGCAAGACCACTGCAGTTCCTCTTTCAGAGCTTCCTTGCAGCTGGCAAACTTCCAGGAAAACTGAAGGAAGGTAAAATATGCCCCATTCATAAAGGAGGTAGCAGAGCGGAAGCCAAGAACTATAGACCTATCTCTCTGACCTCACACATCAGCAAGGTCATGGAACGAATAGTCAGAAGGAAGCTGATCACCTTCCTTGAAGAGAATGACTTGCTGCCCGACACCCAACATGGTTTCCGACCAGGGAGAAGCTGTTTAACTCAGCTCCTACAACACTATGACTGGGTGCTGAAACGGCTGCTCAACCACTCAAATGTGGAAGTGATATATCTCGACTTTGCAAAGGCCTTTGATAAAGTCGATCATGGAATGATATGTCACAAACTGCGTGATCTCAACATAGTTGGAAAACTGGGAGAATGGCTTCATGACTTTCTGAAGGATAGAAGTCAGGTGGTAGTAGCCAATGGGGCCACCTCCATTAACACACAAATAGTGAGCGGTGTTCCGCAGGGCACTGTTCTGGGACCACTACTGTTCATAATGGCCCTCTCAGACATGCCCTCAGCCACGCAGAGAGTCACGATCACAAGTTATGCAGATGATACAAAAGTTTCACAGGCAATACAGAACCCTGAGGACACTAAACACCTGCAATGTGAGCTGGACGAAATATACAAGTGGGCTGAAAAGAATAGCATGCAGTTCAATGCTGGAAAGTTTCAAGCTTTATACTATCAGCATGCAAAACTGAATGCAATACCCAATGAATACACTGGACCCGGAGGGATTGCAATCCCAGAGGCACAATCAGTGCGTGACCTGGGTATTCACATGAGTGATGACGTGACCTTTCATGTACATGTTGCTAAAATGACGATGAAATGTAGACGGACGGCTGGCTGGCTGGATTCTTAGAACCTTTAGAACAAGAGAACAAGAAACCATGATGGTCCTCTGGAAGACACTTGTCTTAAGCCACTTTGACTATTGCTCTCAGCTATGGTCACCATCCAGTGTCAAGTTGATCACAGAACTTGAGGCGATCCAACGAAGCTACACGAAGAAGATAGCCTCTATGCAGAATGTAAGCTACTGGGAAAGACTCAAGAGATTAAAATTATATTCCCTGGAGCGTAGGCGGGAAAGATATGCCATAATATACATCTGGAAGCTCCTGGAGGGAAGTGTCCTGAACTTTGGCATCGAGAGTTACACAAATGCCAGAACTGGGCGCCACTACGTGGTGCCTAGGACTCCAAATTTGCCATCAAGATGTAGGACAAGATACTGTGATAGCCTGGGCTTCCGAGGCCCACAGCTCTTCAATATCCTCCCGAAGAACCTAAGAGACCTGCATGGGGTGGATGCAGATGTCTTTAAAATGAAACTGGATCTCTTCCTGTCAGGTGTCCCAGATGAACCAACTTCACGGCAGGAGGTGCAGATGAGGACAGCTGCATCGAACTCTCTCATGCACCAAATGGCAGTTGCTAAAAAGCATTCGTGAAGTAAAACCATGTAGCAACACCAAATGGCGGTGCCCCAGCATGGCCTCAGCTCATGAGCTGAAACTAGAATCAATCAATCAATCAATCAATATATATATATATATATATACACTAGAAAACTATGCACTAGAAAAGTAGGCGATGTTACGGTTCTGGTACCGTTTACGTCAACTGACAACGTGTATTTGTTTATGGCTCCTGAGAAGAGCAGCAATCGATTACCCCAGTACTTGATTGGTACTCTTGGTACTCTATCTTATCGAGCCCCGAAATGACGAACAGCAAATTCGACCGTGGCGGGATTTGAACTCAAAATGTTTAAGGCACACGATAGAATTTCGTTCCGAATAACTGTCTCACACAAAATGGAATTTCTTCAATTTTTCTCGCTATTTTTTTGCTGTCATTTTTACAAGAAAACACATGTAAGACAATCTAAAACACCTGTAAAGCAATCTTTCGGTATTGGTAGACATTCACCACACAATTTTCAATAATGACAGAGAAAGGGACTAAGCTGATAAAGAGAGTAAATGACTGACATTCATGCAGATCAATACCGAAGGATCACCCATATGGCGATTAATTTGCACTGTAATTTGCACTGTAACAAAAAATTTTCAAAAATTCATGTTTTTACAAACTTGCCCCCTCCCACCATCGCTCCTTCGGAATAACTGCCACAATTAAAATGAATTTTTTTTTTTCGTTATCTTTCGTTATTTTAAGGAATTATTCCATATTCTGGAACACTTGTAATTACGTTTGGAAGAAGAAAGACTATTTTTTCAACAAGGCAGTGCCCCAGCTTGACCGCAATCTATTGACTGAAGCAAGGAAACATATCCCTAAAAATTCTCAACTCGAAATTCCCTCGGACACACAGCTAAAAGAGCGCGTGGCTTTTTGTCGAACGCTCCACCGACTTAGCCCACACCACTGTTCTTTTATTTCAATGATGCCATTTAAAAAATAAATAACTTAGCAGTTCGGCAAAAGAAGTCCGATAGAACGAGTACCAGACTTTAAAAAAATAAGCACTCCAGTATGGACGCCGTCTAATGACTAAAACAAGTAAAAGAAAAAAAAATATTGTTTTAACCTTTTTTGTTTAATGTGTCGCGAATCGTTATTCTCTGGCAGCAGTTTTACATTTTCCAGATGCCTTTAGCTAGGCCGAAATAATGTCTTCACCACTTGACCCTTTCTAACCTCTTCTAGTACACCATAAGCTAAATCAACTAAATTTATTGTTCTCAATGATATATCTATCCTTCTGGGTCTTAATATAAGCAAGCACATCAGTTGTCATCAACAGAACAACCAAAGGAATCACTATCAAAACGACTGCTACAATTTCAATGTCCCACCCTCTTTCGGCCATACATACATACATACATACACACACACATACTTACACACACACATACATAGATACATACACACACACACACACATACATGCATACATACATATACACATACACCGAGTAAAAAATCAGTTATCTCTCTCTTTCACACATTACTCTCTCTGTCTCTTCGCACACACTAACAGAAGCACTTCACTTACACAACATACTGTCTGTCTCCCACACCCCATCAAACGCACACAGGCCGACTTCAAAGAGAAACCTTATCGTCGTAAAATCGCTTCCTCTTAGTCTCTTTCGCTCTCATTACTTATGTAAAAAAATAAAAAATTTTTACGGAAATCGACGGAAATCTGATCTACGACATACGAAACATCGCCGTACAAACCAGTATATATGTATTCATATATTATTAAAAATTAAATAAAAATAAATGATAGATATGTATGTATAAAACTACCCCAGTATAAGTAAATAAGTAAAAAATAAATAGGTAGCAAATTAGATGACTTGATATGTATGTAAACATCTACACTTAAATAGGCAAATAAATAAATAAATAGAAGACTAGATGCAAAAATTGATAATATTACAATAAAATGGAAAATAAATAAAAAATAATAAATAGAGTGAATATATATGTTATATTGTTGAAAGTAAATATGTATGGAAGGATAGTTTAAAGTACAGATCCAGAAGACTATAGATATAAACTAAATATATGAGGCTGGTAATAATTATAAAGCATAATGCATGTAAATGAGAAAATGAAAAAAATGAAAAAGGTTTATCAGTGAATAGCATAAGATACAAATTAAGGTGAGTACAAAAAGACCAAATATACAATAAAAACCTTCCAAATAAACACATACAAAAAACCTATAATCTCAACCTAAACCACCAAACTCACAAAAGGCTCTCATATATTACATATTATACAATATCATTACATTATCCAGAGCTAGGTATCTACCCAAGATATATATATATACTATGCAATATACTATGCAATATTGGAAAACTTCAAAAATCACACATTACAAGGCAAGTACCAAAATGAATATGTTATTTTATGTCATATTGCAATTCTCTTAAAAAAACAAACAAAAACCCACATACAAAAAACAAGAAACCAATAATACTAGACACATCCATTAATTGTTATACAAATGTAGCTATAAAAATTATAAAATTATAAAATATATAAATTGTATACTTTAGAAATTATAGAAGACCACAGGTATATTTAGTTAAAGAAGGGAGTTAAAAAATTAATAATAGTGGAAGTGCTAAGTTCTATTTGAATCTAGAAAAGGTGAACGGTAGCCTATGAATGCAAAAGAAGTTTTTTTCATTAATGTTGTTAATTTGCCGACCCGCTTTAATAATGAAGAAAATTTCATTAATACATAGAGAGCATTTTTTATTTTTTCCATTATACACAGGTGCTGAAGTTAGTATTTTCCAGTTTAATCTAAAATCTAAGTTCTTATTTTTAAGCTCCCAAATGTATGCACTTAGCCCTGTAGAGTACATTCTATTTTTATTCCTAAAAGTATATCTGTGATAATTCCATCTTTGTTTTATGCTATTCATAGTTGCCCCGATATACACCCTACTACTCAATTGTGTATCTACAGTGCATTGGTAAACTACCTCCTTCCTGAGGCATTGATTACCAAATACACATTTATTTTTATTTCTGAAATTACAAAGATTAACAGAATGAGGAAATCTAAAATTGGACAACACCCCTATACTACTATTCACATTATAAGTGTTACAATTGTTATCATCATCCAAACCCAAAATCAACGAATGAGTTAATTTCACATTATCGGCTATATTCCTATCACTAGTACTAGTATTGGTAGTAGTAGTATGATCTATTTCATTATATTATCTCTGACAGGTATGGTGCACTCATTATTAGTAAGGAGGTTGTTCCCATTTGTTCCAAGAAAGTTTCTATTCCTATTATTAATGAAGAGGGGCAAGTTTACCTGGTCTAAATTCAATTTTCTATCCTTATAGAAGTGATCCAGTTTCTTGTTATTAAAAGAGGAGATAATGGTGGCTAGATTATGAGTAATGCTATATCCCACTCTAACAGTACCGTTGTTAATTAAAGGACTAAATTATTCTTATCCTTACCAAAATGCCTAAAAATAACATTATGCAAAGCTCTCACTATGTTTGTTTTAATCTGCATTGCATATGGGATAATCAACCAAAGAGTATCCTTATCAGAATTAGGATTGCCTATAGAATTAATGTTATTTGTAAAAATCCTATTCGTAGACCAACTCATAGGATTACTATTCTTACCACTGTCATTGTTATATTTATCTATATCAATATTACCATGGTTATTGCGCAAGTAAACTTTACCATTATCATGTCTACCATAAGTTTTAATTCGTATATTATTATTAATATTCCTACTATTACCCGTATGTTTAGATCTATTTGAGCTACCGTTCACCTTTCCAAGGTTAACATCACTTCTACATTTATTATAGGTGTTATCATATATTCCATTTTTACAATTCATATGTATATTGTTGATTATCCTAAATCTATTTGTGTTGTTCCTGATAGTTCTACCTCCATTAGGGGGGTTCCCCTTAGGTATAAACCAAATCTTACTTTTATATCCTGCCTTAAGCAATGCTGCATTATATCTATCACAGTGTTTGTTAAAAATTTCCTCGTTTGAGGATAAACTAGAAATTCTCTGACTAATGCTCCTCACTAGTGCATTTTTAATTTGAGGGGGGTGATTACATATATATATATATTATATATATATATATATATATATATATAATATATATATATATATATATATATATATATACATATATATATATACATATATATATATACATATACATATATATATATTAATATATATATATATATTAATATATATATACAGTGACGTTTTACTATAGCGTCGTATATTATCGACTGCTATTCCAAGTAAATATTAGTGCATTATTGTACTACTATTCTATATATATATATATACACACATGTCAGTCAATAGATACATGCTTTGCTCGTGGCTAAGAGTTGTTTTGACTCTTATTTCTAGCAATGCTGGTGCTGACTAGCACCCTTAGTCACTTTAATGACGATTGCATGTATGTATGTATATATTCACGCCGGGCTTCTTTTAGTTACCGTCAGTCACTCCACTCACTAGGCCTTCGCTGGCCAGAAGTTATAGAAGGCACTAACCCAAGGTGCTTCACAGTGGGACTGAACCCAAAACCATGCGGCTGGAAGCAAACTTCTTACCACACAGCTACGCCTGTACTTATATATGTTCATAGAAACATATATACACACACGCACACACATGTGTGCAAACTATACCCGTCAGTCACAAGCGAGTATTATTTGGTGACATGCAACAAACTTTCACTAATTGTTTTAGGCACCAAGATGCAAAACTGTATTACAGGCTTAACTAGCAAAGGACTACTTTTTGCTGTATAACACTTGCATGTTATCAGCCCAATTTGAAAAAAAAATGTAAATAATGCCCGAAATTTATTTTGTCAAATTACCCCATTGCAGTGGAGGCACATAGTCTAGTGGTTAGAGCAGCGGACTCGAGGTCGAGGGATCGCGGGTTCGAATCTCAGACCGGGCGATGTGTGTGTTTATGAGCGAAACACCTAAGCTCCACGCGGCTACGGCAGAAAGTAATGGCGAACTTCTGCTGACTCTTTCGCCACAACTTCCTCTCACTCTTTCGTCCTGCATCTTGCAGCTTACCCGTGACAGACCGGCGTCCCGTCCAGATGGAGAACATATACGCCAATGAAACCGGGAAACTGACCCTTATGAGCCAGGCATGGCTCGGGAAGGAACAAACAGCAACAACAACAAACCCCATTGCAACAGGCGAACTAATTAGTTTACGGACATGCAATATATAGCCTTCAACTTAGTGTAAATATTTTGCTGCTTTATATATTAACTGAAAGTTGATCTCATCATGAATGTGTTTCAGAGTCAGACATTCTCCAGTAATTCGAATTTGTATATTATGCAATAATTACTAATTAGGGTATGATGTCCCGTGTCACTGCATAAATGAGAACCGAATACAAGAAGTTTGAATTATATACTTACTGCATTTCAGGCGATCAAGTTCTTGGTTTCCACGACTTCCTATTCGCCCATTGAGCAATTCAGTGCAGAAATGAATATTCTGTGCACGTCTGTAAAAATTATTAACAACGGTTAGCAAAATTCAGATACTAGACGCCTTCAATATTACTTTCTTACTTATAACATTCAGTTTAAATATTATCCTTTTTGTTCAATGACAGGCATACAGAAACAGTGAGTGAGTTGACCATCCCTCAAATAACTCCGTAACCTCTTTAAAAAAATTATACTTTGAATAATATTATGTCTAGAATAAAGACGGAAGTGTTCAATTTTGAACATTTTATTATAGATTTGCTTAACCTATGTCTGTATCGAGCATCCACCAATTCCACCTTTCATCTGGATCTCTTATCAGTGGTCCATTGCCATTTCTGTATTGTCTTGATGCAACCAGAATATCTCCATGGTGACTGGTTGCTTTAACTTATCGTAACTGAAAGAGAATCTCGAGTCTCAGTCTCCACATTCCTCAGCTAAGATTCTTCAGTTTCCATTTTCTTTCGTTGAAATTCATCGCGGAAATTTAGAGACTGAATATCAACTTTATTAGTTTGGTTATTCCAACACTATGCTTACCACATGGTTCTGAGGATCATTACCTCGCAGTGTCTCGTCTACAGGAAAAAATAACAATCAGTTGATATCGTTGTCAAAACCTGGGATGTATTCATGAAAAAATATAGTTATTGGTTATTCTGAAAAGCTAGCTAATGCTGTGGTGATTCCCTACACACTTATTCTTAACGAACAAACTATTTCCATTTGTTCCTCATTTCTGTGAGATTTCATAGTTCGTTTGTAGCACTGACATCTAAATTTACAGTAGGACACGCTTATAACTATCATTGTCTTTATTGAGCAGGAAAGATTATGTATAATTTCTTCGTTGTTTGTCAAGGTAGCAATGAAAGTGACGAAATTTTTTAAACCATTCGTTTACTCCTAATGGCTAACCTGTTGTAAAGTGGATTCCTCCAACTAGTGTGATGTGTGACTGCCGTTGTACTGTAATTGCTGTTTACGCTAGTAGCCACAGTGGTTACTAGTTATCGAATACCGTTGTATCTCTTCGAACCGGAATAGTGATACACTAACTTCTATCTTATTATCGCTGCTAGCTCCACAAAACACCGACTAGAACTGTCGACTTTCAACTCTTCGACTCTCGACCCCCACCTTGACGACCGGCTACTGGTCTATAATAATGACTGTCGCCTACCACTTTTTACCGGGATGTGTATACAACACAATCTAATTCCATGAATCTGATCTTCGTTCTCTATCTGTCCTGAAAGATGTGTAGCCACCATCTGGTTCAAAGAGTGAAATCATCCATACTAATCTTGTACTATGTTAGTTTCATAGTTACAAGGACTGTTTTCTTGAGAGGATTTGCATTGTATCAGTCTATTCAAGTATAGATGCTCTATGCGTGACGATAAGTACTTTCTTTGTCTTTCCTTCCATTTCATCTTGACCACAAAATTAGACTAACTGCTAGCTGTGATAAGCTGGCCAGTTGTTGTTTCTGTTGTTGCAGTTTCTTGTCGACCTCAAGTCAGGCCTGATCAAGGTCCGTTTTTTTTTTAAAGATGCTATGGTATGATAATCCTTTCTACAGAAAGGACAAGGCCTTGAAATTTGAGGGGACTAGTCGATTACATCGAACCCAGTGGTTCACTGGTACATAATTTATCAACCCCGAAAGGATGAAGAGCAAAGTCGACCTCGGCGGAATTTGAACTCAGAACGTAAAAACATGTGAAATACCTATTTCTTTACTACCCACAAGGGGCTAAACACAGAGAGGACAAACAAGGACAGACAAAAGGATTAAGTCGACTACATCAACCCCAGTGCGTAACTGGTATTTATTTAATCGACCCCGAAAGGATAAAAGGCAAAGTGGACCCTGGCGGAATTTGAACTCAGAACGTAACGGCAGACGAAATACTGCTAAGTATTTCGCCCAGCGTGCTAACGTTTCTGCCAGCTCGCCGCCTTGTACTAAGGTATGATAATACGAAGCAGATTTGGTTGCTTCCAAGCAATTCAGTGACCGTTGGCTCGTTAGCACACCTTTACAAGCCCTTTACATTACTAATGAACATCACTACCCCAAAGAGTATATCTAACTTCCTTTCTATCGGGACAGAGAAGAGACCACATAGCCACACACCACCAGTGTGCAAGTTCAAAACTATGACTTCAAGTATTTGTCCCACTTGCTGCCATGTTCTTTCCCTATCATAACGAATCTTTAACTGAAGGGAAAATGGAGAGATACTCAAAATTTTATCCCTGGTGGTTTTAGATTGAAAACATTTTGCACAAGATAAACCCTACGTTCGTGGTCATAAAGGCCAGAGTCCAGTTGACTCAGTAATATATTAGAACTGGTTATTTCTTTAGTTTCAGTGAAGTTCATGTCTTTTCTTTTTGTTCTAAGGTGTCTTATGTCCAGTACTTTGCTGAACCATTGAATCATTTCATTACTTTCATCCAACCAGCGTGATAAAACAGTTTTTGCATTCAGATATGAACAGTTCCCTATTTTCGATGGTTTAACATCTGTTGGATACTCTCCTTTAGACAGCCTGTTCAAGTGGTTTAGTAGATTGTGCTAACTGATTGTGCATGTTACAGTTTCTCGTGGGCATACATGAGAGTTGATGGAGACCAAGTGCGTACGACTTACTGCCAAATACGTATTCTCGTCCATCAGAGATTCTACACTCTCTAGAGTCCACATAATTATGAACAAATACTTCTATACCTTCAGTGTATGATATAAAATACCAAGTGCTAAGGGAAAACAGCCTGAATGTGGCCATCAAGGCAGCCTGATTAATCAATTATTTGTTTTTCTTCTGGAAGTTTCCGCAGTTAATAGTATGTTGCATCTTAGCATTACTTCGGTCTGCACAAAGGAGGTTGAGAAGGGATCTCAGTATCAAGTAGTTCATGATTTCCATACATTGCGTTTAGATTCAGTTATTGTTTAATTACAAAGAAAAGTATACATTAATACGTGGGATGGGTGTCTGTATGTACAAGTGTGTGTGTGTGTGTGTATTTTGTATTTTAGCGTGTTTTATGTGCTTTAATTTTCAGTGTACTTTATATGTTTTTGTGATTTTCTTTTAGTGTCAACTTTTTTCATGTTTTATGCTTATATATACATATACTTACTGACAATCTGTAGTGGAATAAGCATCTAGAGAACTGCGGCACATTGAGAACATTTCTTGCAACTCCCGCATGTGTCTACTGCCTGCAACTAACAACAATATGTGACCTGTATTATTCTGAACATAAAAATTTGTGATACACAAACACACACACACATACAATAATTATTAGCGACGACAGAAATGTTACCAGTATCAAAAGGTAATCTTTATATCCAACTTTATATCCAACGTGAATGTCTTGTTAGAACGCCTCATATAAGAGCATAGTGCATAAAAGCGCAGACATAAATCGTAGTAGACGAGAATGGCGCCGGAACTCTTATATCAAGTGATTTCAATTTACTGGAATTAATCAGTCTGAAAACATACCAGCAATGCACCATGCGCCTGTATGAGAGGACATCTCAAGGTTAATGACACGATATTCGGCGTTCACTTCGGAATGGAGTAGGACCCTGATGATATTGCACCGACCATGATACCAGATCGCATATCAAACAATGTGTAGTTAATGCAGTTGAAACGCGCGTAGGTTTAGTAAAGGATGCTGTAAATAACCGGTAAATAAAATTATGGATGTGAAAATCCTCGCTCTCTTCAACATTATGAATACTATATATAAGGCGGCGAGCTGACAGAAACGTTAGCACGCCGGGCGAAATGCTTACCGGTATTTCGTCTGCCATTACGTTCTGAGTTCAAATTCCGCCGAGGTCGACTTTGCCTTTCATCCTTTCGGGGTCGATAAATTAAGTACCAGTTACGCACTGGAATCGATGTAATCGACTTAATCCGTTTGTCTGTCCTTGTTTGTCCCCTCTGTGTTTAGCCCCTTGTGGGTAGTAAAGAAATAGGTATTTCGTCTACCGCTACGTCCCGAGTTCAAATTTCGCCGAGGTCGACTTTGCCTTCCATCCTTTCGGGATCGATGAATAAGTACCAGTTTAGGCATTGGGATGAATGTAATTGACTATCCCCCATCCCCCAAAATTTTCAAGGCCTTGTGCCTTGGGTAGAAATAATTATTAATACTATATATATATATATATAATATATATATATATATATATATATATAATATATATATATTATATAATATATATATATATTATATATATATATTATATATATATATATATATATTATATACATTGATTTCTTTTGCTTTTGTCTAACGAGATGCGCATGGATTCATCGATCATATATTAGATTTTATTAAACGTGAGTTATTTGAACCATGTATTGTTGAAGCAATCTTAATAAAAGATTAGATGTAATGCAAAGCCCCCCATTTTTAGACTTTATACATATTTATGCACAAACACTCACATGCACACACATATACATACATGTATGTGTGTGATGGTGTGTGTGTGTTTTCGCGCACGTGCGGACGTATTTATGGATACATACATATACACAAACATATGTAAAGTGATATCAATTACTGAAAATAAAGAGGAAAGATGTATTATCTTACATTCGGAGAAATATTGTCACTGTCGGACTATTTTAGATCTGCCGGTGACACTATATTTTTTCAAACCCTTTCTTTATGTTCTCTCTTGTAGTTGAAAAAGGGAATCGTTCCCGTAATTTTATAAGATCGTTTAACAACTTTCGTAAGGTCATACGATATGCATTCTCTTTATTTTCAGTTAACATCAGTTCGCATATTTTGCCTAATTTATTGTCTGCTCAGTCGGGGGTAGTAGTCGGTCATATAGATAGTCGTGTCTTACTTGTCTAACTAACTATACTGCTATACTGGAGTGGACGTTTTAACAATCCAACTGTAGATTACAACAAATATATATTTTTCAAAACCTAATCACTGTTTTTTTCAAATAACTACATCGATTTTTCTGTTCCTTAAACTTAAATACTTAAATTTAAGTATTGCAAAACCTCACTATGGATTAAAGAAGAATATAAACACATTCTTTTTATACTGTTGGTACGACAGAATGGAAAAAGGAGTGCCGACAGACACTCGTGCTAATCCATGAGGCGGCCAAGACCGGCAGTGGTAATACCACCTCGGTATTCTATAGAGGGCTGGTAGAGTTTAAGAGCGATGACGTCCTAGGAAAAACTCTGGGGCTCGATGAGAGCCAGCTAACCAACCTGTTTCATAGAACTTTCAGGCCGGGGTACTCGGATAACTACCAGAAATCCATGACCTGGCAGTGCTACAGGAGCGCGTTACCTGTTCGCAACAAATTGTCTAGGCATGGAATGTCTGTGTCACCGGCATGCCCAAGGTGCGGGCAAGACCATGAAACCGTTATGTACGCTCTTGTACAGTGCTCGGAGCTTTCGGGCTTGATAATTTACGTAGAAGACATGTTGTCGCATCTAGGAAGAGTACAGCTATCTGCTGAGTCCTATGATAGCCACTCGGACTATTAAAAGAAGGTGAGGCATTTTTTTTAATATACAGTCGCAGTGTTGAAAGAGTGTGTATGGAGAACTAGTATGAAAGGAGTCGCGACGAGAACTTTCATCTCCGGCCCTAGTTTGCTACATTACTTCAGATATCATCTGAAGAGCAAGATAGAGCTGGAGAGGAGACACCTGTCGCGAAGTATATTCGGGAAAAGATGGAAGGATGTAACAAGGAAGTTGGATGTAAATGACACAACTTAATCTCATTCTTGGTAAAAAAAAAAAAAAAAAGCATGCTGTAGTCATTGGGCTTCATGACCAAGGGTAACATTTGTAAAACTGAAAATTGTTTAAATATAAGTGTAAATTTGTAAAATGTGTTAAATTTTTTACTTAATAATCATCATCATATTTTTAAGAAAATACTTCTAAAATGAACTTCTTTTGCGACTTCTTTCAGCCACTATAGCCAATCTCTTCTTCCAACAACGTAGTTTGGTGAAACGAATAGATGTGTGATCAACATCTTCTCCTCATATATCAGGAAATTACATCTGCATTATTATGGATACATTCATCTTCTCTGAGAATAAAATCTCTCCTCATATCTCCGGAAATTACATCTACATTATTATGGGTGGATTTACCTTTTCTGTGAAGCTAACAATCTTTTTAAAAAACCTTTTATAAAACTGTGCATCATTAGAAAACATTTTAAGTCTGCTTACAATCTAACTTTGCATTTCATAGAACTCTCTTCGACACTTCATGAGTGTAGCCTCACCCCCTAGGATGTTTGGAAAACTCATATGTGT
The DNA here is from genome assembly GCF_006345805.1 of Octopus sinensis. Taxonomy (NCBI): domain Eukaryota; kingdom Metazoa; phylum Mollusca; class Cephalopoda; order Octopoda; family Octopodidae; genus Octopus; species Octopus sinensis. The sequence continues at coordinate 47,070,059 of NC_043002.1, read as the reverse complement.
TTTGGCTGAGGAAAACGGGACACTTGTATTTGCTGCAATATTTGCAGCTTTTAATAAATCTGTTCTTCGTATGAAACAATTGTACTGAACAATTAATCCATTCTTGTTTCTTTTTTCTTGTATATATATATATATATATATATATAATATATTATATATATATATGTATTGGTAAAAACGGTAAGATAACAAAAGAAAGAAAGAACCCTCAATATTACGTAAATAGAGGAAATTTATCTATAAAATAATATGTTACATTACTCAATAGTCAAGATAAAACTCTGAGTTTCAGATGCCGAAGTGGAAATCCACAACACCATCTCTTCGGTTATCTGGCCATCTGAATAGCGTTTTTCAGATGGCCAGATAACCGAAGTGGATTTCCACTTCGGCATCTGAAACTCAGAGTTTTATCTTGACTATTGAGTAATGTAACATATTATTTTATAGATATATATGTGTGTATATATATATATATATATATATATAGCAATAATAATTCTCTGTCCCTAGCCACATTCAAATGGCTAATGTCCCTATATATATATATATATATATATATATATATGCATCTGTAAGTCTACCAGTATAGAACCGCATGTGTATCTATGAACGGATCTGCCTCTCTTACATGTATTTGCATGTGTGCGTGTGTGTGTGTGTGTGTAGCGATACAGTATATGGAAACTTGTTCACCCTCAAGATTTATTTCCTCTCATTATATAGCATATTCTTATGGTTGTTACGACTTACACGTGTAAGAAACTGCACAGAAAATCAAGCCTGGTTACATGTGCAACTGCTCATACTTTGTGCAGTGAAACCATGTGTAAGTCGTAACAACCATAGCAATATGCTGTGTGTAATTACAAAATAAAAGGAAATAAATCTTGAGGATGAACAAGTCTCCATATTGTATATCGTTATAATTATTGCTAATATGCACTCCAGAATATATTACCTCCAGAGAAGCGAACACGGAATTACCCATTGAAGAAATATACAAACTAATAATAGTCATAGACGTTAAATACCAATCGATGCGGTTAGCCGTAACCTGGAACATAACTGAGAGCAACCATGGTTTCCACCCTGGTTGTGTGTGTGTATTAGAGAGAGAGAGAGGGGGGGAGAGAGAGCGTGTATGTAAGTGTAGGTGTGCATGTGTGTATATGTGTGCAAGTATGCGCATGTGTATGAGTATAGACAGACATACAGACAGACACGTAGATAGATAGATAGATAGATAGATAGATAGATAGATAGATAGATAGATAGATAGATAGATAGATAGATAGATAGATAGATAGATAGATAGATAGATAAAACTACGTGCTTTCTCTTTATATGTATACATAGAGATATGTTAATTGTATGTTTTATAACATATAGTGTTCTGTCTATCAGTTATGTATGTGTATTTGCAATTATTTTTATAGGTTTTCATCATACACCTTTGTATATACAGAAAGTATCTAAACTTATGTACTTCTGAAAGTGGATTTTATCCTTCAACCTTTATACACCACTAGTCATTGTGCTTGTGTATGTATGTGTGTATGCGTGTGCGTATGTGTGTGTGTGTGTGTGTGTGTGTGTGTGTGTGTGTGTGTGTGTGTGTGTGTGTGTGTGTGTGTGTGTGTGTGTGTGTGTGTGTGTGTGTGTGTGTGTGTGTGTGTGTGCGTGCGTTTGTGTGCGTGTTTTACGACTTTTCCATGCACGTAAACGTTTTCCCAAATAAACTTGGACTTGATATTTTTAAGCTCTGAAGAAGCTATAAGGTGATGACAAGCACTCGGTTCTAAGTGCACTGCGTTTTATGGCAGAAACAGCTTTAAGCTAATGATGTTCATTAAATAATTTCCTGTTCCTTTGTCATATATATAATTTCGTGTGTGTGTGTGTAAGTGAGAGGAACTATATCATATACAAGCAGATATCGAATTTCTCAGGGTAAAATGCCAAGGCTGGTTCCTTCGGATGGTACGTTTTTTTAGTAATCTACCCTAAGCTCTCATCCGATGTTCCAGCTTATTTCTTGGCTACTTTGAGTGTGAAGAATAATATTAAAATGGGGAGAATGAAGAATTTGAACATTCAAACTTTTTGTTTATTTATAGTTAGAATAAAAGTCCGACACGTGTTTCGAACACACCAATCGCATATTATTGCATATTCATATTCAGCGAGTTATTTACCCTGAAAAGACGGTACCAATAATACATAAATCACTGCATATGAATATGCAACAATATGCGATCGGTGCGATCGAAACACGTGTCGGACTTTTGTTCTAACTGGAAATAAACAAAAAGTTTGAATTTTCAAATTCATCTGTGCATATATATGTACATATATATGTTCAGAATCGAGTACCTAAACTCTTCTTCGCTCTACTCGAAAAACATTTTCCTAAATCTAGCCTCCTTAGAAAAATATTTAAACCTCCGCCCGCCCCCCCCCCCCACCACCACCACCACCAATCTATAAAATTGTCCTACTCCACTACCGCCAACATTGCCAAAGTTATCCGACATCTTAACAATAAGAAACACAGAAATCCGCAACCAGCTAAAATCCATCCTAATAAATTAACTCAACATAACCCCCAGCTCCATACATGTAAACCCAAAACACCAACTGACCCCCTTTAACAACGCTAACCCTCATAACTCCAACTATAAATCACTACTAACACCATATCCTTATATTTATCACAACACCCACTATACCTTTTGTAAAAATAGAGAACGACACAGAAGATACCACCGGGTACAATAATTATCATATTATACAACTCCACAACACAACCCTCAACTCCTTAAATATTGATCTTAACGCCAGCAATAATAACGATCCTGACATCGATTCCTCACTAAATAGCAATCCTCTCACAAGTTCATCCGGAACACCCACTACAAACTCATGCAGCCTCAGACGTCCAGCCTCTTGTCCGTTGTCTCACAAAAAACATCGTTTATAAGTGTCTAGTATCAACTGCCAACTGTAACTACATATATATCGGTTCATGTAGCACCACTTTCAAGGCTAGAGTGAGCAACCACTACCCCAGTTTCAAATCCCAAACAAAATCCAACAGTACATCGTTATCTCAGCTTATCAATAAACTAAAGTTTGATTCAACTCCTTACACTCACAAGTGGACCATAGTCACCCAAAGCTATACAGCAGCCATAATAACAAGTGTGATCTCTGCATAGCCGAGGACTTGGCTACTTTTCAATCCACGGATTGTCTTAATAAACGCAGCAGTATAATTTTTACCTGCAAACATCAATCACTAAATCTATTCCCAAAATACAAATAACAACAACCCCACCCCGCTTTTCCCCGCTAGCCTTCATAAATTTTCCCTCTTATCTACCCTCACTACCATTGAATATTAAACCGACAATATATCTTCCTTTTAATTCTTTATTGTCATTTACATACTTCTCTCTGTATTTCTCCTTACCGTTTAAAATTTTTTGTCTTATTTCACCTGCCTCCCGACTCCTACCCCACTCCCTTCGTAAATTTACAAGTACATATGCCAACATATACCTCTAATACTTTACACTGTAAACACGCTCACCGCACACAATATACATTCCTCTTTTGAAATCTAGTAGTTGCCGCCACGAATTTTCCCTATTCTTTCTTGCTTTCTTCATGCACATATATTTTTCTCCCCTTGGCCAAAAACATTTTCACACTCTCTTCCTTCCACGTTATTTTTTTCTAATACCACTTACCTTGCTAATTTCTGTGATTTGGCCAAAACAGCCCTATTGAATATTACCGGTCAAACGACCGTGCTTAAATTCCTCATTCTATTGTGCTTTCTTCATGCACACTTTTTACCCCTTGGTCAAAAATATTTCCCCAACCTTTTCCCTCCACATTATCTTTTCTTCAAATACCACTGCTCTTCCCTCTTAATAAACCATTATAGTCCCTGAAAGTTGTTTTTTTATATCTACTACAGACTACTTAAAGCTTTCTTCCTGCATCTCGATCTCTGGATCTTACATTTATATAGATAGATAGATAGATAGATAGATAGATAGATAGATAGATAGATAGATAGATAGATAGATAGATAGATAGATAGATAGATAGATAGATAGATAGATAGATAGATGTATATACACATACATAATTGATGATGGAAGTCCACTCATGACCGAGGAAAACCATTACTGACCTTTAGGAACATTGTGCGCTCAAGACTACCTTATACTTTACTCTTACGGTTCTGTTGGTGACTAACGAGCCCTGTTCTTCACAAACATACACTACTGCAAAAATTGCAGACTAAGCCTTCCCTATGCATTACATCAGCAGTGCGTTTTTGAGCAGCACGCTTAAATTCTTCATGAAGAATACGTGCTCTTTCAAAAGTATCAACTCCCTCCTTTACTTGTTTTCTCCATCCGTGGCGATAACAAGCATTGCTCTCCCAATCAGCCTCCTGCATTTCACAGGCCTTTAATGAGGCCTTTACACAGTCCTTAAATCGCAGTCTTGGCCTCTGTCGGGATCGCTTTCCACTAACAAGTTCCCCATATAACATCTGTTTAGGAATCCTGCTAATCATACATTCTAACAAGGTGTCCGGTCCAACGTAACCGGTGTTTGTGCACCAATCGCCTCAATACTCAGGATACAGGCTTTCCTCAGGACCTGTGTATCTGGAGTTTTTAAGGTCTAGCCAACGTTCAGAATGTTTCAGACGTTTTTGATGGAAGCGTTCAAGGTCCTTTACATGACGTTTGTAAATGGTACATGTCTCACATGAGTAAAGGAGTGATGTCAGTACACGTGCATGGTACACAACAATTTTTGTTAACCTTGTGATGCCATGGTGGGACCAGACACGAGACTCAAGAGACCTAAAGTAATCAGTTGCTCTCTGCAACCTGAAAGATATTTCATCATCCAGGGAGCAAGAACGGTTGAGTGTGCTGCCCAGGTAGACAAACTTGTCAAACACTTTCAGTATTGTTCCTTCAACGAAGATAGCTGGTTCCACATATGGGTTTCCTGATGCAGACTGGAACATTACAAAAGTCTTGTCCAGGCTAATGCTGCGTCCAAATTCCTTACAAGAAGCAGAAATATGATTCACATGTATTTGCATATCATCTGCTGCATGAGTGATAATCATCTGCATAAAGTATGTCATGAATAAGAGACTGGAAAACTTTTGAATTGGCAGCAAATTAACGCAGGTTAAAAAGACGGCCAGAAGGTCGATACTAACATTTATCCCAGGAGAGCTGTCCACATCAAAAGCATGAGTAAGAGTAGCAGCAAAGTACAGAGAAAAGATAGTTGGAGCAAGGATGTTACCCTCCTTGACACCATTCTCTACAGGAATTGGTCCCGTCATGCCACCACCAACATTGACCCAAGCCTCCATCCCATCATGAAATGATTTGATTAATGATACAAAGTGATCCGGACATCCAAGTTTGTCACGTATTTTCCATGGAGAGACCCTATTCACAGTATCAAAGGCCTTGGTTAAATCAATGAATACCTGGACAAGATCCATATTCTGCTCATAGCACCTTTCCTGCATCTGTCTCGCTGTGAAAACCATATCCATCGTTCTTCTTCTAGATCGGAAACCACATTGAAATTCAGACAGGACATCATTTACAAGACACCAGTTCAGGCGGGTAAGAAGAATACTTGCCAGAACCTTGCCAGCAGCTGATAGTAGGGCAATACCTTTAAAGTTGCCACATTCTACTCTGGCTCCCTTTCCCTTATAGAGAGGAAGAATAATTGCATCCTCCCAGTCCTCAGGCATTGCACCATCCTTCCAGATTACACTATTAAGTTCATGAAGGGATTGTATGAAGTAATCACCATCAAATTGCAGTCCAAATGCCATTCTTACCAGGTGCCTTACCAAGATCCAATTTACTTATGCTGTCATTACCTCATCTATTGGGAGCGTGGAATTTTAGGAGCTAATGACAGGTCTCTTGCATAGTGTCAATCACTGCTTCGTCCACAACTGACTTACGGTTTAGGAGTTCAGAAAAATGTTCTCTGTTGATGTAGTAAACAGAGTGGAAGACACCTTGGAAAGCAAGGGCACTGATGCAGAGCTCTTAGGCCCATAAACTTGCTTCATAAAATGGTAAAAGCTTCTTGCTGTCATTTTCATTAGGTCACTTGTGAGGCTCTCATGTGTGCTACAGGTAACATGGAACTCAGTACAATCTATTGCTTGGTTGGGTTGTTGGTGACTAAACAGGCAACTCCACCAGGCTAAACTAGTGAGGAGGGTTGCTAGAAACCCAGCAGGACTAAAGACAAGACCTATTAAAATTCAACGACTATCTAGCAATAGCACGCAGAAATTCCAGGATGGTGTCTCGTGTGCTGGAAGACAACTGGGAGTGAGGTACCCCTTAGCTCTTGTTGAAGCATGTCCCTAGGAGAAGGCTACTCTGATATAAAATCAGATATGCAGAGGATAGCATTGGACATTTTGGGCATCTTTTGCTAATGCTTGAGATCATGGCGCTCCCACATCCCTGAGCCAGCAACTCATATTGGCACTAGACATCTTGCCTCACCTTGTCTCTGGATAATGTCAATAGAGTGGAGAGGGTCTGTGAGGTGTCGTTCAAACCCAACTGAAACTAAAATTTTGCACAGGCATTGCTGACTTTTTCCTTTACATGTGCAGTGCTTTTCTTCTTTCTTTTTATGTTTTTTTTATATATACAGGGTGATTCAAAAGTCGCCATACATAAAAACAATTTATTTTTTATAAGAAACAATTTTTTTTTATTTAACTGTTTCTTATTTAAAAAATAAATGTTTCCTATGTATAGTGACTTATGAATCACCCTATATTTATACTAGCAGAGATACCCAGCATTGCTCGGGATTAAAATGGCATAGTTGTGTTGAAACATGTGATACGGGAACGTGCAGTATTGACGACAATACATTTGTGGAGTAACTGATGGGCTAATTTGACTGACACGTCAAGCGTCCGTTTGGAGGATTCCAGGCCCTAACCTGTCATGGAAAATTGGGGGTGGGGTGCGTAATTTTTGAACGTACTGAAAAGCTGTCAGTGGATATACTTTCCTTTGTGGCGGTCAGCGTTACGTCTAACACGTATGGTTGACAGTCGAATGAACGTCGGTGTAATGAAGATATTGTACGTAAATAGGTACATTCCGGAAAGGGGCTGCAATGGGAGACGGCAATGGGGAAATGAACTGTTGAAATGTTGCAGAAGGCGAAGGATTGACGTTGGGTTGCTGGTGTGGCTGTAGAATAAGAAACATAAACTGAGCCTATGCAATCACATTAGAATATATAGTAATGAACCACTTGAAAAACTAAGGTTTATTGCGTGATCGGTGAAAGTAATTGGAGAATATGCTTTGATATTAAAGTCCATGACGGAAACTGCTTTGTTGGTACAGTATTCGGGATTGGTTAGTATTATGCCGAAATGGTATCCATCTTCATCATTCACAAAGAGCAGTGGATACTGGAGCGCATCATAGGATCTAGTAATTCCTATAAAACCTCTTGGTAAACAATATTCTTTGCGGAACAAATGCAAATAGATTTTTTTTATTCGCACTCTAGAGCAGCCAACATATAATTGCCCGTATGAGAAACCCGAATCTTCCAAGTGAAGTCCTGGAATTTATTGATAGACATTGCGAAGCTGATACGAATAGGAAATTGCACTCTTCTGAATGAAAAAGAATTTCTACTCCCGATGGAATGAGAGGAAAACATCCTCTCTTTTTCCACCTCCACAGAGAATGGTGGCCTCAGTAACATATGACATGATCTTCTTTACCACCAGGCATGTCCCATTCCTCAATAACATTACTGGAGTTCCCACTTTAAGTTCCAATCTGTGGGGAGAACTGGAGGCTCCAATGAACTGAGAAATTCTGTTGGATAATTTACCACCTCTTCTGGATCTGGAATTGTATCAACTGAATTATAGATGTGAGGACTTACAGGAAGGTACTGCAACAGCTTCACATTAATTTTACTTACAGTGCTGTGTTTTGGAGCCAGTATTACTCTTTCACGCAGCCAATTGAGATTGGGATGATTTTTCGATTAATTGAGGATCTTCTCTTTAGAGATATTTTGTCAAGAAATATGATGTAATAAAATAAGATGACAATTGTATATTAATAATGAAATGTCAATAAAAAAAGGTAAATAATATCCATATCTTATCAAATTTTAAGAAATACATGCAATGAACTGAGATGACACTGTTATATTAATAATTAAATGTCAATAAAAACATTAATTAATATCAATATTTTAAAAATATGAAAAACGTTCAGCGGATTAATCGCGCAGGATGTAAGGGTGACAATCAATTTCTGAAAGTTACTTTGCAAAAAGCTACCTCTCTTCTCCACGTAACCCAGGAAAGGATGTTTTCTGCTCCCAGAGGACCCGTTACTCATTATGTAAAAAAAAAAATTAAGATTCTAAAAACATTTCTGGAACATAAATAGGGAAGATGAATAGCAATGACTCATGCTTCTGTAGCTTTGCGAGAAATGCGAACTTTACATCACAAGCACTCATTTTATGCACAGAGGTGATCACACAACAACGTGGATGTACCCAAAGTCTAAAGATTGGTACTTGCTGGATTATGTCATTATTCGCAAGCGTGACACCTGTGACATTTGTTATGTCAAGTCCTTTCATGGTTCGGAGTGCTGGATGGACCACAGCCTGCTGCGAGCAAAGTTTCGGATGATGATCAGACTGAAAGAAAGAAGAGGGCCAGTTGGCATTCCTTGGCGTCTAAATGTCCATACGACATGTGACGCTGTGGTGAAGATAAGGCTTCAGAATCGTTTATCCAGTACTGAAAATACTGCAGCGTGGAAAGATTTTCAAGACCAGGTTTTTCAATGTGCAGCTGAAACACTGGGGTACGCTACTGCCAGACACAGGGACTGGCTTGATGAAAATGATGCGGAAGTTCAGCGACTGCTGGTGATAAAGCACCATGGCCACAATGTATTACTGCACAAAGGACTTTCAGTTGTGCAGCGAAATCTAGCACTTGCCCACTACAGTAGTGTAAAATCACTACTGCAGCGATCTCTCAGGAAGATGCAGAATACATGGCGAGAGGGTCTTGCTCGTGATGTTCATCATCCGGAACTTTGTTCGCACCAGGCTGTGGTCTGCCCAGCACTGCGAACCATTAAAGGACTTGACATTACAAATGTCAGAGACGTCATGCTTGCGAATGATGACACAATCCAGCAAGTGTCAAACTTTAGACGTTGGATGCAAAAATACATACATACATACATACATACATACAGTACAACGAAATAAGAACCAACAGCATGGTAGAAGCCATAGCCACTCATAATAAAAAGGATTACTAGTGGATTGTCCCTGTGAAAACCTCAATAAAATGTAAGCACAACAGACCTGATATAATGACTTGGGATAAAGAAGAGAAACTATGTACAGTTATGGAAATCAGCTGCCCAGTGAATGTTAACATAAAGCTGAAGATCAGTGAAAAACAGAATACCTATGCTGAACTTTTGAGAAATCTGCAGTTACTCTATCCAGATTACAGAGTTCAGGTTTATACCTGTAATAACTTGAGCACTAGTATATGTAACACACTACGTGAATACCAATCTTGAGAAATTAGGCTTCTCAAAACCAGAAAGGAGGATTACTTTATCAGACTACAGATCCAATCCATCACTGGAACTGTAAAAATCTGTAAAACTTTCCAGAAGTTTATCATTTAAGTATATCTGAGCATGTCTAGATATGCATGAGAAGGCATACATAAAACAAAACATACAAATCTGCACACATACATACATACATACATACATACACTCACACACTCACACTCATACATATATGGTAGTTTTAGTATATACTTTTCTCATACTTTAACATTTTTTTTTATTTTGTTTTTTGTCACCTCGCGCGCGTAAGCGAAGGCAGGGTATTGTAATCACACGTCTTTGTCTGTTTGTCTGTGTGTTTGCAAAATTACTAGAAAACGGCTAAACAGATTTTTACCAAATTTGGCAAAAATTCTCATTGGGTAAGTGGCTCGAAATAATGAAAATTTGGTTCGATTACTTTCAAACAACATACATAAATAGAAACATATTGATAGAAATGGTAAGACAGCGAAAGAATGAAAGAGACCTCGATATTATGTAAATAGAGGAATTTATCTGTAAATGTAATGGCGGCGTGAATTTCCACCCGGACATCCGAAACTCGGAGTTTTATCATGGCTACCCAATAATTGTCACATATTACATTTACAGATAAATAGAAACATAGATATGCGACTCTGTGTGTGTGTGTGTGTGTGTGTGTGTGTGTGTGTGTGTGTGTGTGTGTGTGTTTGTGTGTGTGTGTGTGCGTGTGTGTGTGTGTGTGCGCGTGTGTGTGTGTGGTGTGCGTGTGCATGTGTGTGTGTGTGTGTGTGTGTGCGTGTGAAGGCGCGTGGCTTAGTAGTTAGTTATTAATGATTTCCTACGCTGACAGAAGATTGCATATTATATAAGATGAATATAATCGATTAGAAGCGTTTTGCAAAAAATATTAATGGCACTTATTTAATCAACCCTGGAAGAATGAAATATCAATGCCGTCCCCAGTGGGATCTAAATTCAAAGCGTTAGGGGTGGGGGAGTCGATTATATCAACCTCAGTACTTGACTGATTCTTTATTTATTGACTCGGAAATGGGGCAAAAATAACATTTGAACTCAGAACGTAAGGCAAAGTAAGTAATCATCAAATCCTAAAGTATTCTTATCCACTCATTCTACTGATTCTCTCACCCGTCCTCCTTACGCTACTAATAATCCTTTCTACTGGAAGCACAAGGCCTCTAATTTGGGGAAAGGGATTAAGTCGATTACGTCGACCTCCAGTGTTTCACAAGTACTTATTTCATCGACCCCGAAAGCATGAAAGACAAAGTCGACCTCGGCGAAATTTGAACCCAGAACGTAGCGGCAGACGAAATACCTATTTCTTTACTACCCACAAGGGGCTAAACACAGAGAGGACAAACAAGGACAGACAAAGGGATTAAATCGATTACATCGACCCCAGTGCGTAACTGGTACTTATTTAATCGAACCCGAAAGGATGAAAGGCAAAGTCGACCTCGGCGGAATTTGAACTCAGAACGTAACGGCAGACGAAATACGGCTACGCATTTCGCCCGGCGTGCTAACGTTTCTGACAGCTCGCCGCCATCCTCACACTACTAATAATGCTAATACAGCCAGCAGTCGGCAATTATGTTCACAAGTGAACAAGGTTTGAATTAAGGAATATATTCTTAAATGTTCGCTTACACTGCATATTAAATTACGAAAATTTGAAGGCGCAGGAGTGGTTGTGTGGTAAGTAGCTTGCTAACCAACCACATGGTTCCGGGTTCAGTCCCACTGCGTGGCACCTTGGGCAAGTGTCTTCTGCTATAGCCCTGGGCCGACCAATGCCTTGTGAGTGGATTTGGTAGACGGAAACTGAAAGAAGCCTGTCGTATATATGTATATATATATATATGTATGTGTGTGTGTGTGTGTTTGTGTGTCTGTGTTTGTTCCCCAAGCATTGCTTGACAACCGATGCTGGTGTGTTTACGTCCCCGTCACTTAGCGGTTCGGCAAAAGAGATCGATAGAATAAGTACTGGGCTTACAAAGAATAAGTCCCGGGGGTCGATTTGCTCGACTAAAGGCGGTGCTCCAGCATGGCCGCAGTCAAATGACTGAAACAAGTAAAAGAGAGTAACTCTCTTCATTACATGCATCAATTTTGGATTAAATAAAAAAAAAAGAACCGGTCGACAATATTATTTAGGTCAATATATTACAATTATAGTAAAGTAATTTCCACAGCTTCTACATCTTTAATACGAAGTCAACAAGTAAAAGGCTAACAAACTGTGTATGTATGTATGTGGGCGTGTGTGCACGT
>NC_043002.1:46995527-47053027 GCF_006345805.1 Octopus sinensis | reverse complement strand
CGAAAGGATCTATGTGAGACGAAGAGAAGGCAGCAGATATACAAGTCCAGTTCAAACTGCTTTTGAATCTTGTATTGTATCTCTCAGACAACACATGCTGAACAGAAGGAAAGAAATGAGAACATTACATGCAACATGCATACTCAAAAATGAGAGCAACATCTTCAGGGTTGGGGAAATACTGAGAAGATATTCTGAGAATGCAACAGTCTCATGCAACTCAAAAAGGCTGGACTGGCCTACCTAAATAGAAATTCGGAGGAAATGCTCGCATCATATCAACAAAAAGCAATGCATTCTGTAAGCTAGAAGATAACAGCACCATCGAAAGTACGAGTAGCTTCTTGTATCGTGTTACGAGGGGCGTTCAATAAGTAATGCCCCTGACCCACTTCCCATAGCATTAGAGCAACGAATCTTTGTACAGTTATTAGTCTTTCTCTACATAGGAACCACCCAGAGTTACGCATTTCTCCCATCGTTTGATGCAGCTCTGGAGACCGTTTTTTTTAGAAGACCCAGCTTGGTCCTCCAACCACGACCTGACTTCAGAAATCAAGGCTGCATCATCTGGGAAACACTTTCCTTTCAAAAACAACTTCATGGCTGGGAAGAGGTGAAAATCAGAGGGTGCAAGGTCAGGAGAGTAGGGGGGATGGGGGAGGCGTTCATAGCCGCACGCCTGTGCTTCTGATCTGGCGACAAGCGAGTTGTGGACCGGAGCGTTGTCCTGCAGGAGGAGGATGCCTTTGCTGATCTTGCCCCGCCTCTATGATTTTGATAGCTTCTCTTAATTTCCCCAGAAGTGAAGCATAATAGGCTCCTGTAATTGTGGTACCCTTTGCCAGGAAATCTGTTATCAGTACTCCGTCCTGGTCCCAGAAGACTGTGAGCATGACCTTGCCAGCGGAGGGCTGTACCCTTGCCTTCTTTGGAGGAGGTGAGTCACGGTGCTTCCACTGCATTGACTGGGCTTTGGTCTCTGGATCATAGTGATGGACCCAGGTTTCATCCTGTGTAATCAGTCTTTTGAAAAATTTTGACTCATCTTCTTGAAACATCTCCAAATTCATCCTCGAGCACTCGACGCGTTCTTGCTTCTGGAAAGGTGTGAGCAACCTGGGAATCCATCTGGCAGACACCTTTTGCATATGCAAATGGTCATGAATGATAGTTTCTACAGACCCGGTACTAATCTTGACCTCATGGGCTATTTGGCGAATAGTTATGCGTCGATCTTCCAAAATGGCAGCCTCAACTTGACGGACAGATGCCTCATCAATTGCAGAAGGGGGGCGACCAGATCTGGGAGCTGTTTCCACCGAGTTCCGACCATGTTTGAATTCACGATGCCAGCGTTTTACAAGGTCATATGATGGGGCATCATTACCATAAGTTACTTTCATTTCATCAAAAGTCTCCCGTGGTGTGCGTCCTTTCAAATACAAAAACCAGATCACTGCTCGACACTCAACAAGCTCCATTTCACACTTGACTCAGTTCAAACACCTGTAAATCAGAAACCCCAATTAGTTCAGAGCTGTAATTTGCCACCTACTCTATAGAGATATAAGTAATAGCACACGCACAATTTCAGCTAGATCAAACAACTGCAAGTGGGTCAGGGGCATTACTTATTGAACGCCCCTCGTAGATACATTACATTCCACTTAGAAGGATATGCCTTCGCTATCCACGAACAGGAGATACCTGATAAACAAGGAAGACAGAAACACCACCACACGTCCACGTTGTGATAGAAAGTGTTGGCTGTGCTATAGCAGTGTGGAAGATATCACCCACATTATAAGCAGCTGTCCAAAAACGTCTACGAGACACTATCTACTCCTGAAGCATGATCTGGTTGCAAAGACTTTTTACAATGCTATCCGCAGGACGGACTCTCTTGATTGATATACCAAAGGCACGTCAGAACCAGAATGTATTTACGCCTTTAGGTACAAGAGATGCTGGTGGAATACTTCAATAAAAACAGCAATTAAGTGCAAACACCCAATTATTATTCTGATATTGTTCTGTTGGACACGGGACAAAAGTCAGCACTTTTGTAGAGGTCTGCTTCCCAGCGGATATGAATGTTCCGTCAAAAGTTCAGGAGAAGAGAACATTCTTGGTGAATTAATACGGAACTTGCAGCTCTTGTACTCTGGCTATAGATTTTCATTTGTACCTATCATTATAGGTGCATTAGGCAATTTATCTAAAGATTTACACAAAAACCTAGAAATAGAAATTTTTCGAAGAACGAGCAAAAGAAACATGCGCCTTCTCCAAATTCAATCTATAAGCGACATAATGAAGATTTGTAAGGCAATCCAAAGATCCTCAATCTGAGATTCTTTAGATAAATATAGGTATACACACTTGGTTGTATGCATCAACAGTTCAATGAACACACCACCTCAACCACATATTTACATATTGATTATGTAAAGATTTCAAGTTACTCCCCACCCCATTTCAAACTACTTCCCGGTAATGTGAAATCGATTTCAGATTACCGGTGAGGTAACCTGAAACCGATCTCAAATTACATCCCCCACCTCGCTGTTCACATTACCCCCTCAATGATTTTGCTAAAATAATAAATTCTAAGACTAACAACTCCTGATATTTTTATTACATTATACACGGATTACATTTAAGATTGTAAACTAATCTTAAAATATGAAAATAAGACAAAATATTAGATTTTTTAAAACACTTTTATGATGCGCTGATAAAATCATGTCGAATATCAGAGATTTTGTGTTTGCAATTGTTTTTAAATAAAAACTTTTTTTGCTTTTGTTAATGAGAAAGTGATTTGGATTAGAGTACTTTTATATATATATATATATATATATATATATATATATATATATATATATATACAAGCAAAACGCCACTCGTCCAAGGGACGGTGCTGAGTTGTCAAACATTTAAACCAAATTTTCTCAAAACAACTTGTCCGACCGTCCCATGGGCCTCCCCTTTGAGAAACACTGATTTAACCTAAATTCGAGACACCAGCAAAAGAAGAAATAAAGATAGACTTTTTTCTATTCCAAAGAAAAACGATTTTATTCACACAAATATGCAACCCAGGAGTTTAAAGAACCAGTAATGATAAGGCTGTTGACTGGGAAAACACAAACATTGTTTAAACAGCAAGCTTGGCATGCATTTTGCGCAAACTGCACGTGCATATTTCTTGCGTACGCGTAGTATCGATCGCAACAGCTGATGTACTTGCGCGTACAAATGCACGTTTCCACGGCTTTATCGATCGCTTTCTCACCTAGAATCGATTTTTGTAATTTTTTCAAGACTTATACACGCCCTGATACCGTCGGTATCTACATATCATATTTGAGCGCAATCGGATGGAGGATGCCCGAGATCCTAGAAGGCACACACAGACAGACAGACAGACAGAACGGATTTTATATAAGAGATGTAGCAGATTGATGTTGTATATAGTGGACTGAGTTTAGTTGACAGAATATATCGATAAGAGATTGACTTGAAGAACGATATGTTTTACATAGAAACCAAAATTTATTTATACATTTTAAATTGGTAATGAAATGTATTTATATACATTAAAACATCACTGCGGTTTCTTTTTTTCCAATTTGGAGCTCAGGTATCTTGATTTTCGTAATTTACTTTTCGTTTTTTACTTGCTAGTGGTTGCTCAATATATCGAGTGAGGTTGGTAACCTTTACTTTCTTTTCAACTACTTTATTGTTATTTGACAGTCGATAGGTATTTTTGCCACAAACTTCTACAACAGTGGAAGAACCTGTGCAGCGTTCCATAAAAGTCTTCCCTTTCTGTTTCTCGAATTAGGCTTTTGAGTAGAACTTTATTTTCAATACTGAGCTGTTGTTGCTCATGTTTACTATCGTATTGTTCTCTTTGAACAGACTGAGCTATTCAAATATTGGAGGCTACTCAAGAAATCATACTGACCCAAATAGCTGTCATAACTTCAATTTTCTGGATATAGATTGACCATTTCCAAAACTGTCCTTATCTTTGGCAGATGGGTTGTGCTGTAGTTCAATGGGGTAAAATGTGTTGAAGAATGTTTGGTTGTTTGGTACGCAAACAGAACTGCTGGTAAGCATTCAACCCAGTTGCCACGATCCTCAAAGGAATTGATAAAAGCATATTTTATAGTGCGATTCTGTCGCTCCACGAGGCCACTCGCTTGAAGGTGATAAGCACTTGTTATGTGCTGCTGTGTTGCTGTCAGTTTATGTAGTTCTGCAGACACTCTGTTTACAAATTCTCTTCCTTGGTCATTTATCAGAATTTTTATACAGCCATGCCGACAAATAACATCCTCAAAGTGACACTTTACCACAGTTTCCGCTGTGTGATCTTTCAGAGGTCGAACCTCAAGCCATTTGGAAAAGTAATCCATTGCAACAACAATGCAACAATAACTATCATCTGTTTTGGGCGAATTGGTGATATTGACACCAATTTGTGCCATCATTTCATTTGGGACAGGAACAGGATGAAGCTCTCCAACATTAATTTTGTGAACAGGGCTCACCTTTTGACACCGAACTCTTTCATGCACACGTAGACTCACACACTTACACATAGAACCGACTACACCACACACACACACACACACACACACACACACACACACACACACACACACAGACATCACACGCACAACACACATGCAAGAAAGCATACTCACAATCACACGTGCAAACATGCACTCCCTGATAGAACCAAGTACATCATACAAACATGCATCCACACACATTCACCAGAACGCACATGCGCAAGTACACACAAGAACAAGCAAAATCACACACATGCATTCTTCCTTTCTCTCGGTATTAAGTACAAGTAAAGCAGACATACTTTGGGCAATTTATTTATCGCTTTCAAAAACTTTTCAAGGACGATATTTTCTTTATTCTGGTGTTATTTTCCGTTTACACGCTCCTTGTTAAGGTTCCATCATAAAAATATTTTCGTCTATTCCTAAGTACTTTTAACATTCACCATTGGATATTGGGGATAAAATGGCCATTGATTGTAATGTTATTGGATGGTCATGTAGTCCTCTTTTGTTTTGCGACTATGTATGAACATTTATCCTGATCACTCTCCACATGAGTCTGTCTGTCTGTCTGTCTGTATGTATGTATGTATGTATGTATGTATGTCAGGTCACTTTCAAGTGCTACTGGTAACATGTAACCCAGTACAACCTGTTGCATGGTCGGGTCGTCGGCAACTAAACCGGAAACCCCACCAAGCTTGCTTGGTGAGGAGGGTGTTTATTGGACACCCTGCGGGATGAAAAACAAAACCCGTCAAAGGGCGGAGGAACTCTTGAGAGTCAACGGTCATCCAATAAATGTCTTAAGGCTGTATCATGCGCGGGGACATAGAAATAATCGGACTGAATACCCGATCGCGCGGTTAAACCATTGGGAGTGAAGGACTCCTAGCCTTTGTTAGGGCATCCTTCTAGGAGAATGTAGCTCAGGTAACTGGGATAACTCCGACATAAAACCTGCGACTCAGTGGTTACCGATGATGTTGACTTGTTCTTCTTTTCGAATTATGGCTGCTGTTGCTTAGTGAGTGGGATTGACTCAGTGCACAGCCTTTCCTCACTTTTAAAAAAAAATCTTCTTGCACAGGCATTGCACGATAACAACATCGATTAAGCTTCGTGCAATGGCCATACTCGATAACGAGGGGGCAGCCACCATGTATGTATGCATGCATGCACGTTTCTACGTATGTATCTCTGAATATTCTTATTTCTTCAAGAGTGGGTCAGCGCACATCGCAATTTGTTCTTCTCGTCCTCGATGACATAACGTACGCTTATCGTTGAAAAATCAGAGTCTGCGGTAGCCGTCTCGGAAAATATCCCTTTATATAGTTGCTGGCGATATGCGTATCTCTGATCACGAGCAGAAGTAATGGGGGAGCATCATAGCCATGTTGAGAAGAATTATTTGGGGTTTGGATAATTCACCTTTGGAAACACGGGAGTTTTGTTCATCATCCTTAAACAACTTTTATTCAGGGAATGGGCTACTCGACCTGAAGAAAATTCTAACTGGGCCCCATCTGCAAGGTCATGCGTTGTTTATCTTGATATGTGTCGCGCACACATGGTTGTGATGCATGAGCTTGATATACCCTTATCAGACGAGTAGTCGTGATTGATATACTGGGCTTTGTATATTTTACCCCACTGTCACTTTTATGGCATGCGCTGTTCTCTCACTCAATAATAATAATGATAAGAAGAAGAAGAAGAAGAAGAAGAAGAAGAAGAAGAAGAAGAAGAAGAAGAAGAAGAAGAAGAAGAAGAAGATGAAGAAGAAGAAGAAGAAGAAGAAGAAGAAGAATGATAATTTCAATTTTTTGCCACAAGGGCAGCTTGGGAGAGGGAATTAAGTCGATTACATCAACTCCAGTGCGTAACTGGTACTTATTTCATCAACCCCGAAAGGACGAAAGGCAAAGTCGACCTCGGCGGAATTCGAACTCAGAACGTAAAGACGGACGAAATGCTGCTAAACATTTTGACCGATGTGCTAACGATTCTGCTCGCATGATAACAATAAAAACGACAAAGTCCCTCAATGCAATATACATACGTTAAAAATGCCATATGTATAAGGGTTATAATCTAGAGCACTTATAGCTTAATTCGAATAAATATACTGTTACAGACAGACAGGCAGACAGACAGACAGGCAGACAGGCAGACAGACAGGCAGGCAGGCAGGCAGGCAGGCAGGCAGGCAGGCAGTCAGGCAGACAGACAGATAGACAGACGGACAGACGGACTGGCGGACGGACGGACGGACGGACGGACAGACGGACGGACAGACGGACGACAGACAGACGGATGGACGGAGAGACAGACTGAGACATACACATACACACGAAGGCGCAAATGTGGCTGTGTGGTAAGAAATTTGTTTGTTTTTTTCTTCCAGTCACATGGTTCCTGTGACTTCTGCTATATCTTCGGGCCTTGTGAGTGGATTCACAAGAGTGTAACTGAAGAAAGCCTGTCACATTTGTGTGTGTTGTGTGTGTGTGTGTGTGTGTGTGTGTGTGTGTGTGTGTGTGTGTGTGTTGTGTGTGCGTGCGTTCGTGCGTGCGTGTGCGTGTGTGTGTGTGTGGAATGGGGGTGGGTATCTTGTGTTTGTCCCCGCTTCAGAAATGGTGTGGTTCATTCATGCCTGCGTAACTTAACGGTTCAACATCACAGACCGATGGAATAGATTACGGCTTAAGAAAAAAATAAGTACTGGAGTTCGTTCATTCGAATAAAATTCTTTAAGGTGTTGCCCCAGCATGACGCTTTCTAACAGAAATTACCAAAAGAATGAAAATACGTGTGTGTGTGTGTGCGTATGCATCGGATATATTGCCAAAGGGAAATAAATGCGTAAAGCAAATATTGAGAGTTCTCTCCCATTTGTTTACAGATTTGATTCAAATATGTGGAAGCTTGGGTTCGTATCTTTTACCTTAACTTCCAATTCAGCCATAACTTTATGATTGAATTTCGTTAACTCATAGTCTGCCGAAGCCTATCATATTCATACACACTTCAACGCTGCGGACGAGGAAACCGAATAGCAATCCGCGCTGACTCAGATTTAAACATATAAACATAGACCGACGCTACAGCAAACTTTCAATCGTCGAAATTCCACAATGAAATTATTGCTGAATTCGAAGTTAAGGTAGAAGCAAATAGCTAAAGTCCGCAGACGGTGGGATCGAATCTGTGATTTGTTGGAAAGCAAATGTCTTAACTACACATTCATCACTACGGCTTCAAATGACAATTTAAGGGAGAGAACTCTTCCTATTCATGTTCAATATTTATTTCCCTTTGATACTATATGTGAATGCATGCACACACGCACACATAAATGTGTGTGTACTCTATCTTTTTTCTCCCCTATCATTACAACCACTCGCGTTTGAGCGTGAGTGAATGTGCGCGCACGTGTGTGTGTGAAATCTCTTCAAAATACACACGCTTGATCACCTTCCTCTCACTTATTCCTCCTTTTTTCCTGCTGCTTACCATTCGTTGCCCATTCCACCTTGGGCTTTATCCTCCACTTAAATTACATTTCTCGCCCACTCCAGACAACATAAACTCCACTCACTCTTTCATCCTGTCTCACCCGATGCCACTATACCCACACCTCTCCCCCCTCATCCTCATTCCCATCCTTCCTAAACACTATTTCCTCCTGCCTTCTCCCAGCCTATCACCACCCCTCCCCACCTAACTCACCTTCACCACGCTCCAGTCTGTTGTTTTTCATTCCTCCTGATCTTCCTCCCCCCACTCTTTGAAGCAGAGTGCTCTTTTCTTAGTAAGAGTCTGCTCTTCATCTCTCTCACTACATCCAGTAACAAGTTTCAGACCTGTGCTGATATCCAACACTTTATGCACCGCGTCAGGCTACAAGCGCTATTCCACAACACTCTACCTGCATCTAATGAAGAAAACTGCTTCACCAGCCTGGGTCGCCGACCATCTTACTGGACGCCAGCTTCTGGCCAGTTCCAAGCAGTTGATCAATTTGCAAGCATCTGCCAATGTGTTGTTGACCAGTTCAAATTTTGCAGGAGTTCCTGACATTTCAACATTACCCTGGCTGAACTCTCGACCCTTCACTGTCTCTGATGCCGCAACAAAGGTGGAACTGTAGTGGTGTGGCATACAGACCTTTACAGGGTTGAAGCTCTCCGTCAACTTCAAGACACCTATTTCCCTCTGCCCTCCAACCTAATGCCTAACTACCAACCGACTGTGTCCTCCACCATTCACGACCTCATTTCCTCCTCCCGTCTTCCTCCCACTGCCTCCAACCTCATTGTCCGTACCCCCCTACACTATTTACTTCCCAAAATTCACAAGCTCAACAAGCCTGACCACCCCATCGTCTCCACCTGCAACTGCCACACTGAAATGATCTTGATCATGGTCCTACCTCTCTAGTGGTTTCCCTACCCACATACATTCACAACACCAATCATGTTCTCTATCTGTTTCTTTCTCCTTCCCTTCTGGCCCCTCTCAACTTCTGTTCATTCTTGACATTAAATCTTTGTATACGGTAATCCCACACAACGAAAGCCTTTTTGCACTTAAAGACTTCCTTGACCTTCGGTCAGACCTTCAACCTGACACCTTCACACTTCTTCGTTTGACCAAATTTGTCCTCTCCCGCAACTCCTCGTTCGCGAGTGAGTTTTACCAAAAGAAACTCAATGGGCAAGGCAAAAGTGATTCCATCTCATATAATAAAAGTTCACTAGAAACATTAATGTTCGAGTGAACTGTGATTATATAGGATGGAAACAAAGATAATCACTTAGAACTGTCTATTCTCTGAGGCTTTGAGCAAATATAACATATTATACATTTGTGCCTCCAGAGGAAAAGAAGAACTACATGTATTGGCAACAAAGAGATTGGGAAAATAGAGGACACCAAAAGTATTAAAATTTGAACCTAGTGAGGTGCTTGATACTGTTTTGGTGGGTGTGTTTTAGCGACTGCAGTGAACCATTGTAAAAGGTTATGATAAGAGCAATAATAAACTACTTAACAACACAGAAAGCATCTTCTCTGATTACTGCATCTCTCTCTCTCTCTCTCTCTCTCACACACACACACACACACACACACACATATATATGAAGAAATATTTCTAAAACCAACATTGATCCGAGCTGAATATTTTTCATAAAAACAAAGCTTCAATACATCTTTATAAAAAACAGACAAGAAGTAAAAATTTACAACTCTAAAGCATAAATAATAAATACTGCATATCAATACTTGTTTGTACGCTAGTGTGACCAAGAAATATAACCTCCGAGCAAGTCAAAGATATACAGGAAAGTATAGAAATAAAATAAGTAAGTATGTTCTGTTGGATGTGTATGAACAGTGTGCATGAAAGACAAGGCACAAGTGAGCTGAGAGAAAAATAGGTTAAAGAAAAGCTGTATTGGTATGGACATCTGATCTGTATGAAGAATGACATTTGGGTGAATCAGGCTCAAGCAATCCAAGTTGAAAGAGTTTAAGGAAAAAGAAATTATAAGAAGAAATGATGAAAGTTTATCTCAAGATATTCAGTCTTATAAAAGAAGTGACAGATGATTGCAACAAATAGTGTATCACTGAATTGGGACAGACCTGGTTAATTCATGCCAGAATAAAACAATATTTCTGACTGAAAATGCATGGATGATGGTATTTCAGCTGAAAATGTGAATCTAAGTATTGTAATGCATTCAATTTGGCCTTCTATTGTTAATATTTAATTAAAGAAAAAATTTTTTAAATACTTTAATAGTGTACAAAAATATTTATTTCAATATAAAAATAACTATAATTAAATATTCAGATTATTTTCTTCTTTTAAGTTGATAAGGTTCATTTCTTCTAAGTAGGGTCTCTTCAGGATCTGTGATCGACGGATTATCATATATAGTTGAAATAAATGGAATATCACAGTCATATTCTTCTCGTTTGCTCATATACCATTGTTTTTTAGACAGTTGTGACTTACGAAACCTGAAAAAGAACAAAAGCAAAATTGTGTAATAGGGAAAAATTACTAAAGATGCAACATACACAAAGAACTTTCAGTTAACAATCAATAATTATATGCTGAATAGTAAACAAGAAGTTTAGAAAATAATAAAGATTGCAAATTGATGCATTCTTCTTTAAATGATTTCATTTTACAGTCTGATCCTGAAAAATACCTACTGCATCCTTAAATAAAGCTGATGGAAGGAACAGAGATAGTAATGTGCTGAACTAAATAGATTACAGTACATTATATCACTCCTCCAAGCTCAAATTCCACAGAAGCCAACATTTACTTTGCATATTTTGGGGATCGGCAAAATATGTACCAGCAATGTAGCAGAGTTGATGCAATTAATTTTACATTTCCCTAAAATACTAATCTTGTAACTTAAGTAAAATAAATTATTTACTAAATTTAATTATTAATTAGAGACCCAAACATAGCACCTTTCTTTGCTACATTTGACATGTGTTTTCTTTTTTCAACTTTGCCTTTAAATCTCTTCTTCCATCTACATTGTAGCATGCACTGCTTCAACTCCACCATTCATGATCTCAACATGTCTTATATCTATTCACTATTTAATTTGATCTGGATATGATTTCAGACAAAAAAACCAAGAAGCATATTTCTCAGAACCAGTGAAGAAGTGAAACTCTTTAACATACCCAATACCAGACTTGTTGTAGGGATTTTTCCCAAAATTCTCAAGGGCTTCTGCCATTCCAGAAGAAGTGGTTCCAAGTCCTTCGCCTTCTTTCCAGCCAAGCTGTTCCATTATTTTACGTCCAAAACCTCTTGTATGTTTTTCAAATTTACCAATTTTTAAATCAACACGGTCTTTATAGCCTGTATCTTCAGAAAGTCTATTTTTCTGTCTCATGGCTATGAAGTCTCGCCCATCCATGTCCTCAGAGCCTGGTTCATAATAACCACGCATGTCAACATCCCAGTCATCAGCAGTTTGTTCATCAAAATCTAAAATCAAATTGAATACAAAATTTCAAAGATTTTGAAAATTATGACAAAAATATTTCATAAAATATATCCTGATAAATGCTTCTCTAAATAAATAAAAACTTCTCTTATGCAATATCTGATATGTTCTTTATCAGTAAACAACTAGAATAAAATAAAATAGATGGGTATTTTAAATGATGAAAACAATGCCACAAAACAATGATATAAATATACAAATATATATATATATATATATATATATATATATTTAATTATTTATATTCTCCCTCTTATCTGTCACAGACTTACTCTTTCTCACTCCTATGTTTTTGTCTTTCTCCTGATGGTGGGCTGATATCTGAAACATTAAGGCATTTTCCCTTTCCATTAAAACTTTAATCTAATATCATATTTGTTAAACAATGTCCCTACTTTGTTGTCTTTTTTTATAGTTCAGCACGTAAAAAGCACCAACCAACCATGGCCGTTGCCAGCCTCCCCTGGCACCTGTGCCGGTGGCACGTAAAAAGCACCCACTACACTCACAGAGTGGTTGGCGTTAGGAAGGGCATCCAGCCATAGAAACAGTCAGATCAGACTGGAGCCTGGTGCAGCCTCCTGGCTTCACAGACCCTGGTCAAACCGTCTAACCCATGCTAGTATGGAAAACGGACGTTAAACGATGATGATGATGATATATATATATATATATATATAATTAATCAATATAGGGTGGCAAGGAAAATTTTGTAGAATTTTATTGCCACCAGCGGCCCAGTGGGAAAAAATTAAATAGTCATAGACCATTTTTAAGTTCAACATTAACAATTAAGGAACGGCCATAATAGGCCATTCACCTATTTAATTTTCTCCTGTTTACGGAATTAATCTTTATTTGCGGTAGAAGCTTTGGCTGTTATTTCTAGTGGGTGAATGGCCTATTATGGCCGTTCCTTAATTGTTAATGTTGAACTTAAAAATGGTCTATGACTATTTAATTTTTTCCCACTGGGCCGCTGGTGGCAATAAAATTCTACAAAATTTTCCTTGCCACCCTATATTGATTAATTATGAATTTTTTGGTTAATTCCGTAATGGAATCGACGGCTGATATTTATTTGCTGCCGATAAATTTGGCGCGAGTGCGACGATTTGAAAATTTTAGGTCAGATATTGCCTTGGCAAGATTGGGTATGCCTCGTGTAAATATCTGTTCCGACTTGAGCTATTTCTTGCTGAAGAATCCGAGGGCTTATGGAAGGTTGGCTTGATTTAATTTAATCAGGTTAGTTTACCATTAACAGCGGATGAAACGGTATACCGTACAAGAAATTACAGGGTAAATGTTTTTTTAATTTTCTCCTGTTTACGGAATTAATCTTTATTTGCGGTAGAAGCTTTGGCTGTTATTTCTAGTGGGTGAATGGCCTATTATGGCCGTTCCTTAATTGTTAATGTTGAACTTAAAAATGGTCTATGACTATTTAATTTTTTCCCACTGGGCCGCTGGTGGCAATAAAATTCTACAAAATTTTCCTTGCCACACTATATTGATTAATTATGAATTTTTTGGTTAATTCCGTAATGGAATCGACGGCTGATATTTATTTGCTGCCGATAAATTTGGCGCGAGTGCGACGATTTGAAAATTTTAGGTCAGATATTGCCTTGGCAAGATTGGGTATGCCTCGTGTAAATATCTGTTCCGACTTGAGCTATTTCTTGCTGAAGAATCCGAGGGCTTATGGAAGGTTGGCTTGATTTAATTTAATCAGGTTAGTTTACCATTAAACAGCGGATGAAACGGTATACCGTACAAGAAATTACAAGGTAAATGTTTTTTTAATTTTCTCCTGTTTACGGAATTAATCTTTATTTGCGGTAGAAGCTTTGGCTGTTATTTCTAGTGGGTGAATGGCCTATTATGGCCGTTCCTTAATTGTTAATATATATATATATATATATATATATATATATATATATAATTTCACACACCTTATATGCATATATCTGTGTATGTGTGCATGACTGTAAATACACAGATATGTAGATATGCATGTGTGTTACTACATATGTATGTAAATAACAGTTTCATAGAAAGAGAAAGTATCTTAACATTTCAGGTATCAGCCCTTCAGCAGAAGAAAGAGAAAAAGCATAGTGGGAGTAAGAAAGAGGAAAAGTTGGTGAGAGAGAGAATATATGTATATCGCATTTAGTGGTCATATTTCCATCGTTTAAACTACATTACCTCACTTCTGTTTTTGCTACTTATTAACTATATACATATCTTTTAAGTTGTTTACTTATGCATGTAAGTATTATTCATTGTATATTAAATATTATCATCATCAGTTTTTCCATGAATGAATCAATTCAGCCACTCATCACCCATATTCTTGTCTACTCTAGGCACAAGGCCCAAAATTTTGGGGGAAGGGGCCAGTCGATGAGATCAACTCTAGTATGCAACTGGTACTTAATTTATTGATTCCAAAAGGATGAAACGCAAAGTTGACCTCTGCAAAATTTGAACTCAGAATGTAAAGACAGACAAAATACTGCTAAGTATTTCACCCAGCATGCTAATGTTTCTGCCAGCTCACTGCCTTAATCACCCATATGGAGTACCCATGACCACACACACACTAACAACTAATTCCAGATCTTCCCCTCTAAAGTTATTAACTCTCAATCCATGTTTTCCTTGCAGTCATCAAATTGCATCTACTGAAAAGAAATATCAGCCACATCGATCTCACAAGTCTAGAAGGACAACAAACGTAATGTTCACAGCCCCTTTTGACAGGCCAATACTTAATGAAACGAGCCAAAACATTTTAATTAATTAAAATTACACTGATAAGGAAGAGAAAAATAACCGTTAGCTTAATTATTAATTCTAGACAAGAAAGTCACGGGGAGACAACTTTGAAATCTAAATAAATATTGCACGGAGACATGCAGCTGGATGCAAGTTTAAGCTTGGTAAGTATGTTTTGGCTCATTACATTAAGTAGTGACCTATCAGAAGGGACTGTACCCATTACATTTGTAGCCCTTCTAGTCTTGTAAGATGAATGTGGCCAATATTTCTTTTCAACAGCTATAATTTGATCGCTGCTGCGAAAATACAGAAAGGGAGTGAATACCCATAGAGTAGACACTGTGGAATTAGTTGTTAGTGTGTTTGGTCACGGGTAGTCAACAATAAGGGTGATGAGAGGCTGAGTTAATTCATTCATGGAAATCTACATGAAAATTGATGATGACAACATTTAATACACAATACTTATACATATATATATATACATATATATGTGTGTGTGTGTGTGTGTGTGTGTGTGTGTGTGTGTGTGTGTCTGTGTGTGTGTGTCTGTGTGTGTGTGTGTGTGTATATATATATATATATATATACAGAGATGTACTTGCATAGCGAGTGACTTGATCTGAGATCGTGTGCTGGAACGAAAACAATTGCAGTGTGGAAGGTGTTTATAAGCCATTTAAGAAACACAAAAACAGTTATATATAAGTAAACAACTTAAAAGATAGATGCATAGTTAATAAGTAACAAAAAAGTGTATTTTAAATGAAAACAATATCACTAAATGCAGTCATATATACATATACTTTATCTCTATTTATCTATCTATCTATTTCTCTCTCTCTCTCTCTCTCTCTCTTTCTCACCAACTATTCTTCTTTCTCACTTCCACTACGTTTTTTTCTCTTTCTTCTGATGAAAGGCTAATGCCTGAACTGTTAAGATACTTCCTCTTTCCATTAAACTGTTATTTATATACGTATGTAGTAACACACATTCATATCTACATATTTGCATAGTTACTGTCATGCACACACACACACACATATAGTATATGAGTGTGTTTTGTATAAATACAATGAACAATAAAAAAAAAAAGACAACACAAGAGGGACAAGGTTCAACAAATACGTCATTAGATTAAAGTTTTAATGGAAAAGGACATCAGCCCTCCATCAGAAAGAAGAAAGTGAAAAATATAAAAGGAGTGAGACAGAGTAAAAATCAGTGAGAGAAATTATATATTGCATGGGGACAAGCAGTTGGATGTGAGTTTAATCTTGGCAAGTATAGTCACCAACTCCTTCCACACTTTGCAAGGAAAGCTAAAAGGTATTGGTTGCAAATCTGCCTACTTAGTTCTACACCATATTGGGCACTAATCAATACCTTCAGAATGGCACTTTTTTCTCAATTATATTCATAACAAGACATTCTAAAACTCCTATGTATGAATCAGAGTTACTGCCTCTAAACTGTTTATTAATATCATACTTATAGGTTCCTATAAGAATGATATTGCATTTCGGCAAGGGTGTTGAAGTAAATCTATATTCTTTGCCAGCAGCTTCAGCAGCGAACTACATTCACCTCCTGGCTTTAAAGATTGTATTTAATTCAGCTGACTCCAATGTTGTGCTACATTATCAATCAACCAAGAATATTCGTAGAATTATTTACTATCCTTCAGTTATTCTATATTTTCAGTGAGCTTTTACTTGGGTTTATCATGAAATATTGCAATTCCGTTAAAGTTTATAATCAATATCATTATGGTGCTCTCTCTCTCTCTCTCTCTCTCTCTCTCTCTCTCTCTCTCTCTCTCTCTCTCTCTCTCTCTCTATCTATCTATCTATCTCTTTCTTTCTCTCCCTAAACTGATTTACATAGGTTAGCCAATATTTGAACAATGTGTCCTTACTAAGCTGAGACCCTATTCAAATTCAAGAAGATGCTAAGTAATACCAATAAATTTGGGATACCCTTTGCCATACAAAGAATAAAATATGGCCTTCAAGCTATTGCCCTTTGAGCTAAAAGGGCAATAGCTTAAAGGCCCCATTTTATTCTATGCCCAATTGCCCAAATGTGTATAGTTATATTTCCTACATTAACTGACAAAGGCCTTTCATATCTAACTGCTTTCTCAACTCACTGCAGTTCTACACTGGTCAACCTAGATATTCAAAAAAGCCTAATGAGTATCTGCATCTTTTGCTTCTTATAGTTTTTCTTTTCCTCTTGATTTTATTGCAAATTTCTTCAATATTATATAATGAGAGATAGAACATCAAACATTCCCAAGAACATCTAGTCCTGAACTCTTCAGGGCTTAGGATAAAGAGAAGAAACTGAGAGTAGGGTTCACATTTCCAAGCTTTCAGTACATTTCTAAGCTTTCAGTATCCATATGCATAAACTGAGTCATTATCATGAATTATACATCCACCCTTAATATTTTTATTGCTCAACAAAACCACTGAGTTTGGTATACTGCCTTCTTTAACAAATAAATGCAACATAAATTGTTTTGATTTTAGTTTAGAGCTTCTCTTGCAGTTATTTTCACTAAAGATGAGTAAAATACAGAGAGATAGATGTAATGAGGCTTTTTTTTTACAAAGCTTATGAATATATAGTGTATTTACTGTATTGAAGCATGATAACTAAATAATAATGAAATTATTGTATACAGTCCTCAGGTGCACCACAACTTGTCAAAAGTGCATATAAAGCATATGCAGTAATGTACAAATGTCTGGAAAGTGAACAGTGTATGAGTCAGATACATGCTTGCATGTGTATGGAGGGGAGAAAATCGGGTGCAGTGTTGGCGAATCTCAGGAAGCATGGAAGTTTTGAATGATGCAGTGCTCCGACAACTAACAACTGATGCCGTGAAAAAATGTTTCCGAAAGTCATGGGAGCTGTGCTGTTTTCTGACTTTGTAAACATGTCCACGGGTGTTAGACAGGTGGAGTTTGAAAAGGTGCTAAAATTAAATTTACAATCAATAAATATATATATATATATGTATGAGTTATAACATAATTATGAAGACTGTGTGGTGTCCATGAACAAAGTATACCACTCTACATACTTCGATTTATCTAATGGTAAAATAGATAGTAAATCCATTCCATAATAGAACAGGTAATAAACATCAAGTCATAAAAATATCTACTCTAATAGTGTGTGCATTTTTTTGTTTTTGCATACCTATGCAGGTGTTTATAAAATCAGTGATGCACATTCTTCTTCTTAATATTATTATTAAAATTATATATTTTTGCTCTAAGGTGGCAAGCTGGCAAAATTGTTAGCACATCAGGTAAAATACTTAGTGACATTTCATTCATTGTTACATTCCAAGTTCAAAATCTGCCAAGGTCAACTTTGCCTTTCAATCTTTCAAGGTCAATAGAATAAGAACCTGTTCAACACTGGGGTCAATGTAATTGATTTATCCCCACCCTCCGAACTTGCTGGCCTTGTGCCAAAATTTGAAATCATTACAGTAGTGAGCTGGCAGAATTGTTAGCATGTCAGGCAAAATGCTTAGCAGCATTTCTTACATCTTTACATTCTGAGTTCAAATTCCACTGAGGTTGATTTTGCCTTCCATCCTTTTGGAGTTGATAAATTAAGTACCAATGGAACACTGGGTCAATGTAATTGACTAGCCCTCTCCCCCCAAAATTATAGGCCTTGTGCCTTTAGTAGAAAGGATTATTATTATTATTATATATAGTATTTTATAAACAAGTTGAATAACTGGGGAAGAAAAAGAAGTAAACTTATATTTATATTGCAAGGAAAATATGAAATAAAAAAATCTTGCCCTTACCACCTTCCTCTTGTTGCCAATACTGAGCATCAGTGTAAAAGACCAAACCACTACCACCTTTCTCCCATTTCAGTTCAATATCATCTTCAAACAATCGTTCTTTGTTTCGTTCTTGGCCACTTGGATCATCATGCAATGCTTCATGGCGTTCCCACTCTTCACAATAATCAGCATCTTCTTCAGAATAATCAGAACCACGATCAAACTCAATCATTTTTTCTTCAATATTCAAAGCCATTTTTCTCTTCATTTCAGCGATATTTTGTTTTCTCCTGGCTTTTTCCTCCATTTTCAACCGCCTTTTTTCTGAAACATCAGTTTTTTGTGATATTTTAACATCATTTTTCTCCAATTTATCACAAACTATCCTACCATTTGAGTGTGGAGGGTGGATCTGAATTTTATGAGAGCTATGAGGGTTTGCACCAAAATGAAGATTCTCAGAGGTAGTTAAAGAAATGTCAGTACCATTTTCTCTGCTTTCATTATTAGCAGATACACCTAAATGACAGCTGGTGCTAGCATCAATATTTGCATCAGTTCTTAGACTATCATTACAACTTCTACTACTATCATCATCAACAGTAGTATTAGTTGTAGTAGTAGTTGCTTCATTTGTATTTTCTTTTTGTCTTTTACTAAATTGATTTTTTATAAGATTTAATTTCCTTTTGGAAAGATTTTTCTGAAAATTTTCATTTCTTGAGCCTGTTTCAAGAGTGTTACCAGAACTAGGAAGACACTGTATATCATAGTCACATGGAACACGTCCATATATGTTGTTATAAGTTACTTTAGGAAATTCAAGTTGCAATTTACTGATAATCCTTGGTGGTAATTTGCATTGATTGATTAATTCTAAGAAAACATAAGTTGGAGTGCCTACATTTCCTTTTGGCATAACAGTAGGTGCATGGAGTTCAGGAAGGTTTTCAAGGTCAGTCTTTGTAAATACTTCGCGATCTTCAGGAATTTGAGTTTGTTCCTCTCTGGTTTTGTATGGAATCTGGTCTGAAAATACCAAAAGAATAAGTCTTTGTATAATACAAGGATCCAAAGGTTAGAAAGAAAGATATTACATTCA
Source organism: Octopus sinensis (assembly GCF_006345805.1). Lineage (NCBI taxonomy): Eukaryota > Metazoa > Mollusca > Cephalopoda > Octopoda > Octopodidae > Octopus > Octopus sinensis. The sequence goes on along the minus strand of NC_043002.1, from coordinate 47,033,653 downwards.
ATTTTCATAGATTCTTAATGAAAAAGAACTCTTTATTCAGTTAAAATTAGTTTTATCTGTACTTTCATTTTGTATTTTATTAATTCACTATTCATCCTGCCACATGAGGGTAAAAAATAATTTTCAAAACAGTCAAACACAAAGGAGACATTATATGACAATCTCAAGGTTTTGTATGTGGGTCAACATAATAACCAGCCAGGCTGGACATTAAAAAAACTCTACTACACATACACACATATAGCACATTTTAAGGTTAGATACTCTCACTATGCATATATCATGCATTTTTACAGATCATGGGAGAACATCTACAGTCATTAAATCTTGACTACAAACACAATCAAATTTCTTCTAGCTGATCTGATTTCAGGACATCAATTGTACTTGATCAGTCTCTGGATGAGTGAATTGAGACAACATCAAGAGTTAAGTAGCCATATCAGAAATATAAAGAAGAACCTCTATGAGTTAGCTGTTGAATACCTTATTTCATCATTTGCTCAAGTAGCATATTAATTTTATACAGAGCAGTGGATATGTCTGTTTAATAGTGTGCCATAATAAATACAATAGTATTTCATTTTCTTCTTCTCAGTTCTAAATTCAAATCTTGCCAGAAACCACTTTCTCATTAATGTACTGATGTCAGGTAAATTATCTACACTGCTTCTCCTATAGAAATTGGTTTCATATCTATGTACACAACCAATATTCTAATTCATCATCATCATCGTTTAACGTCCGCTTTCCATGCTAGCATGGGTTGGACGATTTTGACTGAGGGCTGGCGAACCAGATGGCTGCACCAGGCTCCAATCTTGATTTGGCAGAGTTTCTACAGCTGGATGCCCTTCCTCAAGATGAAAAGCTGATAGTTAAACAATAAGTAATGTAACTGTAATTTTTATTCAACATAAATCAACTATTTATTTTTCAAGCTAAAAACTAATGCAATCTTTTTCTAACGTATTAAGATCTTTGCCTCTAACACCCAGGTACTTTCATTTCACTTCATAGTTTCTAAACTTACCTTGAGACTGACAAGAGAAACGTATTTTTCTGATATGACACTGTGACTTCATTGATTCGCCTTTTTCATTAATCCAATGACGTTCATTATAGTCAAAAAGGTCCTCAAATCTTGCTTCAGGAACACGAATTACACAGCAGCATGAGGAAAGAGATTTATTATCTAAAAACAAAAAAAAGTGGTTTTTCAAACAAAACATCGCTTAAGCATAACAATCTCTGTATATTTGCTTCGTAAATCTATTTATAGCTGGTAAAATAACACCTGAAAAGAAGTTGGAAATCTCAACATAAAACAGAAGGATACTCTAAACAAGGCCATGATTATCAAAGAAGAGAAGGATATATTTAAATGCTAATTTGTCATAAGACAAGATAATTATGAATTATTATAATGCTACTAAGGATTCAGGAATATGTAGAAGAAATATTCATAGGGATAACAACAATGATAACATATTTTTTCCTTTTACTTCCTACACACCAACAGAATATAGATTTCTTTTGATTCTATTGGAAGAATAAAGTAATAATGATTACACAGTACATGGTTTGTAGGTACAGCTTATCATTCAAACAACACCAATACTTTTGAAATGAAACAGCCATTTTGGATCATGCTTGGAATACATAGAGAGTAAAGTCTTTACAAGGCAGGAAGGACTACTGAGACATAAGATGTAGCCCTATGTTTTATAGGATATATATATATTAATAGCTACTGAAGTAAAGTTGAGATAAAAACATATAAAAGCTCCCTTTTAATTTTTGTTACATCTGAAGAGGAGAAGTATGAACCATACTCAATCAGATCATTCTTAGATGAGGAACTTAAAGAAAATATATTTATATCCATGTGTATTTAATCTACCTGTGAAATTAGTTCCATGAAGGCACTTATCAGCAGCTCGGAAGAGTTATCAAACCAATTGGTTTCACAACTCAACAAGATTTACTGACCCCCTCCCTCTCAAACTACCAATGAAGGCTATTTAAAAAAGGAACAAATATGTAAGTACAAATTCATTTACATATTGTTACAAGTTTGATAGTTGCAAACTATCAAAAAAAAAACCTTCATAGGCAAAATTTCACAGCGGGTCTAAATAAAGTTATGAGTTCATATATTTATTTAATGTCAATGTAGCTTGGTAAGAGAGAAAGACAAGCTCCAGTAAGCTGACTTGCTGGAAGTACACTAATGAAAAAAATCTTAGCGGAAACAGGTAGTACCATGTATGAAGCTTTATAGGTATTAAGAGCAAAGTCTTGACAGGTTGCAAAGTAACAAATTTGAGAAGACATGCAAGTATTGTCATTGAGAAGAAATTAGGAAAGCAATACTGACTAAAGGGAATGGGAATAAAACTGAAATGAGTAAATTTTGATTAGGACTAAGAGAGCTGGTTGTATGCTATAACAAAACATCTTTAACTTTTTTCAACAATACTTTTGCAGTAGTGTGTATGGTTGTAAGTAGCTATAAATATGCTGGTGCTGATTCTTATGTGATCCAGATAATAAATTATCTTTTAAATCAAAGTAGCAGTGAAGAAAGGATATTATAATGATACATTTCCATACAAACATATGAAACCAAAATTTAATCAGCAATAAAATAATAGATTCCAAAGAAACTAGATATGTTCTGCATCAGCAATAAAATTCAACAATTTGTGTAATGCATTAGCATGGCTGTGCAGTTAAGAAGTTTGTATCCTAATCACATAATTTCCTGTTCAGCCCTACTGTATCAAAGCTGAAGCAAGTTTCTTCTATTATAATCCCAGACCAACCAAAACATTACGAGTTGAGTTGACAGATGGAAGCTGGAAGAAATTCCATTAAAAAATGTGAATTGTATACATTCCCAAATTTCAAATCCCAACAAATATAAGGAAGAAACGATTATTTCCTTACTAATAACAGTCTGCAAGGGGAAGATGTGTATACATGTGTGTGGAAATGATATGTGTGTATGTGAGTGAGTAACCTTGTCTTGACATCACAGTGTTGTAAACAAGTATTACTGTCATAGAAGCAGTGTCATTTGTTTCTAGTTGCCTGTGAGATATATCTGACCATGAGTAAATATTACTTTGCTTGGGAAAAAGGTCAAGGTTATTGAAAGGAAGGGCACCTGGCAGAAGAAAATCTACTATTACAGATTCTGTCCAGCCCATGAAAGCATAGAAAAGTAGACATTAAAACAATACTGGCGATGATGAGTGTAATATGTTTTATGCCATGAAGAAGTATGTCTTGGACAGAGAGAGAGAGAGAGAGAAAGAGGTCTTATATCTAAGCTGCAAAAATGTGAATGGTCAACTGTCAATCAGCTGATTTTTGCTAAGTTGTAAGTTGAAAACATAAACAAAATAAAGGTAATCTTAAATTTTAACATGTGTATCCTAACTTTCATCCATTTTATTAGTCTTATGATTAGCAGTCTATATTAGTCATTTCTGTAGGTGGAAATTATTGATAAATGAAGAAGCAGAGGCATAAAATTAGAAACTCATAGTCAGAAATCTTGCAGTGTGGGCTCTATTTAATTTCATATTTCTAGTTCATTTTTAACTATTATACTTGGTGCTAATCAGTTTCATTCTTTTATTAGTTTTGAAAATTCATTTTTTAATGTGCATGAACAGGATTTTTTTCTTTTTCTGATCACAAATATTTGATATCAGTTTAGTTGTGTTTATATTCTGTAGGAGCAATCTTTTGTCTTAAATACATATATCTGCAGGACTGAAAGTGAAACTAATCAATCTGGGAAAATACAAAAATAGACTTGCATTTACTGAGTGAATGGAACAATACTTAAATGTCATTTATTAAATCATTTATTTACTAACCTATTAGTTTGTTTTTTTTAATATTTATTTATTAAAATAGTTAATTATTTTAATAGTAACACTTGTTTCAACTTTAAAGACAAAGTTGTTGAAGTATCTTCAGAAGGCCTACAAATAAAATAATAACCATACTGTCACAATTCTATAAACACGTTACAAATTGGTTATGTGAAGAATAATTTTAATAGGAAGGATTGCCAGAAAAATATACTAACCCCTAAACAACAATAATAATAATAATAATAATCCTTTCTACTAAAGGCACAATGCATGAAATTTTGTGGTAAAGGCTAATCAATTACATTGACCCCAGAGCTAAATTGGTACTTATTTGATCAACCCTGAAAGGATGAAAGGCAAAAATCAACCTAAGCATAATTTGAACTCAGAACATAAAGATGGATAAAATGTCACTTGGTATTTTTCCCATTGTGCTAACGATTCTGGGAGCTCTCCACCTTAATAATAATAATAAAAATCCTTTCTGCTATAGACACAAGACCTAAAAGTATGGAGGAGGAGGTTAGTCGATTACATCAACCACAGTGCATAACTGGTGCTTATTTCATTGACCCTGAGAGGATGAAAGGCAAAGTCAACCTTGGCAGAATTTGAACTCAAAATGTATGGATGGTCAAAATACTGCTAAGCACTTTGCCCAGGGTGCTAACGATTCTGACAGCTCACTGCCTTAATAATAGTAATAATAATAATAATAATAATAGTTTCAAATTTTGCCATGAGGACAGCAATTTTGGGTGAGAGGATAAGTCAATGACATCAATCCCAGTACTCAACTGGTACTTATTTTATTGACCCCCGAAAGGATGAAAGGCAAAGTTAACCTCAGAGAAATTTGAACTCAGAACATAAAGATGGACTAAATGCCATTAAACATTTTGACTGGCATGCTAACAATTCTGCCAGTTCGCCACCTTAACAATATTTGAAAAAAAAAAAAACACAACAACAACAATAATGATAATAATAATAAAATTGGAAGTATTCCTAAGAAATTACAAAAATAAATCTGAAAAGATTTAACCAAAGAGAATATCAAATTACTATATTTCCATTTAATAAGTGACTTTTTTAAGCATTTGTATATTTGTTCCACTTACTTGGGAAACCAAGTGACACTCTTTTATTTTAGGTACATATATTTCCAAGACTAAAAATGAAGCTAAAGAATCAATAGCACTGTGTAATTTTTTTTTTGTGTTATCATTACATTATTTTCTATTTGCTTCTATCTAGAAATCAAAGGAAATGATTATTATTCCCTTCAAACTTTGCCTTTGTGACCGGAATATCAATGTTTTGAAACTGACCAATTTTTTCCTATTACATTTCAGACAGACTCAGCACTGAGTTGCTGAAGCAGAATTTTCTAGAGCTTTCTAGAAGTTTCAAGAACTTTCTGAAAGTTTCAAGAATTTCTACAATGTTCTGGCAACCTAGATGGCAATATAAATGCAGGATTCATAAGCTCAAGAGTTCAGTTTACTTCTAGCTGTCCAAGTGGAGACAAGTTTGAAGGAAATATCTACCATTTTTCATACTTTCTAAGAGATAAGCAAATAGGAAATATCAGTTGCTACCCAAGGACAATAATCGTGTTACACAGTGTAATTTGTGTTAGAGACATATTATCTGCAGGACTAAAATAAAACTAAGCAACCTAGGGAAAATACAAAGTTAGAGTTGGTGGCAATCCTTAGGAGGAAGTATCTCATGTGTCAAATGAAAAACCACATGTTTTATCCATGTGTTCAACAATTTCCAGAAATTTTTAAAAAATTTTTTTAATACTTTTCCATGTGTTGGTGAGGCTGACATTGACTTTGATTTACACAAGATAGCTGAACTGTCAAACAAGCAATCAAACACATTCACTCACTCTCACAGACACATATGTGCATATACATCTTTTTTTATGCTTTTACAAATCACTTATGCTTATGTATGTGTGTGTGTATATATATATATATATATATATATATATATATATATATATATATATATATGCAGGCATCCCCAATGTTATGGCTACCTCTACCTCAGGTTACAGCATTTCATGCTTGCGGAAATTGTTAAGTATGATCATTAATTTTGGATACGGTCTGTAATTTCACCCTTACGGAAACTTAGATTGCCAGTTTTAAATTGTTAATAATTTAAAACTACACTTTCTTCTTAGCTCAATTGCCACTCACATGTTAGTTAAAAATCAAAGTATATATTTAACAATTTGCAAAACTATCATCACATTAAACACATGTATATATAATGTACATAATGTGACTATGTACACACACACACACATACATACATACATATGAATGTTGTGTATGTATGTGCGTGTTTCTATCATCAACATGAACACAACCACCAACATAATATATAGTACATAAGCAAATTCATTTCAAAGAAAAACATAGAACGTAGTATCCTAGTGTACTTTAAAAGTTGAATGAAATGTCATTGATGTTTGGTCTTTGAGGATTGACTTGAGACTAAGCCCCAACATCAATACAACACCACATCGCCTGCATTACCAGCCCACCATTCCTAACATTTAAACCAATGCAACCCACCAACTTTAGAATCCAACTGGCTACAACAGATATCAGCATGTATACCAACATTTGTGTGTATGAGTGCTAAAAATCCAAGTGTCTTTCAAGGATTACACAAATTTCACTCTAACTCTCATTTGCAATTCAAATAAGAAAGCATAGATAACTAAGAGCCTTTTCAGAATAGTTTACAAATGTTTTTGTCCTTCTGTAGAAAAGTATAGTGCCAGACATATTTATTTCCAACAAAGCATTGCTTCTTTTAGACAATGCACCAAGCCACCCAGTCAACTTAGATCAGTGCTACTCAATGTGGTGGTCCGCGGACCGGTGCCGGTCTGTGAGCCATCAGCTGCTGGTATGCAGCGAGTTTCCAGAAAAGAAAGAAACATTATAAAATGCTTATGTAATATTCTATTATTTCTTTACAAAATAAATATAAGAGTAAAAAATTGTCAACTTTTATAATATTCATTATATATATTGCTTCTGGTATAAATTAATATTACTAAGAAATATTACCGGTCCCTAGCACATTGAAAAAAAAACTGCCAATACGTCAGATAGTTTGAGAAGCACTGACTTAGATGACCTTTCTGATCATGAAAGAGTAGAATATTTCCTCAAGAATACTTCTTTGCTCCAGTAGAAAGATAAAGGTGTGGTAGCTAGCTTCAAGGCATATTTTATTAGAATTTTCAAACAATTTATGAAAGCAGTTGGCAGGGAGGATAAACTTACAGTTAGAAATTTCTGAGTTGGCACTAACAGAGAAAGGTCTTCAGGTTATTGCTGATAACGATTTTAATTGTGAACATAACATAAAAATTACAAGAGAAGTTTACAATAAGCTGAGTTCCTACATTGAGCTATACAAAGAGATGATGCACTTATATTTATGTATTTTTTTTAGTATGGATATTTGTGTAAGTATATGTATGCATGTTTATGTGCATATATGTATGTGATATACACATACTTACATACACAAATATACATACAAACATACACAAAAAATACATAAACATACGATTCAGCTGAAAAAAAAAAAAAAAGAAAATTTTACGGAAATTGCAGAACAAGTATTTCCAGTTTTGATATAACATCTCCGAAAGATCGCCAAATGATGTGTGTGTATCTATGCGTAAGTATATATATATGTGTGTGTGTGTGTGTGTGTGTGTGTGTGTGTGTGTGTGAGAGAGAGAGAGAGAGAGAGAATGGATCTTTTCGGTTTGAACGGCAGTTTTTACCATAATTTCTAGGTAACTAAAAAATTTTAAACTTCGTATACTGGTAGAATGTGTTTATAAAACATCTTTTTCTCTTGGCTTTATAGAGAAAATTCTATAGTTTGTAAGATATTTGTGGGATTTTTTTCTTCAATTTCAACCTATCAGTGACGTCTATTGAGTTAAAAAGCATTACGTGCCATATAAATTATGTCCCTCGTTTAAGAAACAGATTGGGTTTATTTACATTTGTGAAGAAAAATAGATACCCTTCCCCCACCCCTAACTAACCCTAAAACAGATTGAAATGCAATAGATCGATACTAGGGTCATAATTATGGGTGACAATTTCATGACACCGCTAGAAAAAAAACTGCCGTTCAAACCGAAAAGATCCACAGAGAGAGTCTGTATTCGACATTTCAGCTATCTCGTGGTAATGGAAAACAATGTCGGCATGTACAAGATTCCTCATAAGTCTACCAATACGGTACTGTTATCACCAAGTTACTCCCAATTGTGCAAACCTAAAAGCTAAAGGTATTTTCAGGGCCCTGTCGCAATTTTATTCTCACACGACGTCCACCAAGAATACGTCCTTTTCTAAGACAGTAGGGTGTTATATGAGGGAGATACGACGATTTTGCTATGTTTTGTTTTGTTTTATTTTTTCAGCTAATTAGTATTTGAGATCCATAAAAGTATGGGACGATTACATAACTAGAGACATCTAAAAGTTCATTAGATGTTTGGCATTCTTAAATCAACGCAGAACATTTTAGAATGACTAGATGAGAGAAATGTAAACACAAGAACAGTAACTCTTACTATTAAAAGCTGAAGTTGTCAAAATCTACCTAAATTACAAGTCCGCTGGTGAAAAGTGTACTGTAGACTTCAGCAAAATTAATGCTTTCTCTGAGAGTATTTTTTTAGCTTCTTTATAAACATAACTGATAAGAACTCATGTTTTCTATAAGAGCTAACATGGTTATATCAATTACTTTAAAACTGAAATAATCATAAAAGATGGCTGTAATTATCTTTAAAGCCCTATATTTATTTGGGGAAAAATTTGAAAAAGTGAAAGAGAAAGAGAGATTAATAAAGAGGGAGTCATGTAAAAATAATATTCTAAAAAATTAAATAAGTGCTTTCATAAATGGTAAAATACAATGTAAAATTTAAAACATAAACATGTTAGTGTTTACATCTAACCATGATTGTTAGGCAATTGTTTCTGCGGTAGTCTCTTCACTTCAGGACGATGACGATAATGAAAACAGTCAAAGCCATCGGTTTCAACAATAGAGGAAAAAAAGTTACGTAAGTCTTTCGAGTGATATTTTGCAGGGATGTTTCCAACCACCGCATGTATAACAGCCATTTTGCGAGTTCAGCTGACGTCATGAGGCTAACATGAATAATTCTAATTTTCGTATTGCAGAGCTGAAGATTCGAGTCGGACAAACTGGACATATGAACCAGTCTCTATATTAGTCAAAACCAATAAACTTCACATATACTAATGATAAGCCTTTAGTAAACTATGAAAGTCATGATGTCTAAATAATAATTGTGATAATATTTTTATGAATATCTTAGTATAGAGTCGTGTTGTTTTAGCATCAGCTATGAAGTAAAAACACCTAACTTGCTGTAAAACCAAATTAGGTGTTATGATGAAAATAAGTTTCATTCGAAATTGTACATTTTATGACCTAACATGAATGTTTTGTTATGCTAATATACATCAAATGCTTAACTAACCACATAGAACACTTACAGAGAAATGCTTGAATTCGAAAGTAAGGCTTTCAAAAATTCAGGACTATTGAAACCAATACAGTTTATGAAATGTACTTTCGTAAAAAAATGAGGTCCAGTTATCTTCATATATATTCAACTAAGTATTGTGTATTTATGCTCCCAACTATTGATAAAAACACTCACCTCCATGCTTATAATTCACGCTATTCTGTATACACACGCACACATTATTTACGTGTAAACTGCTGTTGATTTGCATTCACTCTGAAACTAGTGTTTACAAATACATTGAACATTTCCTTTTATCCCCTTTCGTCTCATCTCGAAAATAATAGTAATGGTTTTATATTTTATTTTAATTCTTTCTGTCACTTTGAAGTTTTGATGCCATCTCCCTATAGGGTGGTCTGAAAGTCCTGTCACCCCCAACCGAAAAGTAATAAGAATACTAGAGGAACAATATAATAATATCAAACACATGTACTAATGGCTTTAGTATATTCACTTTCATTGACACTGACACTGTCACACATCGAGAAAGTATGAATGCCATCATTTTCGTGGTACAAAATGATGCGGTGCCATGACCTGTGTCGTTTTACGAAGCTGTGCTTTGGAGATAATTGCAAAAGCTGCCGAAACAGCGTCCTTCGACTGTTGAGTATTCTGGTGTCGCTCTTGTTGAGTTCAAATGCCATCATAAACATATAAACATGATATTCGTTTTGCCTCTTGTTTAACTACAGCTAAGCCTTGTAGACTTAAAACATACCCACCGCCACAACCTCTCAACATATGGGAAAATATATTACAAATCTTTTCAAACTATCGATGGCCAGATAGCCGTCCAACAGTCATGGGCATTCACATTTTGGTACTACTTAAGAAGAGTGGTCCCGGTGCGCGTACTCGTGCATCCGCGCTAGCTAGTTGTGACTAGTCGATCCTACAACGACTACCTAGCGCACCGGGACCACTCTTCTTAAGTAGTACCCACATTTTCCTATGAAAGATCAGACCTAACTGATCCTGAGACACGATCATCTTACAACCAACCAGTTTCACAATTATAGTAGATACATATTTACGGCGTCACTTCCCAATGAATAGGAAAAGTAAATTTAATTACAGTAATCCCTTGCTTTATCGTTGTTTAACGCTTACATCGATTCCTAGGTGGTGGTGTTTTGCATTATAATAAATATACAGTAAAGTACTGTTTCTACTTCGCATATTTTTACCTATCGCCGGGGGTTTTTGGGACATAACACCCGCGATAGTCGAGGGATTACTGTAGTTCTTTAGCCCAAAGTCGGTCCTGATGTAGATTATATAATTAAAGACATTCCAGTCATAACCTTGTCATCATTTTCTCGGACATTGTATATCTTGGGCAATATTATCTAATGTTACCATTATGTATCAAAACAGAAAGGTATAAGATTGAAGGAAATTTTACTACTATTTCTAACTGGTCGAGTGCTTCGCAAAATAAAGTAGTTGTTTCGTTCAGCCCTAGGTCTGCCTTAATCGAGCTAGAATCATCAAAAGCATTCTAGCCATGACTACCTCGTCTTTTTCTTACGTATATGGAATACAGACCACTTTTAAAAAAAAACGTATTCCCCCACCCTTTTAAGCGATGGGAATGATTGAGAGAGACTTGGCTATTATTTGTTGCGAGTTGAGCAATCATATAAGTTCTCTCTCCCTAATATCAAGTATTATTATGAGTCATTACTATCTCACATTACATGCCAGTAGCCTTGACCAGTAGAATTGCAGTTTTGGGAACCACGCCTAAACTATGAGCAAGAGAAATACATTTAAGAATGAATTAAGAAATATGTTTAATAGCAATGATGCATACATATATACAGCCTTAATGGTCACAAGCTACTTTATGTTTGAGTTAATTACTTAAAGATATTGTTCTTGTTTGAACCTGGTAAAGTGATCGTTCTTTTTTTCTTTTTTTTTTTTTTTTTACTAGTTCTTAAATCGAAAATGAGAAAATTTAAAAAGGGACTTTTATTTATCGACGAAAATCTTTAACAGATTTAAATATGTAGTTTCCTCTCCATGCTACTTTATGTTTGGGTTATATATTCAAAGATATAGTTGCTTGAACTTGGTGAATCAATCGACCTTTATCTCATTTGATTAATTGTCTATAGCTAGTGTAGTGATGCTACAGTGTAGGGTTCGGCGCGCATGCGCAGAATGGGACTACTTCCGGGTGGCCACCGGAAGTCTTCCCCATGCGCATGTGCGGGAAAACATCTCTCGAGCCCGCGAACCTCAAATCGCTCTCTTCGGCTCAAGACAGCACTGCGATCGGTCACGGTTTTCCTGGCTCTGACAGCCACACACCAACTTCAACCAACTTCAACCAACCTCAACGACCAACACCAGCAGTATATCAGAGGCTGTCTATTCCCCCATCAGACAACGTACAACCATGAATCAATAAACCAAGTTGTCTGTTCACCTTTAACCTGAGTTTCGTCTGTTTGTTTTCTACAAGAATTTTTGTATGTGACTAGAAAGGATCTCGACACCCTGCCAGTGCTTCGATGATAGATCCTTTCTCGTTACAATTGGTGACCCCTAGTTGAGAAAAAGAACAGGATAGAAAAAGACACAGCGAACAGGTTTTTTGGGGCCGAAGAGCGCGGAAATTCACATTTATTTTCCTATTTTCTCCTTTTCAGCACGGCGAGGTGGGTCAAATAGCCTTATTCATCGCACACAGTACAAAAAAAAAAAAAAAAACAAAGAAAAAAGAAAACACACACACATTCATTTTTTTTTCCTTTTCTGTATTTTGTTTTCCTTGTACACACCTATTCCTTTTTTTTGCTACCCACGAGGTGCACACACAAACACAATTTTCAATTGCCTTCTCGGTTCCACGTGTTCTCTCTCCGTTTCTCGACCATACCTTCTGCCCCCTTCTCACAGACTCCTTCCGACAAAGGCATGGCTTCAGGTTTGCCTTCATTTACGGGGGATGCGGGGCTGTGGTTTGCACAGGTGGAGTCACACTTTGCCGCGCATACCATTCCGCCACAACAGCAGTTACATCTACTGTTTTCAAGTTTGCCCTCCCGGCTCGCAACATCGGTCAGGGATCTCATTGTGAGTCCCCATCCTGACGCCACATATGCGTCAGTAAAGGCGGAGATCCTCCGTCGCAACACGCGCTCAGAGGAATGTCAGTTTAATGAACTGATGGCCGACGAGCAGTTAGGGGACAGAACTCCATCCCAATTTCTGCGCCATCTAAGAGAGCTAAGCGGCAACGCCGCTGACGCGCCGCTCTTACGCAAGATATTTTTCTCAAGGCTGCCTGCCCACGTGCAGACAATGTTGGCCACGGCACTGGATGCTGTGTCTGTGGACCAGATCGCCACGATGGCCGACAAAGTGTTGGAGTTTTCGCGCCCATCTCCCTCGCGGGGCCTGTACGCATGCACAGAGCCCCCTCCGACGAACGATAAACTGGCCGAGAACATCGACGCGCTTACGCGGAGGATCGATGATCTGTGCCGTGCGATCGGACGCCAATCTCGTAGTCGCAGTAGCTCTATTTCCCGCAGTCGGAGTGACTCTGTTTCTCGTTCCGGCTGGTGCTGGTACCATTCGAGATATGCCGAGAAGGCAGATCGGTGTACCCAGCCGTGCACTTTCAAGCCCTCGGAAAACTAAATCCGGAGGAGGTGAGCACGTCACCTTCTTCCATCTCGTTTCCCAAACATCGTGCATTCTATGTAAAAGATCTGGTGTCGAAGACATTCTTCATGGTAGACACCGGTTCCTGTTGCAGCATCTGGCCCCTTCGTCTGGCTGCAGACAAGCCGAAGCGCTCTTCGATTGTCTTGCATGCTATTGACTCGTCTCCCATAACCACTTACGGTCAGATTTCGCTGCGCCTCAACCTCAACCTTCGCCGAGACTTTCGATGGGTTTTCGTCATCGCTGACATCCCACATCCTATTCTCGGCGCTGATTTCCTGGATAGGTTTAACCTTTTGGTGGATGTCAGGCGTCGGAGGCTTCTTGATAGCACGACGTCGCTCTCTACACCGACTGGGAGTTCCACCACTGCGGTCCTTAGCCCGACATTCTTTGTTGCCACCTCTGGAGACCCTTTTCACTCTCTTTTGGTTTCATTTCCGGAGCTAGTGGACATTGCCTTTAAACCGGAAAATCCTACCCACTCGACCCTCCATTTCATCACCACCAATGGGCCACCTGTATTCTCACGCCCCCGGCGCCTAGCGCCAGACCGACTTAAAACGGCCAGAGCCGAGTTTGAGCACATGCTTCAACTTGGCATTATACGCCCCTCCACCAGCCCATGGGCATCTCCCCTTCATTTGGCGCGAAAGGGCGAGTCTGATTTTCGCCCGGTTGGAGACTATCGACGCCTCAATGCCGTCACAATAGCCGATCGCTATCCGATTAGAAATCTCCGGGACTTTACAGCAAATCTCCATGGTTGTACCATTTTTTCGAAGGTCGATCTGATACGCGCTTACCACCAAATACCGGTCAACCCAGCCGACGTTCCAAAAACTGCAATCACTACCCCGTTTGGGTGTTTTGAGTTTTTGTACATGAGTTTCGGTTTGCGGAATGCTACTAGCACCTTCCAGCGTTTCATTGATGAGGTTGTCCGCGGTCTTGATTTTGTGTTTGCCTATGTCGAGGACATACTCATTGCGAGCGACACACGAGAAAATCATCTCCGGCACCTTTCTCAACTCTTCCAGCGTCTTCGCGCGTATAGCATACGCATAAACCCCGACAAGTGTGTTTTCGGACGCTCTTCCCTAGATTTTCTAGGGCATCATATTGATTCGACTGGAATCAGCCCCCTCTCGTCAAAAGTCGATGCCATTCAACGCATCGCACCCCCCACTTCCTTGCGCCAGCTCAGGCATTATCTAGGGATGGTCAATTTCTACCGACGCTTCATTCCCGGTTGTGCAGATAAGCTGCTACCTCTCACCAGGCTGTTAAAGGACTCTCCTAGAAAGGACAGTCAAGTCACCCTCTCTGTTGAGGCAGTGACAGCCTTTGAGTCCATTAAGAAGGAGCTGGCTTCTGTTTCTTTGCTTGCACATCCAGTTCCTGGTGCTTCTCTCTTTTTGACTGTGGACGCATCGGACACTGCGATTGGCGCTGTGTTACAACACACAGTGGATGACCATGTTCGACCTCTAGCCTTCTTTTCCCGTCAACTGCAACCAGCTGAACGACGATACAGCACCTTTGATCGTGAGCTCCTAGCGATCTATCTATCGGTTCGTCATTTCCAGCATCAACTTGAAGGGCGAGATTTTGTGATCTATACGGATCACAAGCCCCTTACGTTTGCCCTGTTTTCAAAAACGGACAAACTCTCACCCCGTGCTTTTCGGCACCTGGATTTTATCTCTCAATTTACTAGCAACATTCGACACATACCTGGAAAAGAGAACGTTCCTGCTGACGCTCTCTCTCGCCTTCCAGTTTGCGCCCTTTCGTCTCCTGCTGCTATCGACTTAGCTGCCATATCGCAGGAGCAGCCACCTTTGGCGTCGTTAGATTTAACTTCTCCCAAGTTCTCCTGTTGCCAGTTTTCCTACCTTCCGCTTCCGTCAGCCGAAGGCACCATTCTTTGTGACACTTCAACTGGATCTCCCAGGCCACTGGTGCCTGAGACCCATCAACGCTCAGTGTTTGAAGCACTGCACTCCTTATCACATCCTGGCATCGCTGCCACCCTCAAACTAATCACTGCTCGGTTTTTCTGGCCGAATATGCGTCGCACAATTACTTGTTGGACACGCACCTGCTCCAAGTGTCAACGATCCAAGATTCAACGGCACGTTCGTGCCCCGCTTGGACAATTCCCCCCACGGAGGCCCGTTTTCGCCATGTCCACATCGATCTGGTTGGACCATGGCCTGTGAGTCGCGGGTTCTCTTATCTATTAACTTGTGTCGATCGTTTCTCCCGCTGGCCAGAAGCCATTCCGATAGCAGACATTTCTGCTGAGACTGTTGCGCGAGCTTTCGTTTCAAACTGGATTTCTCGCTTCGGAGTCCCGTCCCGATTGACAACTGATCGTGGACGACAGTTTGAGGCCTCGCTATTTCGCGAATTGTCGCGAATTTTGGGTATGCACCATATCCACACCACAAGCTACCATCCAGCGTCTAATGGATTGGTTGAGCGGTTCCATAGACAGCTCAAGGCCGCTCTTCGTGCCTCTTCGGACCCACAGTCCTGGATCGAATTTCTGCCCATTGTGCTTCTCGGCTGTCGGACTGCTGTCAAGGCAGACCTGGGGTTTTCTGCTGCAGAGCTGCTGTATGGTACCACACTGGCATTGCCCGGTACGATGTTGGTGCCAGACACTTCCCCGCCCCATGATCCGGCGACCTATGTCACCAGACTGCGGGAATATTTTTCAAACCTTCCGCCCATGCTTCCCAGAAAGCAATCTCCACCGTCCCATCTTCCACCGGATATGAACACCTGGTCGCATGTTTTTGTTCGGGACGATTCTGTGAAGGGCCCACTTGTTTCTCCCTATAAAGGACCTTTTCGTGTGCTTTCTCGCACACCAAAGGTTTTCACGATTGAGATAAATGGTCGTTCGGAGACCGTTTCCGTGGACCGTTTAAAAAAGGCACATTTTGAGACGTCTTCATCTTTTGATGACAACCTTGACACACCCACCTATGCACCTTTAACAACACTTTCACCTGCACAAACGCCTTCACCTGCACAAACGCCTTCACCTGCACAAACGCCTTCACCTGCACAAACACCTTCACCGGCTCCTACAACACCACCCTCGCCGTCAACGGGTGCCCCGAGCACACCGTATGTTACAAAATCGGGCAGAACAGTGCATTGGCCCAAGAAACTTTCAAAAACAATTTACATTTAACTTTAAAATGTTTCTTATTGTATAATAGTATGTACCAAGTCTTCTGGGGGATCGGCAAGCCTTCTGTTTTCTGCAGCACCACCACAATATTCTGGTTGCCGTACTTCGCACTCGGAGGGGAGCCCTGTAGTGATGCTACAGTGTAGGGTTCGGCGCGCATGCGCAGAATGGGACTACTTCCGGGTGGCCACCGGAAGTCTTCCCCATGCGCATGTGCGGGAAAACATCTCTCGAGCCCGCGAACCTCAAATCGCTCTCTTCGGCTCAAGACAGCACTGCGATCGGTCACGGTTTTCCTGGCTCTGACAGCCACACACCAACTTCAACCAACTTCAACCAACCTCAACGACCAACACCAGCAGTATATCAGAGGCTGTCTATTCCCCCATCAGACAACGTACAACCATGAATCAATAAACCAAGTTGTCTGTTCACCTTTAACCTGAGTTTCGTCTGTTTGTTTTCTACAAGAATTTTTGTATGTGACTAGAAAGGATCTCGACACCCTGCCAGTGCTTCGATGATAGATCCTTTCTCGTTACACTAGTTTCTTCTCACAGATATGCTATGGAACGTAGCAGTTGTTCTTGCTAAATAGTAGGGTAACTTATAAGGATTGTATGCAAATTGTACGAAGAATAACATTGTCTTTCAACTTCAGAAAACGTCAAAGATAACAGCAGCCACAATTTTCTCAAATCACAACCTGCTGTATTGTCAAATGAACTCACTTCTACAAAAAATGCTAAAAGACGCTAAATATGAGAAAAATTACTTTTTTTAAAAAAGAAATGTTGCTAAGCCTTTACTTCTATATTTGGATCAGCAATAGTCTAAGCAATTAAATCCTTTAGGATATCCAGTACTGGTATTTTGTTTGTGAGTTAGATATCTGTCCACTTTGCGAATTTTATTTAGTATTGCTTTAAGAAAACCACAATTTTCTCAGTACTTATATCGTTTTAGAAAAAACAGCTCAAAAAGCTTTTAAGTTGTATTTCCTTATTTTATTTTGACAACTTACAGGCTACTGAATAATCTTCCTACTTTAATATTTGAATTTGGTAATATTAAGAGATTAGGAATAAGTACTGCCATGTCTCTAGTCTCTAAAGGAATCTTCACTATTAACATCTTAAAATTTTCTATCCAAAATTTTTCAGTATAAGTTAGTATTTAAACAAATGAATGCTATTATATTTTAATTAGATACTTTATGCATTATTATTATTTAAATTCTTTGATTCCTAAAGAGAAATGATTGAATTATTTACATGTTTCAAAACTTTTCTACAAAAAAACCCATGATGATCTTCAGTAGGTTATATTTCCCTTGTAATCATGGTCTGAGCTTTTTGCAAAGGAAAACGAGTATTTTGAGATGTTTTCCTAATATTTTCCTTTAAATAGCTGTCATCATCTTCATAAGCATCATTTCTGTTACTTTTCTCTCAAGTTTGTACCAAATTAGGTTTAGGATCCAAAAATTCAATATAAGAAATAAGATTAAGAGGATCTAGTCTGCTAACAAGCAGACTAGATCAAATGAGAAGAATTTTTAAATATCTTAGTTTATCCATTAAGTTTGATTAAAAAAGGGTTAAAATTCGATGTAAAAGTAAAAATTATAATACATTTCATATAACAGCTGAGCAGTAAAGTATTTATCTCTTGTATACATAATTTTAAAGTGAGTTTGTTATTCAAGCTCCTGATTCAAAATTATATTATACATAGTACATTCAATTCGTAACTGTCTAGTTGCACAAATGTTTAAAATCTGTATCTTTACTAACAATATATAATTGGCTATAAGCCATTTTTCTAGCTAATGAAGAAAGTTTAATTTCTACTGCCCAAAATTCTAAGTTTCTAAAGAGAGATTCACCCAGTGGCGGCTCATATATAGGCACTGCGGAACTGCAGCACCCCCTGTTTCTACTCCATATTATCAATAGCATTCAATATAATGAGTCCTTTTTCAAAAATACTGATTTCAGCTTAAGCGATAGGACACCCTCTTGAATTTTATGATGATCCTTTTTTGTCAGTTGAAGAATTAGCAAGCAAGCTCAATTCAAGCCATTCAATTGTTCACCACCATCTTCAACAGCTTGGAAAGGTGCCCAAACTCAGAAAATGAGTTCCCTGTGATTTGACAAAAGTCAACCAAAAATCACAAGTGGACATCTGCTCATCTCTTCACTTTCCTGAACTTATCTCGCTCTTTTTGACCAGATTAGTGATGGAAAATATATTTTTATGAAAATTTTAAGTGATGCAGGCAATGGCTTAGTTGTGGAGAACAGGCTAAGCCACAACCCAATTTTAATGTATATTAAGGACATACTGGAAAATTGGGTTTACTAAAAGCGTTCAATGCAAAATAAAGACTGAGTAGTATGAAAAAATAGTAGATATGGTGAGTGTTTGATGGATAGTTTTCAGATTTGCATTAAAATACCATCAAATATTAATTTTGGTTTCCTAATTATTCTGCTTACTTATTATTATGTTAAACTTGAAAGTTTTGATTATCTTATGATAGTAATTAATTAGGATTTCATTTATTTTATTTAAAAGATTATCATCTTTTAGTAATATTTGAATAGATCCATACAAAGTCAACATTCGCACCAGTAACTGTTTTTTGTTAGTGTAACACTTCTAATACTCAAGTTTGGAGTCAATACCTCTTGAATTCAAACACCAAATGTGATTGGCCAACAATGTCAAATGTACCAATTTAGAATTAGTGAATAAATCTTTATGAATCTACTTTTGAAGGTATGACGCCTATGTTGTGTAAACTATAATTTCCCTTAAATAATTCTCATTAAGAGGATATCTTTTAGCAACTCTACAACTACAGGAACATAAATTAATGCTAGAGAGATAGAAGGAATCACCCCAGAGTTAGAAATATCAATTTTCCTCCAGAAATAAGGAAAATCCAAGAGAATATATTTAGCCCTCAGCAAAGGAACTTGAAACATGTAAATACACCTAATATGCTCAGACAGTAACGCCAGTCTTCTAACAATTCAAATATAATTAGTAACACTGACAATCCACTTCAATGTAATTAGAATGAACATTTTTTAGACTCAGACCACAGAAACAGGAGTACACGTTAGAACAAACATACAAGAAAAACCCCAAGTAATAAACATATCGAAGAAAACTTTTTCAATAACAACAAAAACAATCAACATACTAGCAAAGAGACTAAAATCTACCCCAACCCCACACAGATCTAATCAGACTGAAATCAAAGATGATATGGAATTTTGCAGGAAATTGTGATTTATAGAAGCATTACTTAATTATAATAACAATAATAATTCACTTGTTAAAAACAAAAGCAATTATCTTCCTTGCAAAAGGGTAGGAATAAAACATTCAATGACTTTTGTGACCACATTTTTAATTTCTTCTATAATACCTATTTCTTTACTACCCACAAGAGGCTAAACACAGAGAGGACAAACAAGGACAGGTGAACGGATTAAGTCGATTATATTGACCCCGGTGCATAACTGGTACTTATTTAATCGACCCCGAAAGGATGAAAGGCAAAGTCGACCTCGGCGGAATTTGAACTCAGAACGTAGTGGCAGACGAAATATCACTAAGTATTTCACCCGGCGTGCTAGCGTTTCTGCCAGCTCGCTGCCTTATTTCTTCTATAATACATTACACAAAGTATTTACTCAAACCACAGAACAACTGAATGGAAAAACCAATAAAGGAAGTGCTGTAGTACTGATGGACACAGAATGCTACAAAGACTTAGTACTGTCCGTGCTAGAAAATGATTCCTATATAACAAATTTTTAATTGAAACCTAGTCTTCTCTATGCATATCCCATGAGAGAATTGAGAATATTCTACACAATGAACTTGGTATGGTGAAGGTTTTTGCTTGGTGAGTGCCATGTCTTTTGACACCTGATCAAAAGCACATCTTTGAACATTCCCTAAACCAGGATGAGTGTCGGCTTCATCACTTTCAGCCAGAGACAATCCATACAATGGAAATGCCCCTCCTCACCTACAGGGAAGCTGATGGCCTTTGTTTATTAGAATCCAAAAGGCATTGTGTTTATTTAGTATCTTCAAAAGACCCGCACCATCAATGGAGGGTACTATGCCAATTTGCTGAGGCAGTCATGAAAGGCTATCAAGACCAAACACCCAGGAAAACTGATGAAAGGGATCTTGTTTCATGAGGACAATGCTCCAGCACACAAGTCCTTGCTTTCAATGGCTGCTGTGCATGACTGTGGCTTTGAACTGGTGGATCACCCTCCCTATTCTCCTGATTTGGCCCCATCAGACAATCATCTGTTCCTCAACATGGAAAACATTCATTGTTTCTAGGATTGTGGATAGAAATATAGGGTTGTATGTTTAAATTGGGTGTATTATTTTTTTATTTCCATTATTGTCTGGATATCACTTGTCTTCATACATTTTATCCCCTCATCTCTCAGCTAATATGGTTTTAAGTTCATAAAGTCATAGTCCCCCAGGTATTTTTATTAGACACTATTGTGAAAATCCTGGGCTGCATTCAGCTGCAATGTCAGCTATGGTATGGTTTCTATGGCTGAATGCCCTTTCTTGGGCCAACCACATTACACAGTGTACGGGGAGCTTTTACATGCAATCAGCACTAGTGAGGTCAGGTAATTTGTAAGGCAAGAAAGTACAGTTGAAGGAAGAAGGAAAAGGCCCCCATGACTAAATAGGAAGTAGAGGTGTTATGAGTTTAACATGTTTTTGGTGGCATGAGTTAAATAGTAGGTATTACTCTGAGTCTGTGGATTTATAATAGATGTTGGTTTCAATTTGCTTATTGACTTTTTTTTTTTTTGAAATATCAAAAAATGGAAGTTTTTCCTTGCAATGTTCCATTGTGAATTGAATGTAAGTATTTTTCCATTCAACAATGTTTTAAACTCAAATCAGGCTGATGAAGATACTCTCATGGAATGTGACCAAATTAAGTTTATTTTTCAAAATAGTACCCATTGTGGCCCACACACTTCTTCCATTGGTGTTGCAGTGCTTGGATTTCATGGGTGAAGAAGCTTTCATCCTGTTGGTTAAAAAAGTCATCAACAGTAGATATGATATCATCATCACTATGATACTGGTGTTTTTTTCATGTTGAGGAGCAGAAGATAGTCAGATGGGGCCAAATCAGGAGAATAGGGAGGGTGATCAACCAGTTCAAAGCCACAATCACGCACAGCAACCATTGAAACCTGTGTATTGGTACATTGTCCTGATGAAACATGATCCATTTCATCAGTTTTCCTGGTTATCTATTTCTTTTATCATCATCATCATCATTTAATGTTCAATTTCCATACTAGCATGAGTCGGACAGTTTGACAGAGTCGGGAGAGTTGCTGGGCTGCATTGAGCTGCAGTGTCAGCTATGGTATGGCTTCTATGGCTGAATGCCCTTTCTTGGGCCAACCACATTACTCAGTGTACAGGGAGCTTTTTCATGCAACCAGCACTAGTGAGGTCAGGTAATTTGTAAAGCAAGAAAGTACAGTTGAAGGAAGAAGGAAAAAGGCCCCATGACTAAATAGGAAGTAGAGGTGTTATGAGGTGGGAGGTGGTTGAAGGTCAAGTGTTGTGGTATTAAAATGCATGACAGAAAACAGCTGAGTTGCTTTGCTGTAGAGAAGATACATGGCTACCCAACTACATCATATAGTGGTAGGTGAGAGTTGCTATGTATTCATTTATTTTTAGTTGTTTTATGTTGCATTTTGATTTGAAATGAAGTGTGTTATTGGAGAAGGACTGTTTGTGTATGAACATATATGGGTGAGTGAAGGAGATGGAATGACAGAAGTCAAGTATGATGATTCACATACACACACACATAACAGAAGTAAATAGACATCCCATAAAACATCAGTTTGTTTATTATAACTTGTAAAGGTTTATATTT
Organism: Octopus sinensis; assembly: GCF_006345805.1. Lineage (NCBI taxonomy): Eukaryota > Metazoa > Mollusca > Cephalopoda > Octopoda > Octopodidae > Octopus > Octopus sinensis. Next base: position 47,011,253 of record NC_043002.1, on the reverse strand, counting down.
TTTTATGTTTCAGGTTCTATATGTTTAATCATGCCACATACAAAAGAAGCCTTGGAACTGTCTGAATTTCAAAGAGGCTGTATTGTGGGTCATTCTGAAGGTGGACATAGCATAAAATCACAGAAAACCTTGGGATCCCACTTTCTACAGTCAATAGAGTGATTGTGCAATTCACCAGAGAGGGGAAGGAGTCCACATCACCTCACCCAGATTGACCAGGGCCCTCTGACAGGACCCTTCTCTTTGATAAGAGAAGTGTAGAAAACAATCCTCATTGCAAGACCTCTGACATAGTAGAGCAAGTTGATGTCAGTCCCAAAACAGCTGTCAGGTATCTCCACAAACTTGGTTATTATGGCAGGGCAGCAAGACGAAAGCCACTTCTTCAACCAGCCAACATCAAGTTGAGTAAAGTTTTGGCCAGTGAGATGATGGAGAGACCACTAATATTTTGGGACACTGTTATATTCTCTGATGAATACAGATTTGCTGTATTTCCTGACAGTGGTCGAGTGTTGGCCTGAAGATTCAGTGATCAAGAACGTGATGTGAAAAGATTGCAACCAACAATGAAACATGGCAGTTATTCTGTGATGATCTGAGGAGCAATTTGGAGCAATGGTTGATCAGAGCTGGTGGAGTGTGAGGGAAACATAAACTCAGATAAATATGTGTCCATATTGCAGAAAGGACTCCTTCCAATCTTCTCTAGTGGTGAAATGATTAAAGAAGACTTTTTATTTATGGAAGATGGGGCTGCTTGTCATGGCTAAAATGACCCAAAATTTGTTGAATGAGAATGGCACTAAAAAGCTTCTATGGTCAAGCCAGTCACCAGATATGAACCTATTAAATACCTCTGGGGCATAATGGATAGGAAACTTCATAAAAAGAACAAGAAAACATCTTCAAAGCCAGATCTTTTGAGATTACTGCACAAAACTTGGCAAGGAATTCTGTAAGAGAATATTCGTCATCTGATCAGTAACATGCCTAATAGGGTCCTTGCATTGAAAAATGCAAAGGGCATGTCTACTAAATATTAAAAATCCACACTATAACAATTAATAAATAATTTGAATGTATAATTTCAGATTTAAATAAATGAGTATAAGGGTGTCTATTTACTTCTGTCATGTCTGTATATGTGTATGCGTATATATATATATATATATAATATATATATATATATAATATATATATATATATAAAAGAAAATGAGATGACAAAGAAATAAATGATTATCTTATGAACTTCATTAGCACACACTCATACTACACACACACACACACACACACACACACACACACACACATATACGGATGTGTCTATAAGTTAGTATAGTTAATTATGTTTATGTAGATAAATGTGTGCCTGGAATTAATGATGGGGTTAGAAGCTGTGGCTAATGGAATAATGGAAACAAGTAATTAATTGAATTTGAATCCAAGGTTGAAATACATTTCTTTGCTATTAATAGCAGCTTGTTACTGAATCTTAAAACCAGAGAAAATATATGGGACATAAAATACAAAATCTAGAGGGAGAGAAAATTAGATGGTATGAAAACATAGCAAATGAAAATGAGGGTTACAGGAGATAATGAAGGGGGAAATTTTGAACAGGTATGGAGATCTGAATATGTGTCCGAGTGATAGTGGGGGTGAGGCAGAGGATTTGTGATATATTTGTTTATTATTCATCATACGTGTGTGTGTATGTATCTATATGTTTGTATAGCTAATTGTGGGTGAGTGAATGTGTGCATGTGCATGCATGTATTTGAGTGGCTGTGTGGAATATAGTGGAAGTTATTAAGGATAGCTAATTGGATAATGGAATCGAGTAAATAATTATAATTAAACTCGAAATGTGTGTGTGTGTGTGTAGCTAGCTAGCTTGATAGACAGACAGACAAACAGATAGATAGGATGGATGGATATTGTTTATAATATCAGCTAATGGTAGCTCGCCTCTTGGAATCTTAAACCTAAGGTTCAAATGCCTGGGTTTGTATGAAATGAACAATATATAATGGTTCGATGTGAGTGGAGAAAAACACGAAAAAGACTCAGTAAAGGGATTTTAAATAAGTGTGGAAATATAAATGTGTGTGTAATGAAGGAGAGAAGTGTCTTCTACCATAACTCTGGGCCAACCAATACCTTGTGAGGAAATTTGGTAGACTAACATTGAAAGAAGCCTAATGTGTGTGTGTGTGCATGCGCATGTATGTGTGTGAATTTTTCCAATACTAAACTGACCTATGGCTCTTGACAGTGATGTTACCGTTCTTGGGTGCAATACAACTGGTGATGTTTGTTGACATTTCTTATCAACAAATCATCCACAAGGTTTATGCTTCTGAATTACCCTGGAATAAAAATCCTTTATTTGAAAAACAGGTAAAGGTTGACAACATGAAGTGCTTCTAGCTGCCAAAATCTTGTCTCGTTTTTTTCTCATCAAAGACATGCAAGCATAAAAAAGACCTTGTCCATCCCTCATGAATTCTGACATTTAAATTCTAGTTTTGAGGTTCAAATGAAAACAAAACAATAGACACAAATAAATGGGAACTTGAATAACTTCATGAAGAAATAAGTGTGCCTAGAGATAAATTTATGCACAAATATATACATACATGCATATATACACAAGTGTATATATGAGAAAGTAGATGATACATACATGTAGACACATATACATGCAAATATGCAAGAAAACTTATAAGTACCCATATTTGTATAATAATATATAATCAACCACTACAGTGTCCAGTCTTTGTTGTGGTATGATGGTTTGTGTGCCTCAGTGGCAGAGATATTTACAAAGTGGTATCAAAAATTTCCTGGACTAGTTCTGTAGTGCACCAAGAGATGATAGCACACAGCTGCACGTGCAGTGACAGCCAGCAATGACCTTCATAATCCAGTGTGCTAAGTGACATCACTGTGTTTAGTTTGCAAGTTGTGAAATTTGTGTTTTTGTGATCACGTGTATGCTGTAGTCTGTGATTTTGTCTTGGACAGGAACAAAGAGCCAACATGAAATTTTGCAATAAACTTGCGAAGTCTGCTACAGAGACTTTGAACATGCTTCAATAAGCTTACAGTGATGTGGCAATGGGTTGTACACAATGTTTTGAGTGGCACAGTTGCTTGAAAAGCAGAAGAGTGTCCCTGGAAGGCAGTAAATAACCTGGAAGAACTGCCACAGGTGTCACCCCCAAAAATGTAGTATTTACTTTTCTACTCTTTTACTTGTTTCAGTCATTTGACTGCAGTATGCTGGAGCACCACCTTTAGTCGAGCAAATCAACCCCAGGACTTATTCTTTGTAAGCTTAGTAATTATTTTATTGGTCTCTTTTGCCAAACAGCTAAGTTACGGGGATGCAAACACACCAGCATTGGTTATCAAGCGATGTTGGGGTGACAAACACACACACACACACATATATATATATATATAAATATATACGACGGACTTCTTTCAGTTTCCATCTACCAAATCCACTCAAAAGGCTTTGGTCGGCCCAAGGCTATAGTAGAAGACACTTGCCCAAGGTGCCACGCAGTGGGACTGAACCCGGAATCATGTGGTTGGTAAGCAAGCTACTTACCACACAGCCACTCCTACACTTATATTGTGCATTGAGAATTCATCCTCCAGAGCCAGACCATCAAACAAGAGTTCTACTGCAATGTTTTGAAGCATTTGAGTGGGGACATTCAACAAAAGCAACTGGATCTATGGAGCATGAAAAATTGGATCTTCATAATGACAATGCACCCTGTCACTGAAACTCATGAGTTTCTCGCTAAAAACGACATGGTATCACTTCTGCACCCACCCTATTCACCCAATTTAGCACCAACAGACTTCTATCTCTTTCCCAAGATGAAAATGCAGCTCAAAAGTCACTGTTTTAACACCTTTTTTGAGATCAAGAGTGAATTACAGAAGGTTCTCAGCTCATTTACAGAAAACAACTTCCACGCTGGATTCCAAAAGTGGCAGGAATGCCAGGACCAGTGTATTGCTGCATCAGGTGACTATTCCAAAGAAGATGATGTTAAAACTTTAGTAAATAAGATATTTTTTATTAAACATAACTAGTCTGAGAACTTTTTGGTACATTGTATGCCAATGGAGAACAAGCTCCTAGTAGGACATCCCATGCCAGACAGGTCAAAGGATAGAAACCAGACATACGGACCAGCTCTTCCCAGAGATAAAAAATGGTTTGCATCAGACCAACACCCCTACCTAGAAAACTTCTGTTACAGAAGCCTTGATGATAATTCAAAATCAACAAGATCTGGGAGAGGAAGCAGAAAAGATAACCCAGAGTGAAGAACAACAGAGAAAGGTCATTGATGGTCTATGCCGCATAGAGAGTGAAGAGCCAAAGTAAGTAATGAACACTCAGGCATGGACACAATTCATATATGGGTACAGTCAGAGCTGTGTGGTAAGAAGCTTACTTCCAAAACACATAGGTCCAGGTTCAGTCTCACTGCATGGCACCTTGGGCAAGTGTCTCAGGCCATCCAAAGCCTTGTGAGTGGATCTGGTAAACAGAAACTGGAAAAAGCTCATCGTATGTATATAGGTATATGTATGTATATATGTGTGTATGTGTGTGCGTGTGTGTGTCTGTGTGTGTGTGTGTGTCTGTGTCTGTTTGTCCCCTCCTGCCATCACTTGACAACTAATGTTGGTGTGTTTATGTCCCAGTAACTTCACAGTTTGGCAAAGACAAGTGATAGAATAAGTACTCGGCTTACAATGAATAAGTCCTGGGGCCAATTTCTTTTACTAAAACCCTTTCAAGTGATGCTCCAGCACAGCCACAGTCAAATGACTGAAACAAGTAAAAGAATAAAAGAATATACAGAAGTGTGTGTATGTGTGCGCACGTTTAAAATAATTGGCTAGGAATTCTTATATGTACAGGAAACACATAAAATACAAGTACACAACAGCACTTATGTGGGCTATAAAACAGGTGCAGCTATCAGCATGTATGCATTTTAATGGATCTCTTTTCAATTAATTACTCATTTCCATCATTATCCTATTAGCCACCCCTTCCAGCCCTACTACATTCCAAACAGATAGACACTCACACATACAGACAAACTCACATTCACCCACACACATCATTAACTATATTAACTTACAGAGGCACCTGCACACACACACACACAAACAAACACACTATGACCACTACTCCTTCCTTCCCACTCAAATACACACACATACACACAATAAAACATACAGCCATATAAGCATACTCATACTACACTTCCAAATGAAATACATCAAAACCTCAGTGCAAATTTAAAAACAAAGAAAGGAGTGGTTGTGTGGTAAGAAGCTTACTTCCAAGCCACATGGCTCTGGGTTCAGTCCCACTGTGTGGCACCTTGTATATATATATATATATGTATGTATGTGCATGGGTGCGTGTGTGTATGTGTATATATATATATGTATATATATATATGTATGTATATATATGTATATATATGTATACTCTTTACTCTTTACTCTTTTACTTGTTTCAGTCATTTGACTGCGGCCATGCTGGAGCACCGCCTTTAGTCGAGCAACTCGACCCCGGGACTTATTCTTTTGTAAGCCCAGTACTTATTCTATCGGTGTCTTTTGCCGAACCGCTAAGTGACGGGGACGTAAACACACCAGCATCGGTTGTCAAGCAATGCTAGGGGGACAAACACAGACACACAAACACACACACACATACATATATATATACATATATACGACGAGCTTCTTTCAGTTTCCATCTACCAAATCCACTCACAAGGCATTGGTCGGCCCAGGGCTATAGCAGAAGACACTTGCCCAAGATGCCGCGCAGTGGGACCGAACCCAGAACCATGTGGTTGGTTAGCAAGCTACTTACCACACAGCCACTCCTGCGCCTATTTGTATATATTTTTATTTTTATTTTATTCTATCTAGTTTCAGCTCACGAGCTGTGGCCATGCTGGGGCATCGCCATTTAATAAATATGGAACGCTTCACGAATTTGCATGTCATCCTTGCACAGGGGCCATGCTAATCTTTCTGTATCGTTCCAATTTTAGTATATGTACTGCCGAAGCAGTATATATATATATATATATATGTATGTATGTGCATGGGTGCGTGTGTGTATGTGTATATATATATATATATATATGTATATATATATATGTATGTATATATATGTATATATATGTATACTCTTTACTCTTTACTCTTTTACTTGTTTCAGTCATTTGACTGCGGCCATGCTGGAGCACCGCCTTTAGTCGAGCAACTCGACCCCGGGACTTATTCTTTTGTAAGCCCAGTACTTATTCTATCGGTGTCTTTTGCCGAACCGCTAAGTGACGGGGACGTAAACACACCAGCATCGGTTGTCAAGCAATGCTAGGGGGACAAACACAGACACACAAACACACACACACATACATATATATATACATATATACGACGAGCTTCTTTCAGTTTCCATCTACCAAATCCACTCACAAGGCATTGGTCGGCCCAGGGCTATAGCAGAAGACACTTGCCCAAGATGCCGCGCAGTGGGACCGAACCCAGAACCATGTGGTTGGTTAGCAAGCTACTTACCACACAGCCACTCCTGCGCCTATTTGTATATATTTTTATTTTTATTTTATTCTATCTAGTTTCAGCTCACGAGCTGTGGCCATGCTGGGGCATCGCCATTTAATAAATATGGAACGCTTCACGAATTTGCATGTCATCCTTGCACAGGGGCCATGCTAATCTTTCTGTATCGTTCCAATTTTAGTATATGTACTGCCGAAGCAGTATATATATATATATATATATATATATATATATATATACTTTGATACTTTGATACTTTGATAGGTTTCGGCCATTATTGGCCCAGGCCATGTCTAACTTAATAGCACCACATACATACATACATACATACATACATGTATATATATATATACAAATATATGTATGTATATACATATATATATATATACATATACATATATATATTACTCTTTTCTCTCATCAATAAATCAATAAATGTGTGTGTGTGTGTATGTATGTATGTGTGTGTGTGTAAGTGTGTGTATCTTTGTCTTGATATTGTACAATAGTTGTAAATGACCCTTGCCATCAGACAAGAATGCCATTTCCAATGTAAAAACATATCTAGCCATGAGGGAAATACTACTTTGCTAGAAAACATGAAAGTTGGCCAAAGGAATGGTATCTGGCTGTAGAGATTACAGAGATTAAAAATAATCATGGTTTTGAAGAATTTACTTTGTATTACCTCGAGATACAGTAACCTGTAGTATAATAATGAGAGAGAGAGAGCGGGGGGACCAGCCAGTAACTTAATTTTAATGAGGCTATATTGGCTCACAACCTTAAAAATTATCCTGTTGAAATAAACAAGCTTTGACTGAAAGCAGGAATGCGAGATACAAGATATAGGGCACTGGTATCTAAAACAATCAAGCAATGTGATGCGTCACTATTCTAATCAGAGGGAGCTTCAACTGTGAAGGGGCGTCCAGTAAGCTGGCAAAAACAGTATATTGTAATTAATAATTTAGTCTTAAAAAGTGTGAAAATGTATATATTGCCACAGAAAAAGCCATAAAAAATCAGTCAATATTTACGATTCTGCAAACAACCGGGACTACAAATGCTGAACCGCAAATAAGTAAGGGTATACTGTATATATATATATATATATATATATATATATACATATACATATGTATGTGTTTGTATGTCTGTGTTTATCCCCACCACCATCGCTTGACAACTGATGCTGGTGTGTTTACATCCCCGTAACTTAGTGGTTCAGCAAAAGAGACCACAACTTTTCTCTCAAGCTACTTACACTCTGTCAAGTATGCACACTGACGTTACACATCCATCGGAGCATACTGGCTTCATTCCTTGCAAGCTTCATTCCTCAGCAGTTATAGCCCATGTTTCACTGCCATGTAGCATGGCTGTTCATGCACATGTGTCATACAGTCTACCTTTTACTCTGAACAAGAGGCGCTTTGGAACCAGCAGAGGTAAAAGCTCTCTGAACTTTTCCCAGGCTATTCTTATTCTAGCAGCTACACTTTCAGAGCACCCCCAACCCCCACTACTGACTTGGTCACCTGGGTAATGAAAACTATCAACTACTTCTAGTTTTTCTCCCTGAAATATGGCAGAAGTTGTTCTCTGCACATTTTCAGTGTTTATTGCTCCTGAGCATCTGCCACATAGAAAAATTATCTTCCCAGTTAGCCTGCTTTTGATATTGCTGCACTTCTTATGTGTCCATAGCTTACACTGGGTACATCTTATAGAGTTTGTACCTATGCCTTTTCTACAGATCGAGCAGGGCCATCTACATGAAGGGATTTGTGGTCTGTCTGCTTTCTATTTATTAGGACTTTGGTTTTAGCTAGGTTGACTCTAAGGCCCTTCAATTCTTATCCTTGTTTCCACACCTGAAACTTCTCCTCTAGTTCTGCTAGTTACTCAGCAATTAGAGCAAAGTCGTCAGCATAGGGGAGCTCCCTGGGGCATCCTGTCTTGAATTCCTCTGTTATTGCCTGGAGGACTATGATATATAGGAGGAGCCTGATGACTCATCTCTTAAATATAGAACTGTATTAGTCTCCTTTCAGTTTCCATCTACCAAATCCTCTTACAAAGCTTAATTAGCTTGGGTTACAGGAAAAAACACTTGCCAAAGACGCCATACAACAGGACTGACTCGGAAATCACATGGTTATGAAATGAACGTCTAACTGGCTCAGCCATCCCTACATCTTTATTTACAACAGTTAAACCAGGCAATTTAGTATACTTAAATAACTTTGTGCAAATTGAAGGATAATTCAGGATAATTGTACATATTTGCACTTATTTCCATTGGCTAAAAAGACATGATGCAGGATTGGATATACTTTCATATAAAGATTTTTAAAGTATTTTATCTGTAAGACAAGTGTAGGATACAGTAAAATGATAAGTGTAAGATTATTTCCAACAATGGAGAGTTTGTCATAATTTTTCAATATCTCCTTTTCAAGTTGTAGTTAGATTTTTTATGGTAGATCCAATATCTGAAAGCAGTTTTATAAAGAGCCATATTAAACAGATGGTGAAAGCCATTTCAGAAAGTGAACACTGGCTACCACAGTGAAGTCAGCAAACTTGCTGAATCATCACCATACCAAACAAATATTTAGCTGCATTCCTTCCAGCTTTGTGTTCTGAGTTCAAATTATGCCAAGGTCGACTTTGCCTTTCATCCTTCTGAGGTCAATATAATTTCAAGCCTTGTGCCTATAGTAGAAAGTATTATCATTATTATTATTGAGTGAGAGAGCAGTGCATGCCATCAAGATGACACTGGGGTACAAATATACGAATCCTAAGATACTCATCATGACTACCTGTCTGATAAGGGTACATCAGGCACATGCATCATAACCATATGTCTGCGACATGGTGATTTCATATTAAGATAAACTGCACATGACCTTGCCGGTTGGGCCCAGTCGAATTGCCCATCCTGCTCAAAAGGTCCCTGAATAAGGTTTGTTTTAAGGATGATGAACAAAACACCCATGTTTCTAGAGGTGAATTATTCAAACCCCAAAGAATTCCTCTCAACACATGGTTATGATGCTTCTCCACTACTTCTGCTCATGATCAGCAATGCACATATTGTTTGCCCACTAAGGGACATGCTCAACAGGTTAAAGTCAAGCAACTGACAAGCAAATTTGTGGTATTGAGCAGAATATTTGCTGTAGCCCATTAGCATGCCGGGTGAAAGGCTTAGTAGTATTTCGTCTGCTGCTATGTTCTGTGTTCAAATTCTGCTTAGGTCAGTTTTACCTTTCATCCTTTCAGAGTCAATAAATTAAGTACCAGTTGAGTACTGGGGTCAATGTAATCGACTATTTCAGGCCTTGTGCCTATTGTAAGAAGGATTATTATTATCATTATTATTATTATTGTCTTTGCACAGCTTCTAATGCCAGTGATGTACTATGGTGTCAGCTGTTCACTACCAGTGAACTAAGGTACCACCCCTTATTTTTTGAGCACCATCCAGAGAATTCAAGCAGTCCCAATCAGTGCTCTTTTCTACAAGTGCTCAACCCTTATTGCAGCTCCTATTTGTTCCATGTACTTCTCATTATTATTATTTTTATTATTATTATTGAGTGAGAGAGCAGTGCATGCCATCAAAGTGACACTGAAGTACAAATATAGGAAGCCCAATATACCCATCATGACTACCTGTCTGATAAGGGTACACCAGACACATGTATCATAACCATATGTGCGCAACCTACTGATCTTATATAAAGGTGCCATGCAGTGGAACTGAACCCAGAACCATGTGGTTCATAAGCAAGCTACTTACCACACAGCCACTCCTACGCCTATATATATTTACAAACTACAATTTTCAATTATGTTGCTTCAATAAATTGTTATGTCTTGATCTACATTAGTTAAATGTACCAATCCTATCCAATTTTTGCTTTGTTACAATAGCTTTTCAGAGATGCACTTGTTTGGGCAGTGACTCCAGTTAAAATGACTTCCACTAAATAATTGTTTCAATAAGCTATGAAACTTGTAAACATGCATCTTTTAAACAGTAACTAATTAATATGAAAATGGGTGTAGCAACTAATATCCAGATATCCAGATAGAACAAATGGACTAATGTACTTTGTCTATTCCTTTCTGATCTATCTTATGACAAGTTATATGACAAAAGATATTATACACTCATCTCTTATCAGAGAAAGCCATATAGTTATTTATAACATCACAGAAAATCAATATAACACACTGTGGAATATATAAATTTCCTCATAAGACATGCAAGCATAAATAATCATTTAGTGTATAAACTCTATTCTATTGATTTATGTATATAAGCATATATACAACATATGCATGAAGAACACACACACTCACATACATGCACACACATATACATTTCGTATTCGGGCATGCATACAAAAATCTGATTGTATATTTGATGTTTAGTTTTTGTAGAACTAAATACATGTATTGTATATAAGAAACGGAATGTTTTGGATATAGTAAAACTATACAGGTTATATAAATATGTATATTTGATGTATACTAGTTTATATATATTTACACCGAAATACCCACCAACATACACACAGACACACACACTATGGGTGTATATTTGATAAATGAATTTGGTTATTTTACTACAACATTTACTAATGTTGTATGGTAAATGAAAAAAATATAATTTCAGATATACAATTTTCCTCTCTCAAATGCTCTATGTTTATTTTACAAGGATTTACAGCAACAAAACTACAAAGAGCAAGGCAGTTTTCTAACAGCTATAAGCTGGAAAACTTTTTGAGTTTATACTATGATGTATGTTGCTAATTGTAAGAGAGGGTGCTGAAAAGTTCCAGGCTTTAAGGGTGTTGCAAAAGGCCTGGTAGGAGGCCAACCCTTCTGAGTTCTTTTACAGGGCTTACAAAAACTGAAGGGCTGCTGCAATACATGTGTGAATGTGAGAGGGGAATATCTTGAATGAAGTCATAATTAACTGATCCTCTTGTATTTTCTTTTACCCCAAGCCAGGAACTTTTCAGCACATCCTCGTACTAGTAGTACAAATTTTAACCAATTGCTAGACATACTTCTATGACAATCTTAAACTAATTAGGAAAGCATTTTTAATTTTGCATCTACTATTATTTATTTGTTTTTGTTTGCTTGTTTCTTTCTTTTGTTTGCAGGTTTATTAAATAATTACTTGCTATGGTTGTGTGCTTAAGAAGTTTGCTTCCCAACCACATGGTCTCAGGTTCAGTCCCATTACATGGCGTCTTGCACAAGTGTCTTCTACTGAAGCTCTGGGCCAACCAAAGCCTTGTGAATGGATTTGGTAGACCAAAACTGAAAGAAGTCCATTGTAAGCATACTGTAACAGTTGGATACACATGTATTTCGATTTCTCCACTTTACCTTCTCCATTCTTCTCTCTCCTTGACTATCCTTTCTTTCGAAAGAAGAGTGAACACTCGAAACATAAAAGATATTTTCTTTTTTTCCCCTCGTTTCCTGAGTGTCAACTTAATACTATCTATATTTGTTTTTATTTTGTATTTTTGTGGGTGTGAGTGTGAGAGTGCATATGTTTGTGTTTCCTTATCTTGCCATTGCACAATAGTTGTAAACAAATGTCAGTATCATACAAGTAGTGTCATTCATTTTCAATATTCTGCAAAAACAAGTCTGGCCAAGGGAAATATTATCTTACTAGGAAACAACTGAGGTTTATTATAGGTAGGGCATCTGGTCATAAAAAAAACTGCCTTAATAAACTCTATCCCCAGCCAAGCAAGAATGTAAAAACACTGATGATGATGATGTCATTGTTGTTGTTGTTGTTGTGTGTGGTGCCATTTTATGAAATATATATAAGGCTCTTACATTTTGCTTTCATAATAGGTGTAGGAGTGGCTATGTGGTAAGGAGATTGCTTATGAACCACATGGTCCCGGGTTCAGTTCCACTGTGTGGCAACTTGGGCAAGTGTCTTCTACTATAGCCTCAGGCCGACCAAAGCCTTATGAGTGGATTTGGTAGACGGAAACTGAAAGAAGCCCATCATGTGTGTGTGTGTGTGTGTGTGTGCATGTTTGTGTCTTCTTGTATTGACATCACATAATAATTGTAAAATGATTGTTAATATCATACAAGCAGTATCACTCATTTCCAGTATTCTGTGAGAGCATATTTAGCCATGGGGAAATATCATCTTACTTTGAAACAGGTGAGGGTTGTTGATAGGAAAGGCTATGCAGGTAAAGAAAAATGGACTTTAAAATGATGATGATGATGATATATACATATACACAAATACATATATACATGTGTGTGTGTATATATACACACACGCATCAATAAATATGTATGTGTATGTGTGTGTGTGTGTGTGTGTGTGTGTGTGTGTGTGTGTGTGTGTGTGTGTGTGTGTGAGTGTGTGTATCCTTGTCTTGATATTGTACAATAGTTGTAAATGACCCTTGCCATCAGACAAGAATGCCATTTCCAATGTTCAGTAAAAACATATCTAGCCATGAGTAGAAATTCTACTTTGCTAGGAAACATGAAAGTTTGCCAAAGGAACGGTATCTGGCTGTAAAAAATCTGCATCCAAGCATTCTGTCTGCTCCATGCAGGCATGAAGATATGAACAAAGAATATGATGATGATGATGGTGGTGGTGGTGGTGGTGGTGGCAATGATGATGATGATGAGGTATTATTTATTAACATTTTTTGTAAACATCCATTATCTATCACATTGTCTATCAATAATATCTATTATTTCTAAATATGTATCAGCTATCAATAATGTCTGTTATTTATTAACATCCATGATTTATCAAGCCCTACTCAATCCTGGTATCAATGCTAAACCATTAATAATTACACTTTTCTTAATATTTATTTGGTTACAGGGAATTTATATCCGAAAACCAGGTATTGTCAGTAATAAAATAAATCCAACTTAGCTATAATACTGCAGGCATGATTAGCTGGGATCTGGATTGTTTGGTCTGGCTGCATCTTGCTCCCAAATAAAATCAATTACAATATCTAGATTTTAGTAACATGTTTATTGACAGACTGAGGTTACAATAGTTAATAGTTATGTTAAGCTGTTATGCCGAATACTTACAGCTAGTGTGTGAGAGGAGAAAATGTTTAGTTTTAGTGCTTGGTAAGAGTTGGTCTTTTTACACAAAAAGAGAGGCAAAAAGAACTCTACAAGCCTCTCAAGCCCTCTGGCTCCTCTATGTTGTACTTCTTGGACATCTCAACTTTTACCTATGATTTAGCACAAAACTGCATGGAATTTTCCATTAGTCTTGCCACCACACAAATGTACCAGAGCAATGATTGACAGTAATATAAACCAAGATCACCTGATAAGGTCTGTCTCTGCCAACTTGCTACAAGTGCTCTCCTGTCAATAAGTTTATCAAGAGACAAGCAGACAAAAAAAGAAGCAAATGTGAAGAATGCATGCATTTTTGAAACCAAAAAGTGCAGAGAAAGTCAAATGTACTTAAATAGAAATATTCATTCTAAAATTGGGTGGTAAATATCATTATAGGATAAAAGAAAACTGCGTGATATATGCATAATGGTGGATAAAAACTGGCACAGAAAAGACATCATAGAAAGTACTCACAGAAATCAAATGCAGATCTAGAATGAGGTGCCATGGAGAAAGGTATCTGTAGCAAATTAAAACAATGCTCCTAGGTTTTATAACATGCCACCATAATCGACAATGAAATTGCAGGGTAGAAGTGCTGTCAACATGAATAAGGCAAGCAGGTAAATGGTTATGCAAAAATATTATACATGAGATAGAGAAAAGTACATGAGTACATGAATAAAGCCTAAATTTTAAAACACAAACTAACAATACAGCAAACAAGGCAAAGAATTAAAATACAAAATGCAAAAGTGAAAGGCAAGCAACTGAAAATGAAGGCAAATAAAATGAACTGTTCACATTCAGAGACTTCAAGAATGCAGAATGGGTGCTAAAATGCCAAGCACAAGCAAAGAGAAACAAAAGGTTCTTGTAATGCCTCTGAATGTCCAAAGAGTGAAGTAACAGCAGTTTTATGAACATCAACAAGTTCTATCAGATTCTGATTATATGTTGAACTAAGTTAATCTTTGAAAAGGTGTTACAACCTTCTAGAGAAACTGAGAAAACATGAATATGAGGAATAGGGTTCTTATTACTGAAGACTGTGCAAGTGATATGCAGAAATTTTTTCCTTACACAGGTATCAGTGAATGATTTACTGTCTGTAACATAATTACAGTTGGCTGCTGTGTGTTGCATAAAAACTTGAAAAGTTAGGTGGTTGGCTACCATTTTTAGCGATCTGGTTGCCAATTTGTAGCTGTGATGATAACCAATTTGTTGTGTGAAACACTAGGCATTATCGACCAATAGTTTGGTCGAGAGGCTTACTTGTCAGGTATTACCAGTTTGTGGAATTGGTTAGCTGACATTTCTAACATCAGGGTGGCCAGTTTGTCATTTTGGTTGAGCAGGGAGCTACCCATATATGGTATTAGTTAATTGTTGACATTGGAGTTACAAGTTTGGATGGTGTGGCAGTAGACATCACCAATTTGTAAAAGTTAGCTGTTAGTTGAGGCTAGCACACAAGACTGAGATTTTAGTAATGTTGATTTCCAGAATGATGTTACTGTTGTTACGTTATATAAGGCCCAGGAACAGGGCCAAACCTCGTAGAATTCAACCTGTAATTACTGCCAAAGGCAATCCTACTCCATATTGAAATAAATTTGTTTGAAATTTTAAGGTGTTTCCATTATTTTGTCCTACTCTGTATATATATATATATATATATATATCACCTTGATCATCTTGACCGACCAGTCCGCCAGGCATCCATTTGACACTGCTGGTCACAGCACACTGTCCATTCCTCTCTGGATCGCACCTTTCTCATCCATGTGATCTGTATTAGTAAAAGACACAATAAGAAGAAAAAGAAAGTTTATTTGCTCTTGTTCTTGCAAAAATGTGGAAACAATGAATTAAAATT
>NC_043002.1:46978027-46990527 GCF_006345805.1 Octopus sinensis | reverse complement strand
ACCCCTGTATATCTGATGTCTTCATGGATGACATTTCTGACTATTCCTTCTGACACATTGAGATCTTTTGCAGTTGACCTCATGGGCTTTCTGGGATTGTAATCAAAGGTCTGTTGAACATTCTGGGTAAATTCAAGTGTTCTAATGATTTCAGAGCATTTAGAATGCTTTTTATGCTTTGAAACTGGTGATACATTTCCATCTTCAGTCTCTAACTCCTTAAAAACTTTGTAGATGAAAGATCTGGCAACTTTTAAAAATTGAGATATTTCTAAATCATTATGCTTAGCCTTTATAACCACAATAACAGAATGCCTCTTCATTTCTTGAGTAAGCTGAGGGTCTAACATTATCGTTTTCTGAAACAAAGATTATACAGAGTTAGCAAAAGATGCAGCAATGACACCAAAAAGGTATGTCCTCAAATACCTTACGCACCCAGTATAATGGTGGAACTCTATATGCACGTGTCCTTTCACAGAGATGGTATACATTCAAGTTCTATTATTATGTGTCCCCGATGGATTCCACTGAATATCCACAGATAACTGTTTAATTATTAATGGTGAATCTTTAAAGTATGGAATTGACAGATCCTTTTATGTCTTTTCAGAGAGTCTTGCATGAGTACATCCAACGTGCACCATTAAATAAGAACACATTTTTCGTGGTTAGACAATTTGGAGTCTACTTTCAGCATATAAGAAAACCACTTAGTGGCTTTCCCCTTATATTTGAATATAATTTGCAGTCCTCGGATGTTTTTTTACGCATGCTGGCCACTGGTATAAATTGTTATTTTTTAATGATAATTTTAAAATTTTTACCCTTTTATTTCTATTCAACAAGAGGATTTTATGTAAGTTCAAAGGATAAGGTCAACTATTTATTTATTTATTTATTTAACAATCTTTTACACGCCATTTTCTTTCATATACTCTTTATTGTATACTTCTTTATTTATCTAATTGATGCGAAGGCCACTGTGCTTATTTGATACCCTCTACCCTATCAACACATCATAGACTTACTGTCTCTCCCTTTTATAGCTTTTCCAGCCTTAAAGGAGGGCATTAAAAGGTTGAACTTAGTCTAAAAACCTCTTGTTGAATAGAAATAAAAGATAAAAGAAATGAACTCTATCCTAGTTGTACAGACAAGATACTTGCTATCTGATTTCCCCCTACCCTATCCTCTAACCTCCGTCATTGTTATAAATTTTCATTACCTCCCCCCCCACTACCCACACTTGACATCACATTATTTTCTCCTATAATACTACCAAATTGAACAAACAAATTCATTCTTATGATTGGCACTGGTCATAGAATCAGGAAGTGGTACAAACTTGGCTTTTGAATGTTTTTGAATGCTGTGATTCACATTCACCAGCTGAAAATGTTTTTTTTTTTTTCTAATGATGTAATTTCTCCATTAATCAATTAAAAACTCGGTTGGAAACAGCTGTAGTGAGTCGAGACATTCAATACATAATCCATCTGTTGTTATTTATGCTAGCATGGGAGGCGAATGTTAAATGATGATGATGATGATGATGATGATATATATATATATATGTATGTGTATATATATATATATATATATATATATATATAATAATAATAATAAAGAATATGGAGACTCGTACATCCACAAAATTTATTTTATAGCTATATGCAGAATATTATAATGACCTACACATGTTTCCACTGCTGTAACTATTCACTGTTGCAAATGCAACCTTGCGATATTGCTAATGCAGCTTAATCAGAGTTTGTCCATTTGGTCATCCTTGAAGTGAACTGAGAATGATCAAATGGTACTTATTTTATCAACCCGAGAATGATGAAAGGAAAAGTCAATCTCACAGAATTTGAATTCAGAATGTAAAGACAGATGAAATGCTGCTAAACATTTTGCCCAGTGTGCTAACTATTCTGCCAGCTAATAATGAATGTATCCATTACCAGGCAGAGAACATACAAAGAAAAAAATTGGAAACTGAGAAGTTGGTGTATTTTGCACTCTAATGCCTCCACC
Source organism: Octopus sinensis (assembly GCF_006345805.1). NCBI lineage: Eukaryota > Metazoa > Mollusca > Cephalopoda > Octopoda > Octopodidae > Octopus > Octopus sinensis. Next base: position 46,988,487 of record NC_043002.1, on the reverse strand, counting down.
TCCTCATTTCCATCCCTGCATTTGTTGATAAAATTGCATGCTCTGAAAATATTTAAAAAAAAGATCAGAAGTAAGATTTTTTATAAGCATGCTAACAAATATTTAATCTTCATAACTCATCATAACTAGCAATTAAATACCTTCACCTTTGTTTCAGTTAATTCTCTTCACAAACCTTGTTAAAGTGTTGAAAACATTCACAAACATACATCATACTAAATACCATACAATACATATGAAAACTCTCTAAAGTACTTTTAATCTCAAATCCAAATAAAGAACCAAATCAGAGATATTCATTCTATCCTTAAACCTTTTGATACCAACTCAACTGGGACCCACTCACTCCTGGTTCTCTGAAACAAACTTCTTGTTTTTAAGTGACCCAAAGTAAATATTTCCAGTAAAACTTTTATGTAAATTTATAACCTGGACATTAGCATAATGACGAAGGTATTTTGATAAATTCTTCCTTATTATCAAAATTAACTAAAACAAAAGTAGTGTGACCTGATCTGAGATCATGTGCTGGAATGAAAACAATTGCAGCATGGAAGGTGTTTATAAGCCATTTAAGAAACACACAAAAAATGTTAGATTCACTTCAACATTTAAATTTGATTTGTCAAAATATTTTCGTCGCTTTGAGACCGTGACCTGTTCACTGACAAAATTCTGTCAAAAATGCAGCACAGAATGTTGTCAGTGAATAGGTCATGGTCTCAAAGCGAAGAAAATATTTTGACCAATTAAATTTAAATCTAACAGTTTTTGTGGGTTTCTTAAATGACTTATAAACACCTTCCGTGCTGCAAAAGTAGTGTATTTCAACAGAAATATGGTAGCAAAAGGGTTACTAATAGAAATAGTAAAACTGAAAAACAAAAAAAAACCACTCTTTCTCACACATAGGTAATATAAATCACACTCAACAACATACTGGTCTTTGCCCATATCACTAAATCAAGTAAACAGCATGCAGCTGGAATTTCAACCTGTCAATTATTTAACTCAAACAAGATTTTCTTTTCTTTTTAATATATTTTTTATGGCATAGTCAGGGAAGGAATGGTAGTGCCTATGACCTTTTGCAGAGCCTCAGGGACTCGTAGGAAGAAAAGGAGGAAGTTATTTTCAGATTGGGGATCTGGCTCCAATGCTTGCAAGAGAGCAGAGAAGATTCAGCTAAGAGATAACCAAGTGCCAACCAGGTTATTGTGCTAAACAAAGTGACAGATTGAATCTACTACCCAAGAACAGGATTTACAAAGAAAAATAATGTTTATTCACTGAATGTATAACCAACAAACACAAATGCATTGAACTATCAGATTAATAGTTTAATTAATATCAAGTCATACATTTTCATGACCAACAGATGATGATGATGATGATGATGCTGATGCTGATGATGATGATGATGATGGATGGATGGATGGATGGATGGATGGATGGATGGATGGATGGATTGATGGATGGATGGGTGGATGCAGTACCAGGCAATGGCTCTCATAGTTTCTGATCTTAACTGATTGGAAGTGTTATCATGTACATATTTCGTTTTGGTATAAAAGATGGGCTGCAGCAAATATTCTGCTCAATACCACAGATTTACTTGTCAGTTGTTTGACCATAACCACTTGAGCATGTCCCTTGGTGACTGATTTGTGCATCACTGATCATGAGTAGAATTAGTGGGGGAGCATCATAGCCAAGTGTTGAGAGCAATTCTTTGGAGTTTGAATAATTCACCTCTTGAAACAGTGGTGCTAAACTAAGTGAGGGACAACGGCAGATAGATTGCTGTTGTGGCTGAAGGGATACCTTCTGTTAAGTGCACGAAGTCTGAGACAGTGGAGAGGGCAGATGACCCATAGAGTTAGATGGACAACGACCTTGAAGGTGGAACCAGCAATGTGTGTGATATGCATAGGCACACTCATGTACTCAAGGAGTATGTGGCCAATCACCATGAATATACCTAGTAGTCAACCAATAATGGATAAAGTCAATAAAAATAACTCATACCACATTGCTCGCCTCGTGAGTCAACAAGGAGTGCGCCCCCTAGTGAGGAGTCAGGCTGGGAGCGAAAAGTTGGTTACTGATTCAAAATCTACCCACTCCCAGGCAACTGTGGGCAACTTAACCAAGGAAATCCTCAACCTCAGCCCCACCGATGCAAGCCATACTACACGCAAAAACCCTAGAACTAAATGGAATCGGAAAGAGTATAAACTAGTAATGGAAACATACTACATGGCGGTAATCACACCATCAGAAGATAACATGACAAAAAGGACTTATCAATTATGGAGACAGCAAAATCCAACTTCAAGGTTAAATATGGATCTCAACAAGTTAGGGAATGTTCAAAGAGATATCATTAAAGACAGGAGGCTCACAGACACTGAGCTGGAAGAAATAAAAGAAAAAGTCAACAGATTTCACCGTATAACACCAAATACAAATGAAATAGAAATAGGGACTACAGAAAACCAAGAAGATGATGAAATTGAGGAGCCCTCTGTGAGTAATGAGAGAGAAGAACCTGTAAAACAACCAACAGCATGAAACAGTGACATGGATAGGGAGAAATATTTTGAACTAAAAGAAGAAATACAGAGAAAATGGGAACAGATAAAAGCACAAGACACCACAGACAGAGAGCCCCTACTAAAAATCAGTATGGATAAGAACCTGAAGGAGTTGATTAAATTTGGCAATAATGTAATAGATGAGACAAAATCAACAACAATAGAACCACTAAATATAACATTGCTAGACCAACTAGCCTATGCTACAGCTACAGCTATTACTGAAGCAAAAGGCATAAAACTAAGAAAGAAAACTGTTCAACAGAAGAAAAGACAACCAAAATGGGAAGAAAACTTAGAAAAGGATATTCAATGCATGAGAGGTGACCTATCAATACTGACCGAAATAAGTAACGGAAACCAGGTCAACCAAAGAAAAGCCAAGAAAATATGCAAAAAGCATGGAATCAAACAAAACAATGAAATACCTGAAGCAAAAAATCCAAGCAAAGGTACAACGACTGTCATGATATATAAAGAGAAGCAAACAATTTAGACAAAACAAATTATTTAAAGAAGATGGAAAGAAATTTTACAGGGAACTCGGCAGTTGGCTGCATCTCATGTTTCCGAGCTTGCAATCCAGTTCATTTTCCTGAGTGTTTGAACTGCAGATGGCTCCACAATCCAAGTGTTGCATGAAACATATGGGGACTTTGTGGACAAGGAATAGAAGGAGCTGGATTGGGAAGGAGAAGGCGCTGCTTTCTCTCTCGTCTCTTGAGTTCACCACACTAGACCACCAAATTCTATCTTCATACACAACAACTGACTGTCTGTCTGTCTGTCTCTCTCTCCTGCAACATACCCAAAAATTTCATCTCACCCTTGTTTTTCTATCATCATTACTATCCTGTTACTGCTCTCTTCTTGCATCCCTCAACCTCCCCAATTCAGTCATCATTGGCAAATCCCTGCCCCACCCCACTTACATCCACTCTTCAACCCTATCCAATCCATACAGACGCCACCTATTTCCACTCCCCTAATTTCCCTGTACCCCACCCCATTCATTCTTACAAACCCTATTCATTCCTAATTTCTTTAGTCCCACTTACTTCTACTCATCTCTTACCTTAAGATACTACCTAGACACTTTATCACCATTGTTTATCTCTTTGCTGTCACTACTGATTCATTTTCACTGTCTCCCCTAAATGTACTAGCTATGTAGCTCCTCTACAACAACAAAGACCTTATCCATCTCAACCCCTTCTTTCATACCTTAGCCTTCATCCCTAGTGTGCTCCTCCCCTCAAGTTTTGTAAGGGGGTGCATGGCTTAGTGGTTAGGGTGTTGGACTCATGATCATAAGATTGTGGTTTTGATTCCTGGACTGGGTGATGTATTGTGTTCTTGAGCAAAACACTTCATTTCATGTTACTCCAGTCCACTCAGCTGACAAAAATGAATAGTCTTGCAATGGACCAGCATCCCATCCAGGTGGTGAATATATATGCCATGAAACTGGGAAATCAGCTCTTTTACTCTCTTACTCTTTTACTTGTTTCAGTCATTTGACTGTGGCCATACTGGAGCACCACTTTTAGTCAAGCAAATCGACCCCAGGACATATTCTTTGTAAGCCTAGTACTTATTCTATCGAGCTCTTTTGCCAAACCGTTTACGGGGACGTAAACACACCAGCATCGGTTGTCAAGCGATGTTGGGGGGACAAACACAGACACATAAACATATACACACATACATACATATATATATATATATGTATGTATGTATATATATATATGATGAGATTCTTTCAGTTTCCGTCTACCAAATCCACTCACAAGGCTTTGGTCAGCCTGAGGCTATAGTAGAAGACACTTGGCCAAGGTGCCATGCAGTAGGACTGAACCCAGACCCATGTGGTTGGTAAGCAAGCTACTTACCACACAGCCACTCCTACAACTAGTTCAAACAGCCACTCCTACGACTAGCTTTGTGAGTCAGCATAAGTTGCAAAGGTAACTTTACCTTTGTAAGCTTGCAAGTTGCATGGCAACCTCACTAGTGCTGGTGGTATGAGAAAAGCACCGAGTATATACTGTAAAGTAATTGGTATCAGGAAGGACATTGAATGTCCAGCCTTAGAAATCATGCCAAAGCAGACACTGGAGCTTGATGCAGTCCTTGGACCCATCAGATCTTATCAAACCATCCAACCCATGCCAGCATAGAACATGGACATTAAATGATAACAATGATGATTGTAAAAATTGAAGAACTGTGAAAGAAGCTTAAACTGGGCTAGTATTACAGGTTTCAGTATCAACATAGTAAAAAGTAAAGCAGTAACGATTACCAAGTGATATTAAGAACTCAGGAGCCATTTTGAAGAGGTTGCTTATTATCTGAAAAACGATCTAGCTTAATTTATTTAATACTATATGATACTCAACAACAGAAACTGGTAACATGAGCTACAAACTATAGACTATATAGATGATTTGCTAGATGCAGTTGATAAGTTGTACTATCTGAATAAGTGCTGCATAGGGTTTTTGTAAAAGAATTGTTGGTAGAGTAAAAACAATGTGAAATAAGACCAGTAGTCTGTCATCTCTCTTAACAAAAAAAAAAAATAAAATAAAAGGGCTTTGTTTTTGTATACAAAACATAGGTCTTTTGAAGTATGTGTAGTGATTGGGATATTATGAAACATGGCTCATGAATACATATTACAAGCAGAAGAATAAGCTGAGTATTGTTCATTAGATGTATAACGTATTTACAAGAAGGATATTTTTCATAGAGTAGTATTCTTCTTGAGCAGTATCATAATCGCTTGCCTGCAAGTACACAAGCACACGCACACACCTATACACATGCATACATACATACATGCATACATACATACATACATACATACATACATACATCAGTTTGAAAGACAAGTGACAACCACCACCACCACCACCACTGTTGCTGCTGCTGCTGCTACTACTACTACTACTACTACTGCTGCTGCTGCTACTACTACTACTACTACTACTACTACTACTACTACTGCTACTACTACTACTACTACTATGTAACAAACATATTCAGTAACAACAAAAATATCACAACTTCCTATTTTCTCTCTATTAAAAGCCATGTGCATTTTGGTTCTGTATCATTAATTAAATGCCAGCTCTCTCATTCTTTTATATTGATTTAAGTAAATATATTTTCAAGCTAAGCTATCAGAGCTGCTCCAGGAGAAAACCTATAATGATACATAAGATTATCTAATGAGAAAAAATATATTGCAGACTGTCTGTTACTCAGGGTGGTTCAGGGCATCCTGACCGCTAACAGTCTTCAGCTCCAAACAACTCTGTGCTTCATTTTATAGATACAACTCAGAAGTTAACCTTTTGATCCTGTCTTTTCTAAGAGCAGGACTGTTCACTCCCCACTTAGCCTCTTCTGCGGGATTAGAAAAGAAATGACATCAGTTTTTTCAACCTCTTACACTGTACATTTGTTTTCATAAAACTTAACTTACTAAACAGACAGAAATTGTATTTAATCTTTTACCAAAAATTTTAATAATCTGGTAAAAACTGTATTTCCTTCATTTATTCTATAGTAGCCTTAGAAATTGATACTCAAGTGCATCTCTAATTCTCTATAAAATGTAGTGTTAGGTTCTCTAATCAGATGAGGGGACACTGAAAAGTTCCTGGCTTTAAGGGTATCATAAAAGGTTTGGCTGGAGGTCCTAGCTTCCAAGTTTTTTACAGGGCTTAGAAAAACTGAAAGGCCATTGCAATAAGTGTGTGAATCTGAGAGGAGAATATATTGAGTAAAATCATAATTAACTGATCCTCCTAGGAACTTTTCAGCACTTCATTGTATTGATTAAAAACTATATGCAACTGGTATTACTCCAGATGTCAAAAACCAGCCCTCACTCTGTGTTTGAGTTAATCCCACAACCTAGCTCAATATGCTCAGCTGTTAAAATGGCAACTCAATCAATGTGAAAAGCATACCTCAGTAAAGGCAGCTCCATTGGCTCATCATCAACAAATCACACGATAGGTATAGCAATGCAAAAATGTCTATCAACAAACAACCAGGAATCCTGAGACTCTTACAGAACTGGCACTGGAAGTATCTTTATCGTTTACTTGTTTCAGTCATTGAACTGCAGCCATGTTGGGGCCTCACCTTGAACTGTTAAGTCAAATAAATCAAATTCAATACTTATTTCTTCTTTTAAGTCTGGTTTGTATTCTATTGATTTCTTTTGAAACTAAATTAAGGGACGTAAGCAAACTAACACTGGTTGTCATGGTTTGGGGGAAACCAACACAAATACATACCCCTCCACCACACACATTAATATATATATCTTTCCTCATTGTCGTCATCATCATCATCATCATCATCATTCTTTAATGTCTGTTTTCCATGCTGGCATGGGTTGGACTGTTTGACCTATTGCTAGCAAGCTGGAGAGTTGCACCAGGTTCAAGTCTGATTTGTCTTGGTTCCTATGGCTGGATGCCCTTACTAACACCAACCACTTGAATGTATGCCTAGATGCATATACATATGTGTATACACACACACACAAATATATATATATATATATATATATATATATATATAGGGTACAATGGGTAAATTGTTATATTTTTAATTTCATGAATGCGCATTGTTTGTTTTGGATTTTGTCGACTACACAACATGGTAGGGTCAGCTGGGCACCGTCTGTGAGAAAAACAGCACCATGATGCAATTCACTCTGCCAGAAATTTGGAAACGACATGCTGTACTGCTTGGTATTTATGCCAGACGCTTCAATATGAACAATTGAGAGTGTTTGGGTGTCAATCCGAAGACTTGCCATATCTCCAAAACATGTACCAAGAGTGATAAAAATCAAACATCCAGTCAACATCATGGTGTTTGGAGTGATCACTAGTGATGGTGATGTTATACCTCCATTCATCTTCCCACATAGCCTCAGACTCAACATGGAGGCCTACATCAAGTGCCTGGAGGAGGTAGTGCTGCCCTGGGTCAAGAGAGAGGCAGCTAGAAGACCCTGTCTGGTAACAGGACTCTGCACCATACCACACAAGCAGGAGAACCCAGTCATGGCTGTCAGACAATTTCTGAAATCACACTATTCCTAACATCTGGCCAGCTAACTCTCCAGACTGCAATCCCCTTGATTATTATGTGTGGGGCACAGTTGAGTGAGAGACCAATAAAATTCTTTGTAAAACCAAAGAGGAACTAAAGGCAAGGATTATGGCAGCATTCACCAACTTAAAGAAGGAGACCTTTCAGAAAAGTTGCAAGAGATTCCAAAGTCGTCTGGAGGCTGTGGTTGAAACAAATGGCAATCTTATTGAATAAATTTACTCTTTAGTATTTATTTGGAGATATTTTAATGCAATTTCGGTAAATATATCTGTTAAAATGAGATGTCAGTGTTTCACTTTTGCATAATTTAGGTGACAGTTTATTCATTGCACCCTAAAGCACAATTCGATGACTAGCACCATCTAAGCATGATCACTGTCAGAGCAGCTAACTGGCTTCCATGCCAGTAGCACATAAAAAGCACCATTCAAACGTGATTGTTACCAGCGTTGCCTTACTTGCACTTGTACTGGTGGCACGTAAAAAACATTTGAGTGAGGTCATTGCCAGTTCCACTGGACTGGCTCCTGTGCAGGTGGCACATAAAAAACACCACTTGAGTGTGGCAATTGCCAGTACCGCCTGACTTGCCCTCATGCCGGTGGCACGTAAAAGCACCCACTACACTCTCGAAGTGGTTGGCATTAGGAAGGGCATCCAGCTGTAGAAACTTTGCCAGATCAGATTGGAGCCTGGTGCAGCCATCTGGTTCACCAGTCCTCAGTCAAATCGTCCAACCCATGCTAGCATGGAAAGTGGAGATTAAACGATGATGATGATGATATACAATAAGCCTGCATAGTTTCCATCTACCAAGTTCACTCAAATGGTATTGGTTGGTCAGGGATTACAGTAGAAGACACTTGCCTAGACTAACAATGCGAAGGTCACTGAAAAAAAAAAAAAACGAAATATAAGACACCATGCCACAAGAAGTACAAGACCATATTTTCCACCAACTACATCCAATCTTTAATAAACAACTTCTTTACTGACCAGATTTGTTAATCTTTAAATTTCGCTAGGAAAAATTTGAATAGATTATTTTTGCACAGATGTTCCAAATGAATTATATGCCCTTTGTATACAGTACTGGATTATTATATTTTTTAAAGTTCTGAATTAAAACCTTGCCAAATTAATTTGGCTTTCCTCTTCAGGTTTTGTCAAAAAAAAGGTATTTATAATATATTGGAGTTCATTCAATAGAACTGGCCCTGTGCCTAAGCTTTAAAAAATAATCAATAGCTGGGCACAAAACTAAATGTTTTACAAGCCAAGGGGTGAGTTTCTATATGGTTGCTTGAATCTTTAGAATTAGCAGCTAATTCTCCTTTAAAATACACCCTACCATCTGAAAAAAAAGGACACACTGGATAGTGTTATCAAGGTATACTAAGTCTGAAGCCATAGCATCATTAAAATGTCTTTGCTTTTATATCTGCTCAATCAGGGACGACTTGGAGAAAACAACAGCAACTACTACGACTAAATGTTTTAATATAATTAGTCTGGTAAGTCACTGTTCAGATCTTGTTGAGGTTTGAACTGTTTCTTATTCTTTTGCAGTTACTGAAATATGTACTAATTGGGAACTGGGGTTTTCATATGTTTTAGGGCTAACCATAAGACAAAAGATCCATGGTTAAGGTGAATGGTTAGTATGATTTGAATCAATGCATTAAAAAATATAAGTGCATCTAAATCTGTGTAACTTACTATATTATCAACATTCTCTCTCTCTCTGTCACTACATATATATATATCCCTCTCCCTCCTTCACCGTTTTCTATCTGTCTGTCTGTCTCTGTCTCTCTCTCTCATTGCTCACACATGACCATTGTCTATCCTTCTTTTCCTCACATGACCATCTTTCTTTTCCTGCTTAGACGTCTAAATGACTGGACTGTTTTTTCGCTCTCTCTTTTATCTTTTCTCTTTTCAAAAAAATGTCTCTGCCAGCATTCACTATTCTCCTTTTGTTCCAGTCTAACAACTCCCCATGTCTGTTTTCATTCAGTTTCCTTGTATGTCTCCACTGTTATGTTTTTTTTTTGTTCCCAACTTTGATCCTCCATAAAGCCTAAATTTTATTTTAGAATTTATGGGAGCTACTGTCTTTGAAGACTCACACTGTCACTTGAATGCTCAAAATGAAGAGTAGATAGACAGCTAACAACTGATGAAGGGTCCTTTTTCTGTGTTAATTATATATATATAATTATATAATTATTAATCATTTATTTAATTGAGCTGCACAGACATCACAAAAACTTTTATTCAGGGTTTCGTGTTTCCATTTGTCAGACAGCTTTGGTTGAGAATGGAAATTTTTTTTTTGTTCTGTTCTCAACCAAAATTGTCCAACAAACAGGAACATGAAACTCTGAGTAACAGTTTTTGTGATGTCTTTGTAGCTTTATTAATAAAGCATATTACTCTACTTCCAGTATTCAAGTACTACTTTTTCCACGATGTTTCACATTTATGTGCTTACTCATATATATATATATATATATATATATTATATATATATATATCATCATCATCATCATCATCATTTAATGAGAAGCACAATAGTTGGTTCATCAACTTTAGGACATTAAAATGTTAACTTATTAAAATGATGATTATAATAACGTACATACATATAGCATATTATTCTATGCATATAAAATAAGAATGCAATAAAAAACACTTGTGTATTAATAATTG
>NC_043002.1:46740527-46975527 GCF_006345805.1 Octopus sinensis | reverse complement strand
CTTTCTAGCAATGGCTTTGCAGCTAAGATGTATGTAAGTATGTATGTATGTATGTGAGTGTTTGTGTTTACCCTTGCCTAGGCATGGTTATTTGTTTCCGGATTTCTGTGAAAAACATATCTTGCTACAAAGAGGTATTACTTTGTATGGAAACAGGAAGGGAATCCACCTATAGAAAATTTGCCCAAACAAATTCATTTGACCTCTGCAAGCATGGAAAAGTGAACATTAAATGATGAACTACAATAAAAATGGACAGATGTACATATTTACATACATACATACATATACATGAATGGCTTTTTTCAGTTTCCATCTACCAAATCCATTCATAAAGCTTTGGTTAGCTCAATACTATACTAAAAGACATAATTCTACAGTGTCATGCAGTGGGAATAGACACATCTATACCTATGTGACCGTGTGTGTATCGTTGGCAATTTTTTTTCCTCTGTCTTCCCTTCCTTGGATCTTTCCTTTTCCTATGTTTCTAATGAAGAGCTCTGCTCGAAACATTAAACCCTCCTTCTTTCTTTCCTTTCCTGAGCGTCCAATAACACTATACTTGTTCCACTTCCTTGCATTGTTGTGTTTTCTCTTTGTGTTTTCATGTTTGGATTAACTTATTTGATATATATTGTAGGCATGTATGTTTGTATTTATTTGCACAACCCTTGTACATAAAATGTTCTGCTGCATAATCTGTAATATTTCCCCTTTTATACATTATTTTTTGATGTGAAAATAGAAACTTTTATCATATATAACGTTATTTTTCATTGTGGCTGATTGAGCTTGTTAAAACTAAATTGATTTATTGACCACTGGAGAATATATTTCCCCCATTAAACTCATCTAATCTATTATTCTACATTTTCATTATTTTGGTTGAATTTAATATTCTCTACAGAGATATGAATTAATAGTTTAATTTTTGTAAAAATCATTTGAAATCAGTCCATAGATATCATTGTTTGGTCAAAATAACAGAATAGTCAGGGTACTATTGATGTTAGATGTTACAAGTATTCAAAGATCAACATAGATGTGATTATAATGTAATTATCATCATCATTGTTTTATCCACTTTTGCATGCTTGCATGGGTCAGATGGAATTTTATTAAAATACAATTTCTACAGCCAGACACTTTTCCTGGTTGGGGTTAGCAAGGGCATCCAGCCATAGAAATTAAACCAAAACTAACTGGGGTCTGGTGCAGTTCTCCAGCTTACCAGTTCCAATCAACCTGTCTTACCCATGCCAGCATGGAAAACAGATGCTAAATAATGATATATATATATATATATATATATATATATATATATATATATATATATATATATATATATATCATTCACCATGATAGATCGGTAGCCACTACACACATATTTTTCTCTCCTTGTTTCTTTTTGTGTTCCTTTCTGTGGAAGAGCATAGGCTCAAAATGTTAATGACTTTTTCAATTCCCGAGCGTTACATTAATACATCTGTTTGCTTTCTACACCACCTGTCTTCGTCTTTTGTTTTTTTCGTGAATTCTCCCTACACATATATATATATATATATATATATATATATAAACTGTGTCTCAGTTTCTTGGTAAATCATGTTTCAAAAACAGTGCATCATGCATTCATCAGTGCAAATATTTTTATTCAACCAGTATGAGACTATTGGTAATTAATGTGTGGGACAGTGTAGGGGATGGTGTAAGGAAATTAGATATGCATTTATGCAGTTAGTAGACTCTTTGGCTGCAGCGTTGCAAAAATATACATTTATACTACTGTATTTCTACATATATGTGGAGCGCAATGGCCCAGTGGTTACGGTAGCGAACTCATGGTTGGGAGATTGTGTTTCGATTCCCAGACCGGGCGTTGTGTGTGTTTATTGAGCGAAAACACCTAAAAGCTCCACGAGGCTCCGGCAGGGTGTGGTGGTGACCCCTGTTGTACTCTTTCACCACAACTTTCTCTCACTCTCTCTTCCTATTTCTTGAGTAACACTGCAATGGACTGGCATCCTGTTCAGCTGGGGGGAACACATACGCCACAGAAACCAGGAAAATGGGCCCATGAGCCTGGCTAGGCTTGAAAAGGGCGACATTTATCATTTACGTTTTTTTTATGTCTACATATACACACACACATACATAGACACAACTATAAACACAAACGGGCAGGTACAAATATATATAACTGATGAGACACAAGTGCTTGTACTCAGGAATCAAGAGTTCTTTGAACACATATTTGTCATAATCAGCTAGATCATGTGGAAGGAACCTGTAGAAGAAGTAGAGCCAGGAAGGTGTGAGACAAGGTGGTAAAATGTGATTTTCAGGTGTTGAGTCTCACAGAGGCAATGACAAGTGACTGGGACCTTTGGTAAACTGTTGTGGTTGAGAAGACACATCAAGCTAAGTGAAATCATAGCCATGGCCAGTGCTGGTGATGCATGATTGGCACCAGTGTCGGAGACATGTAAAAAGCACTTAATACTCTCTGTGGAGTGGTTGGTATTAGGAAGGGCATCCAGCCATAGAAATGGAGCCAGAACAAACTGAAGCCAGTACAGATCTTCAGCTTACCACCTCCAGTCAAACCATCTAACCAGTACCAGTATGGAAAACGGATGTTAAATGATGATGATGATGATGATGTAAATCATCATTTTGAATCTTGCTGTTCACTGTCATCATCATCATCATCATCGTTTAGCGTCCGCTTTCCATGCTAGCATGGGTTGGACGGTTCAACTGGGGTCTGGGAAGCCAGAAGGCTGCACCAGGCCCAGTTTGATCTGGCAATGTTTCTACGGCTGGATGCCCTTCCTAACGCCAACCACTCCATGAGTGTAGTGGGTGCTTTTTACGTGCCACCTGCACAGGTGCCAGACGAGTCTGGCAAACGGCCACGATCGGATGGTGCTTTTTATGTGCCACCGGCACGGGGGCCAGGCGAAGCTGGCAACGGCCACGAACGGATGGTGCTTTTTACGTGCCTTAGGCACGAGGCCAGTCGGGGCGGCGCTGGCAACGGCCACGAACGGATGGTGCTTTTTACGTGCCACCGGCACGGGGGCCAGGCGAGGCTGGCAACGGCCACAAACAGATGGTGCTTTTCACGTGCCTTAGGCACGAGGCCAGTCGGGGCAGCGCTGGCAACGGCCACAAACGGATGGTGCTTTTTATGTGCCACCGGCATGAGGCCAGTAGGGGCGGCACTGGCAACGGCCACATTCGGATGGTTCTCTTACGTGCCACCGGCACTGGTAACTCAGCTGCAATTTCCATTCATATATATATATATATATATATATATATATATATATGTATGTGTGTGTGTGTGTGTGTTTGTGTGTCTGTGTTTGTCCTAGCATTGCTTGACAACCGATGCTGGTGTGTTTACGTCCCCGTCACTTAGCGGTTCGGCAAAGGTGACCGATAGAATAAGTACTGGGCTTACAAAGAATAAGCCCCGGGGTCGATTTGCTCGACTAAAGGCGGTGCTCCAGCATGGCCGCAATCAAATGACTGAACCAAGTAAAAGAGAGTACTCATTAAACATTACATAGGATGGACTGTTATGCATCCAACCATCACCTAATAGATATCAACATATAGTATAGCTGCAACTAAAACCAAGAGAAAAAAATTTGGATATTTGAATTCAAGTAACTAATTTTTTGAATATTCTATTTATAATATAGCCAAACACTAAGTTGCCGACTATATTTATGTACTTTTCTTTTCTTCTAATAGAATACGATATGTAATAATTTGAATGAGGCAAATAAAATATTTGTGGCTTATAAATAAAAACATAGCTAATTGTGTTCACAAGAGACCAAATCTCTCTAATCTCCATTATTTATATTGTCCAAAACTTGCTGTCAGCCGACCACACTAAAGATATTTCCATTGCTTGTATAAATTTAAAGAAGGGCAGGGATAACTACAATCTCAGTTGAACAAAATCTTCCAACCCCTTATATTACATACATAGGTACTTTTGTATTAGTATTTATTATGTTAAACATTCTCCTGTAACACTTTTCCCTTAGCAAAAACAAATGGTCTACTTTAAAAACTTTTAAAATTAGTTGCTGATTGTTAGTTAAAGAAAAAAATGTGCATATAATAATTACTATTGGTTGGAAGATATAAGGATAGTTCAGCAAACAGTCTGTTCATTGAAATTATGAAAAAAACTGTTGGCTCCTGCTAGATTAACTGGTCAGTGGGTGCTTTGGGCTGCAAAGACACAACAATGTCAAAACACCTGATGTCCCAGAGTCCTTTGTACGAATAAATCAAGTTTATTATGAATACATCTTCATTGTAGAGAAGTTATTCGCCAGTGACTAAGCACTACAACAATTAACCTATTCAGGTTTGAGTCTGCCAGAATGTATCAAGATTTTACAAGTCATTATGTGTGTGTGTGTGTGTGTGTGTGTTTGACTGTGCATGTGTATGTGTACATATGCACGTGTGTGTGTGTGTGCTTACACTTGTATGTATGCTTATGATTTTTAAGTAAT
This sequence comes from Octopus sinensis, assembly GCF_006345805.1. Lineage (NCBI taxonomy): Eukaryota > Metazoa > Mollusca > Cephalopoda > Octopoda > Octopodidae > Octopus > Octopus sinensis. The sequence goes on along the minus strand of NC_043002.1, from coordinate 46,970,977 downwards.
TATGTCTTTGCATTTGGGCAAATTACATACATATGTGTCCCTAGATAATCTTATGTTAAGGTTCTTAATTTGGATGGCTATATGCTTATGATCTAACTCATACAATTCATCATCGTCATTGTCATTTAACATCCATTTTTCCATGCATGCATGAAGTATATTTCCTTTTGGCCAGACATTGTTTTCATGTAAGTCTAGAAACAACCTTGCTTGTATAACAATGATGCTCCTTTGCACACATCACATGATGTCTAGACAAGAGTACACACACACATATGTACATACATACATGGCATTAAATACAGACATGCTTAGAGGACTATTCATTCTCCTACAAAATTATTACTATCCCCTTTAATTTTTGCCATTAACACAAGCCTAGTGATCTTCGAATAAATGCAAAGAACATTATGGGAATAAAAGAGATGAATCCAAAGAATAGTACTGGGCCAAAATAGATTACCTCCCTCCAAAATTACATCAACAGACCGAGGAAAAAGACAGAATAGTTGGACACTATCATCAAATGCAAAGCTAAAAGTGAATTCATACATCATCTATCATCAATTATGACTGCATGATAAATTCTCCAAATTATATGGGAATTGCCCCTAAGAAACACTCACAAGCAAATTGATCCCCTTCAAGCATAATCTACAATCAGCAAGGGAAAAACTTCATTACTGTAAAAAAATTACATGATTGAAAAATTATAAACTGCAAGTTTGCCTAAAAACCACAAGCTGTATATCACAGTATGAAAGGCAATACCATCAAGGTAGTAAATGCTCCTCCCCAGGAAAACCTAGAGTCATTCTGGCAGGGAATCTGAGATGTAAACAAAGAACACAATCATGACACAGTACAGTGAGTATTGTGTAAATGCCTTTCCCAAAATATATATAACATTACCAATGAAATACTCTGATTGGTTATTATGAAACAGCTGAATGGAAAATCACCTGGGAGAGACCTGATAATAAATAGACTACTGGTACAAAAAGTACAGGAAAATTCTCACGACTTTATTTTAAAAAACAATGGAGGCTGAGCTAGATATATCTGATTGGCTGACTGTAGCACAGACTATTCTTATATCTAAGAACAAAGAAACTCATGTAGTCAAAAACTATAGGCACATAATATGCTTGAATGCTATGAACAAACTGTACACAGGTTGCCTGAATATGTTTCTCCAAGAGCACTTCCAAACAAATAAGGTGATAACTAATGAACAGACAGGAGGAAAGAAAGGTGTCTGGGGTTGTGCTGAACAGCTTCTCATCAACAAAACTGTTCTAAGCCAAGCAACATCACCATAATCTCTTAACAATGTGGCCAGACTGCAAGAAGGATTTGACTCTGTTCCGCATACATGAATGATAGAACTATACTTTGTCAAAGTACCAGCTACTATCATGAATGCCATTGAAAGACTGACCACAACTTGGTCTACACTGTTATTACTGACAACTACTGTTACAAACAGAATTAGGTTATCAATAGGTATATTTCAGGGTGATAGTTTATCTGTAATGTTGTTTGTACTGGCAGTGAATCCCATGTCAGCTAACAAAATGCCAAGGCTACATGCTAAGATATGCCGAAAAGAATTAAATGAATGTAACCTCATATATTTTGTTGATGACCTAAAGTTATATTCTGGTAACCAAACAACATCAAGAGACAATTAGAACTAGTCATGACATAGGAATGGAGTTTGGCCAAGATAAATGCACATACATGATAGTTTTGAAGAAGAATCATACATCATACCAGCAAAGAGCCATACATGGTTTCATATGCTATAAGCTAGAGGATAACAGCAGCATTGACAAGAAAAGAAACCTCTCCTGATCCTGTGATAGATACATTATAACCCACCTAGAAGGATATGATGGAGTATCACCTTTAAAAATTTAATTGATCATACAGACCTCAGTACATATTTCAATCTAGCATTTATTTTATAGATCTCTGCTTGATGAACTTTGAGACATAGTGGGATACAATACTCGATTTAACAACAAATTTAAACATACAAACACACACACAGGTGCAAGAGTGACTGTGTGGTTAAGAATTTTGTTTCCCAACCACATGATTCTATGTTCAGTCCCCCTGCATGGTACCTTGGGCAAGTGTTTTCTACTATAGCTCTAGACTAACCACAGACTTGTGACTGAATTTGGTAAATGGAAACTGCAGCATTATTTATCAGAAAATGACCCCAAAACATGTCTGTAAACAAGAGTTATTTGCTCATGTGCCGATTATGCCTATAAGAAAGGAACAAATAATGCAATGTGACTGTAGGTCATAACACAATGGCAACACCAGGGTGCTAGCATATATATATATATAATTTAACATCCATTGTTTTATATCATCATCATCATCATCGTTTAACGTCCGTTCTCCATGCTAGCATGGGTTGGACGGTTCGACCGGGGATCTGGGAAGCCAGGAGGCTGCACCAGGCTCCAGTCTTATCTGGCAGTGTTTCTACAGCTGGATGCCCTTCCTAACGCCAACCACTCCGTGAGTGTAGTGGGTGCTTTTTACGTGCCACCTGCACAGGTGCCAGGCGAGGCTGGCAACGGCCACGGTCGGATTGGTGTATTTTATGTGCCACCGGCACGGAAGCCAGACGAGGCGGTGCTGGCATCGGCCAATATATATATTTGTATACATAAATATATATATATATATATATATAAATATATTTGTCATCATCATCATTTAACGTCTGTTTTCCAAGCTAGCATGGGTTGGACGGTTTGACTGGGGTCTGGGAAGCCAGGATGCTGCACCAAGCTCCAGTCTGATCTGGCAGTGTTTCTACAGCTTGATGCCCTTCCTAACGCCAACCACTCTGTGAATGTAGTTGGTGCTTTTTACATGCCACTGGCACAGGGGCCAGGGGAGGCTGGAAACGGCCACAATCGGTTGGTGTTTTTTATGCGCCGCTGGCACAGAAGCCAGTCAAGGCGGCGCTGGCATTGGTCACGTTCAGATGGTGCCACCGGCACAGGTATCACAACAATTTCCATTTGATTTTTTATTTTAATGTTGATGTACTTATATATATATTTGTATATATATATATATATATATATATATATATATATATATATATATATATATATATATATACACATTTCGTTTTTAGATTTGGTTTGCAAGATTCTTTATGTGAGTTCGTGTGTTGAAGCATATTCTGTTGTCTGGGGAGAGTCATTCTCTTTTAGTGCCTCATAATTTAACACACTCTTCTTTTTTTTTTTTTTCTAAAACTTTCGTTGCAGAGTTGCAAGGCGCAACGAAAATTTTAGAAAAATATAAAAGAAATAAGTGGAAACTTTACCGGTGAGTGTGTTAAATTATAAGGCACTAAAAGAGAATGACTCTCCCTAGACACAACAGAATATATATAGTTTACTGTTACATTAAGGTAAGATCAACAATAAAGTACTCCATCCAGTGAGAGATGAATATCGTTTAACGGACACAGTATAAAGATAGGAGCTACTGGTAATTTCTTGCTTTGGAGACGCGGATCTAGGTAGGATCTTCATAACCTGCCTTATGGCTCCAAGCAATGTTTTGACTCTGAGCACATGGTCTATTCAATTTGCAAATCTGGACACTAATACAAGAAAAATCACAAGAAAAAACGAGAAGATAGATAGGGGCTGCAAATTTTGAGACCTTCAGACAAAACGTCTGGAGGTATTTATGTATTTATTCCGATTTTAAGCTCTGGGTTCAAATAGCAGCAAGGTCAACTTTGCCTTTTATCTGTCCGATACTAGTCTAGTACCGAGGTTGTTGTTATCGATTTGTGTTAGAATATAAATAATACTCTAAAAGTTCATTAATATTTCCGATATAACCGGAATCAACACAATCTGAAAGATATTTATGTAAAATTTCATTTAAAAATATCCATTTTTCTGAAATTTATGAGGAAATAAAGTTGGTGGGGGCACACTAATGTAAACGTGTGTGTGTGTGCGAGCCGGTACTCCAGTATAGTTCTCGCCTTGATTTTTGTGCCTTTACGGGTGTGTGTTAGTGTGTAGGCGTGTACACACGTGCATATCTGTTTACTTATAATTAAATAGTCGTTTTATTTACATTTGTTTACGAATGGTACATGTTCAAGAGGTAGCTGATTAAGTCGTCAGAAACCACCTGTTAGATTGGTGAAGCGAAACGATTTTGAATTTACCATCCATAGGCACAAAAAAACGAAGCACATGGTTTTATCCCTATCTTGGAGAATAGGAAAGCGAAAATGACGCTGCAACTGTTGCATGACTCATGCTTTGTACTAATATAAACGGGAAAATGAGAATGAGAATGTGAGAGCGAAAGACAAGAAAAATCAATAAGCAAAATACAATTTTTCAGAAATTTGTAATACTATTGATGTAACAAAAAGAAGAATGAGCAAGGAGAGAAGCCGATAATAATATTAAAAGAAAAGAAAAAAAACAATAAGGGAACAATTAAAGGGTAGCAAAACGAAAGAAGTGGAGATCGGAGGTGTTTTGTTAACATACGTAAGAATGTATAAGGAGTGGTTGGCGGAGAAAGAAGACGGGAATTGGAATGTAGTGCATGCGAGTAGTGGAACAGAGTAAAGAAAGTTGAGAGAATAAATGAATCTGAGAGAGAGGGGGGACAGAAAGTGTGTGTGAGAGAGAGAAAGAGAGAGACATACACACACACACTCGCACAGTGAGAAAGAGAAAGCGAGTTAGAGAGGCAATATATATGTATACACCTTCGCGCGCGTGTATGTGCAATTGTTCTGCCTTTAACAAGTATATATAGACTATTATTTATCAAATAGGCAGTCTTTGTTTTGCTGTACAAATTCATATATCAGAGTATATAACACTGTGGTTTGACAGATTGAGGGTGAATTTTTAAACGAAACCTTACCGACAAAGACAAGTCAGGGAGAAGCGGTCAGTAATTACCGACGGACAAGTAAGCGAATCTTTCACTCTCTCTCACACACACTTTCTCTTTCTTTTTTCTTTCTCTCTCGCACATTACCACACTGCTGTTGTGTTTGTGTCTATGTATATATTATATTATGTAATCTATGTATGTATTACATATTTATGTATGCCATAAAACTTCTTTGCATTAAAAAAATGGTAATTTTCATTTCTATAGACGATTATATGAACGTCTATGGGTGGGTGTATATGAGCGCATACACAAGCACATGTATATAATATATGCTTAATATGTACATAATCTTGCTTTCACTTATCAAAAATAAATTTGTTCCTGGGTGAAATTTCAATTATCTGAAGACAACTTTTACCGCGGGTGAAATTGAATTTAACACGGCACACCACCAAATCATTCATTAATTTTTACAGTGTTACGGCTGCTTTCACCGGCAAACTGCAATACACAGTGTAAGCTAACAAGGGGGAGTCTGCACTGTCTCTCGACAAGCTAGAAATAGCAACCAAAATCTTCAAATAAAATACGAAAGTCTAAAAAGGAAGAATTCATTGATTACCATGTACTCATTAATTTCCGAACGAGATACAACTGGAATGCCTTTTACCATTGAGATTTATTAATCAGGTATACCATGGGTTAAACAGAAAATACGCTGTGGATGACCGGTCGGTTCAGATGTGTCAGAGAAATGCAAGAGTGCAGCGCCAATGACAAGACATGAAGCACCAACAGTTTAATTGTTATATATATATATAAGATACATACACACATGCTTATATGTATGTGTGCTTGTGAATGAGGATGTAATATATCATAAATGTATATCTGTGCGTGTGATATACCTGATATATACGAAATATGTGTAATGGATCATATATATGTATGTATACAAGATACAATATATCTGTAATATATATTATATATGTGTGTATAATATATATAATATATGTGTAATATGTATTATATATGTGTAACATTTTTTGAGTAGTATCAATATACGATATAACATACACACACGCACGATATATATATGTGTGTAATATGAAATGCATATGTAATATATGATGTAAATATGCAATTTCGTGTGTGTATATGTGTGTGTGTGGTTAGAGCTTGCTTCCCAACCACATGGTTCCGGATTCAGTCCCACTGCATGGCACCTTGGGCAAGTGTCTTCTACTATATAGTCTTGGACTAACCAATTCCCTGTAAGTGGATTTGGTCGACGGAAACTGAAAGAAGCCTGTTATATATATATATATAGAGATAGATAGATATATTTATATAGGGCTTTGGTTAGCCCAAAACTATATATATATATATATATATATAGGCTTGGGCTAACCAAAGCCCTGGGAGTAGATTTGGTAGACGGAAACTGAAAGAAACCTGTATATGTGTGTAAAATATCATCATCATTGTTTAACATCTGCTTTCCATGCTGGTATATATATATATATGTATGTATGTATTATATACATATTTATATGTGTATATATAAGTGATGTAAATTTGTATATGTGTGTGCACATGTTTGTATATATATGTTTGTGTGTGTGTGTATAATAGAATAAATGTCTAAACATGCAAACTATTAATAACATGTAAGAATTGATACATTCACACAGTTATGTCAACCAGGCTATCAGATGTCCTTACTCATCATGCCTTTCTATACCTCCTCTGACAATGCCCTTGTCTTCTATCTGGGTCTGAGTTTTTCGACTATGTCATTTTCTCATAGTCTTGGAGGTCTTTTGAGTTGTCTCTTTTGATCTCTTGGATACTACTCAACAACTACATTGGTCCCTCTATTGACTCTGAGCCTTATGATATGTCCAGCACAGCAGAACATGTACTTTCAATATGCTGCTTTTACATCATTCACTCCACTCTCTTTCTTCTCAGACTACATTTGGATATGCTCCCACAATGATACCTTCAGAATAGGTCTTTTATGATCAGCTGTATCATAGCCAATTATTTTTGTTCATTCTTCATAGTAGCCCATTTTTACTTAAATGCAGACAGAACAGTCATTTGTAGAGATAGGCATGTAAGGTTTTATTCAGTTGTGCTTTGAGCTTGTCTTTAATTGAGGCTCTCCATCTTTGGACTATATGTGTTTTGTTTTCACACAACATATTTTGAGGCCTACTACCGAACTCTGGGTTTCCACTTCTGTTAAGATGGTCTACAGCTGATCTGAAGTTTCTGTGATGAGCACAATGTCTCTTAATTGGAGGTATTAGTAACTCACTGTTGATACAGTCTTTCCAGTCATTGTCACTGTTAACCAGTGCTATGAAGAGATTGAGAGAGGTAGTATCCCCATCTTTGATGACCTTCCCAACTGGATCTCTTATAGGTGATAACAAAGCTACATCAGTGGTACATCCTGAGTTTGCCTCCTTGAGAAATTTAATGAAGTTTGCATCTTCAGACACTTCAGCTCTGTGTTGATCTTGATGCTATCGAAAGCTTTTTGTAATCAATAAGGTAATGTTACAAGGCAACTGGTACCCCTTTGCTATGTTAGAGGAATGTGGTCTATCATGCTGTAGTTGTTCTGAAAACTTGCTTCGTTCTTTGGCTGTTGATTATTGAGATGTTTCAGTAGTCTGGTGACTGTGAACATTGTAAAAATCTTGTAAAGGTGAGACAAGAGGAACATGGAATGGTAGTTTCTTATATTTTTGCTTATTACTCTTATAAAGCAAGGTAATACCAGACCAAGAGTATTTTCCCTGTTCCATATATGTTGCTAAGACAGTCCTGGGTTGGTGTTAGGAAGGGCAGCAAGCTGTCGAAATATACCAAATAGTATAGCTTAGTGCAGTCTTCTAATTTGCCTGTCAAACTATCCAGCTCACGCCAGCATGGAAGGAGTAATGATGGTATGTGTGTGTCATATATCACATGCACATACATATTATTTTTACAAAGAAAAGGTTGACAGTGACTTCAAAGTTTCATCTTATTTGTCTCCATCGGACTGTGAGACTTTTGATTTTCCAATCCTTATGTCTGTCTTTTGGTTCATCTTGTAAGTAGAGCAACATGGTTTCAAAATACGTGTGGTATATAAAGACATATTTTGATGAATAGGTTAAGTGGATAAACAGAAATAAGGAGGTTGGATTGAGAGAGAGAGAGAGTGGAGAGGACAAGCATTAGCTTTGTTGAATCACTGAATTATCATTAACTGCTATCAGGATAAAAGAAATATACTAGAGGGAGAAGCAACTAGAGGCATTGAATTGATAAACCAAGTTACTGAAACTGTTAAAGAGCAACTTATTAGGAAGAGAATTAACTTAGATGATACATAGTTCAGCTTTGTGTGATGAAGATGTACAACTGATGCCATTTTCTTAGTGAGACAACTTCAGGACTTGGATTTAGCTAAAACAGACTTCTGTACTTGCATTCATCAACCTGGAAAAAGCCTTTGATAGAGTTCCACACTATAATTTGGCGGTTACAAAGGGAACTAGTTAAAGATGGATAGCTTGTAAGAGCTGTGCAAACCTTGTACAGAGCTTAAGTCAAATTGTCTTGTTCAGAGTTAACAATGATTTCAACAATGATTTCAGCAAAAGATTTAAAGCACATTTAAAGGACCCTCAGGCAAGTTCTCAGTCTCATTCCCGTTTATAAATTCCCCAAGCTGTAACAGATGAGTTTAAGACAGGCTATCTATAGGACCACTTTTATGATGATTACCTAGTTCTTAAAGCTGAATTTGTAGAATATTTATGTTAAGTCCAAATACGAAAGCAAACCTGAGAATTGAAAGGCCTGAAAGTAAACATAACAAAAACTAAAGTTGTTGTAGGTGGGAAAGAGGTTACCATCAAGGAAAAGACCATGCTTGATGTGTAGAAAAGTTGTAGGTAAAAATTTTACAATGTATATTCTGTGTAAACTATGAATGCACATGAGGTGCAGTGGGTTAACAGGCAGGTTAACAGAGAAAATAGACTGTGTATGTGAAAGATGCACAGGAGTAGTTAACTTTAAGAGTACAGATGTAAGAAGTAGGTGATAGTTTTTGTTATTTAGATGTTACCTAACAGTGGATATGAGTGTTCCAAAAGCATAGAAGTCTGAGAAAGGTTCAAGTAGCTATTACCTCTACTAGGAACAAAAGGTTTATCTCTTGAAGGATTGATTTTATTAGGCTTAAGTGGTAGTAAGTCACATGCCTTGAATGCAGAAGATTTGCAAAGAAATGAAACAAACATGCTCTGTTGGAAGTAAAATGTTGGTATGCCTGAGCAATTGAGCATGAATGAATTGATAGCAAAGCTGGATGCAAAGGAATCAGGTGTAGTGTACAAGAAAGGACTGCATCGATATGGGTATGTAATACTTATGGATGACAGTTGTATGAAGAAGTATTCAAACTGAATAGAATTTTTTGAAGATATGGCCTCCGTGCCAGTGGCACGTAAAAAGCACCATCCATTCGTGGCCGTTGCCAGTCTCGCCTGGCCCCCGTGCCGGTGGCACGTAAAAAGCACCATCCGTTTGTGGCCGTTGCCAGCCTCGCCTGGCCCCTGTGCCGGTGGCACGTAAAAACACCAATCCGACCATCCATGGCCGTTTGCCAGCTCCGTCTGGCACCTGTGCGGGTGGCACATAAAAAGCACCCACTACAGTCACGGAGTGGTTGGCGTTAGGAAGGGCATCCAGCCGTAGAAACACTGCCAGATCAGACTGGGCCTGATGCAGCCTTCTGGCTTCACAGACCCCAGTTGAACCGTATAAACCATGCTAGCATGGAAAGCGGACGCTAAACGATGATGATGATGATGATGGGTCAAAGTGGTGAAGACTGATCTTAAGAAGCTGAACTTCACTAAGGAGATGACAAAGTATTGCAATGAGTTAGAACATGCTATGCTAGAAAAGACCTACCTATCCTGGTGAGCTCGTAACATAAGGTGGCGATCTGCTTAGCGGTACTTCATCTGTCTTTACGTTCTGAGTTCAAATTCCACCGAGGTCGAATTTGCTTTTATCTTTTCATATATTTTAAAGGCGGTGCTCCAGCATGGCCACAGTCAAATGACTGAAACAAGTAAAAGAGTAAAAGAATATCCACTGAAACTGACAAAATATATGTTGTAATAGTGGTGGTTGGTGGGATGTAGAATATCTGGGTCTCTTGCCAATAATGTTAATGTTAAGTCTGCATTTACTGCTCCACCGCCTTCCATTACCTTCATCACAAATACTCACCCCCAAAGCCTTGAGAGTGAAATGGTAGATGGAAACTGAAAGAAGCCATCATGTGTGTGTGTTCTTGTTTCTCTCCTTGATTTAACATCACAGGAAGGTTTTAAATGAATGCCATCATTATACCAGTGGAGTTTCTCATTTCCAGTCTTCCATGAAAGTATGTCCAGCCAGGAGAGAAATATTAGTTTGTCTGGTCATAAATGAAGGTTAGTGATAGGAAATCCACCAGCATAGAAAATCTGTCTCAATGAATTCCATGTGACCCATGCAAGTCTGGAATGGTGAACAATAAACCTATGATGATGTACGATGCCACTTGTATAATGAAAGATGGTATTACATTTAGCCTTATTAAACCCTCCTGCCATCATCTTGTATCATGTGACTTCTTTTCTATATTCAATACCCTCAACCATCAACCCTCTTCCAGCTATGTCTCTTTTCCTAATCATTACTCTCTCTTACCGTCACCCTTCTCCTTGTTTTTTATCACTTACTCTCTCTTACTGTCACCTTATAACCTAGCTTTATTGCTCTCCTTCAGATCTTTACCCTCTTTCACATGTACTGCTACCTCTCTCATCATTCTATCCCCACCCAATCATGACAAAACACGTCTCCAATACACTCTTGTAAAGTGATTGGTAACTGAATACAGACAACATGGTGGAGAAGTTACTCTTAAATCTTGTGTAGGACACACACACACACACACATGCATGTGTGTTTATATGCTTATACATGTATGTATATGCACATACATTAACACACATACATATGCATATACACTAGCACACACACACATCATTGTCATCATCACTTTACATTTCCTAGCCAACTACAACAACTCACAGACATAACCTTCTACTCCCCACACCTAACTACTAGAAACGTTTGGCAAACAATTCCCAAACTCCCCGCTGACCACCTACCAGTTATCATTTCAACACTCTTGCACCTCAATGAAGAAATTTTTTTTTCAGAATTCAACACTACAATCACTAATATTAACACTGCAGTAACATATATTTTAAAGACCAAATACCACAAAGCATTTTAACCATTTAGTGTTCAGATTATTCTATCAAACATAATACTTATTGATTCACATTGATTTGAATTAATCATGCATTATCTCATATCTTCAAGATGTTGATGGTGTAATTACTTAATGTAGAATAAAATTGTAGGGTAGGTGTGAGAGCCTGGATCTGGTCAGTTTGAACATAAAACAGATTAAATATTTTGGCCAGATATGGCTGGTTTAAATACTAAAGGGTTAATGAAATATTACACTGTATAACCTCCATCCTTGTCCTTGAGTACAGCAACTGTTGTTTCCTATTTGCTTACTCCTAGTAAGTATGAAACATTGCTAATATTTCCTTCAGATTTTGTTTTTGTTAGATTTATTCAAACCCCAAAGAATCCTTCTCAACACATGGTTATGATGCTCCCCACTATTCCTGCTCATGATCAGAGATGCACATATTGTCAGCTACAAAGGGACATGCTCAAGGGGTTAAGGTCAAGCAAATTTGTGGTATTGAACAGAATACTTACTATAATGATATTTCTGCTTCAACAGTTCAACACTGAATCTGTCTGAAATGTAATGGAAAATAGGTCAGTTTCAAAACATTGATGTTCAGGGAATAGTAGTCATTTCCTTTCATTTCTAGATAGAAACAAATAGGAAATAACACTTACTAACCAAAGACAAAAAAACAAAATAAAAATTTTGTTACACAATGCTTTGTTAGTCGCACCAGGAAGAGCTAACCTTTTAACAAAAAACGAAAAAAAGAACCTCAAAGTTAGTACACTAAAACTACATACAACCAAAATAATTCTCCGCATCAAAAAACCAGGTGTCAATGTAGGGCCTGATGGTTAGGGTGTTGCTCTCCTGATTGTAAGATCATGATTTTGATTATGGAACCAGGTGGTGTGTTGTGTTCTTGAACAAAATACTTTATTTCATATCACTTCAGTCCACTCAGCTGTACATGAGCTCCAGCATTAGCTAAGAAGTTGACCCTGTGACAGACTGGTGTCCCATTCAGTGTGGGAGTGTTCTAATCTCAGTCACTTACAGCCATAGAAATTAAGTTAAGTTCCAGTCTTATGAGTCCTACAACTCAGAACGGACCTAAAAATCAAACAACTAAACAAGGCAATAGAAATAGATAAATGTTAAAGAAACAGAAAACTGGCAAACATTAGTATCCAGCATAAGCTACTAAACAAGCAGAAAAAAAATCCACTCCTAAATTGAGTAATTAACGACAATAATAATGGCTACACGACAACAATGGTCTCATATCATAATGACAATCTCAAATGATATACCTACTTTGCAACATCTAGCAAATGCCCTCATCAGATATACATAGAAAATTGACCACAAAAAAAGAAAAATTAAAATAGAACTACAAAAGGACAAGTATGCACCCTCCTTTTCCTATCTTTTTTTTTTTCTCTTTGATAATGGGTCACACCCAGAATGAAAGTGTCAGATTCTATTGTTCCTTCCTTTGGGATTTTGAACTTCATTATATTCTTTTTTTGTTGCTTCTTTGTTTTATATGAGGTGGTATCAAAAGGTTCCTGGACTAGTTATGTTTAATAAAAGTAACTTATTTGCCTTCGAAACAGTCACCTTGCACAGCAATACATCGGTCCCAGTGTCCCTGCCACTTTTGGAATCCAGCCTGGAAGTCATTTACCATAAGTGTGTTGAGGACCTTCTGCATTTCACCCTGGATCTCAACAACACTGTTAAAACCTTTGAGCTGCATTTTCATTTTGGAGAAGAAATAGAAATCCACAGGTGCTAAATCTGACGAATAGGGTGAGTGTGGAAGCAATACCATATTGTTTTTGGTGAGAAATTTTCGAGTGAGGGAGCTTGGTGACAGGATGCATTGTTGTTGTGAAGAATCCATTTCTTCACACTCCACAGATCCAGTCACTTTCGCCAAATGTCCTCCCTCAAACACTTCAAAACATTGCAGTAGAACTCTCAATTGACAGTCTGGCCAGGAGTCAAATTTTCCATGCACAACACCACATTTCTTGGAGTGACGTTTGTGGCAGGTCTTCTAGATTGCTCATTGTTTTTCAGGGACATTCCTCCACTTTTGAAGCACCCAACCCACTCAAAACATTGTGAATGACCCTTTGCCTCATCACCATAAGCTTGCCAAAGCATGCTCAGTGTCTCTGTTGCAAACTTCTCAATTTTACTTAGGCTCTTTGTTCCAACTTCCTGTCCATGACAAAAATTGTACACTGCAGTATACATCTGATCACAAAAACTCAAATTTCACAACTTGTGAAGTAAACACAGTAATGTCGCTCAGCAAACTACCTCATGAAGGTCACTGCTAGCGCTCACTGTGTACACAACAATGTGTTGCCTTCTGTTGGCATGTTACAGAACTAGTCCAGGAACTTTATGATACCACTTCATATTTCTACACTTTTCAGGCACATGCTTTCAGAGAGGCACACAAATGTTAACAAACACATAGTAACTCACATGCATGCATATGTATATACACACTCACACTCACAAACACATACACACATGCAAGATGGTCTTTCAGTTTCTATCCCAGGGTTATTGTTTGAAGACATATGCCCAAGGCACTGTGCAGTGGAACTCGACCATGTGATTGTGAAGTAAACTTCTTAGCCAAAACAATGATGCTTGTGCCTATCATGAATATTACTTAAGCTAAGGCAGCAAGCTGGAAGAAATGTTAGCATGCCGGGTGAAATGCTTAGCGGTATTTCGTCTGTCTTTATGTTCTGAGTTCAAATTCCGCCGAAGTCGACTTCACTTTTCATCTTTTCGGGGTTGATAAATTAAGTACCAGTTTCATATTGGGGTCAATCTAATCGACTGCTCCCTCTCCCCAAAAATTTTGGGCCTTGTGTCTAGAGTAGAAAAGAATATTACTTAAACTAATATTTCTATACATGGTTATAGAATAAGGACACCTACATTGTTGAGAACAACTGCATAAAACTTTGTGCTAATATACTTCAAAACTTTGGCCAGCTTTGAGAAGTAATTTACAGAGTCCTATCAGGAATTTTATGGTGAAATAGTTTTGTAGATAGGAACATACAAAAGAAAGTGAATTCTAAAAGTAAATTTAGAATAATGATAGTAAGAAAATGAATGTTGAAAGTAAAGAGAACATTAAACGTCAAATTTACATAGTTTGGACTAGAAAGCTTGACAATGTTTTGACATGAGATAATAAAAGGTGTGAAGTGTTTAGAGTTTGCATGATAATATGTCAGAACACACAAGAATGTCACTCGGGAGAATCCTGTTCAAAGTGTTAAGAGCACACTTGCCTTCTGTGGCAGATGGTCATGAAATAAGTATGTGAACATGTCAGTATGAGAGGTTAATTAAAAATGACTTAGGTAGGAATATGGCTGTGGAGATCAATTTGGAGATGGTGAATAGTCTTTGAGATATTGTTGCTAAGATGTTGGAAAGTCTCTCGTTAACTTAGTATTAAATTATTCGTATAATTGAAACTAAAGTGGGTACTGAAAAGTTTTGGCTTTGAGTAAAAGAAAATACAGGAAGATCAGTTAATTATGATTTTATTCAACATATTCCCCTCTCAGATTCACACACTTATTACAGTGGTTCTTCAGTTTTTACTAAGCCCCTTAAAACAACTCGGATGGTTGGACCTTCAACCAAGCATTTCGCAATACCCTCAAAGCCATGAACTTTACAGTACCCCCTTGCAGTTTGTAGCAGAGGCCACCAAAGTGAAGCAGTTATAGAAAGAAGATAACCTGCCATATTGAAGGACACACACACACACATATATTATATATAAAGAATTATAAGGTGGCAAGCTAGCAGAACCATTAGCATGCCAGATGAAATGCTTAATGGCATTTTGTCCATCTTCACATTTATGAGTTCAAATTCTGCCAAAATTGACTTTGCCTTTCATCCTTTCAGTGTCAGTAAAATACATACTGGTTAAGTATTGGGGTTATTGTAATGAACTTAACCCCTTCCCTGTAATTGCAAACATTGTGTCAGAATTTGAAATCAATATATAAAGAATTATATTCAGAACAATTATATAAATAAACAAGCTGTGATATTGACTACATAGGAAACGTTCTCAGCCAGCTAGATTATTCCTTTCAAACACAAGTTTCATTGTAGTGCTAAGCTTATCGGTGAACTGAAGGTATCTAGTAAATATTACCAAAGTAGATTGCTTCTCTTGATCAGCCTAAACTATTAAAAGGAGCAAAAAGTCTAATTGTGTTACTTAGGGCTGCAAAGGGAAACATGTAACATTGAAAATTTTTAAGTTATAAAATTTCTTTTTCTATAAAGAGCTATAACAATATACAACATTGTGGATAACAACATACAATACTAACAGTAACACAATTCTAATTTTGAATATCTGAGTACTTCATTCAATTTTCCTATACCAACAAATATATACATTCTTGTATATATTTATTTAGTGATTTATTTGCTATTACTCATAGTGTAGTAAGTTACACTGAATCTATACCTTGCTGACAGGCAGAAATGTGTTCTGGAGTTGTCTTTTGCGCTTGCTAGAAAAATGAAAAAAATTAATAGGAGGGCTCTGAAAGGGGTCTCAGGGAGTAGCATCCCTGCCTTACTGAGCTAGTTTTCGACCACATTTCTTAAAAATAATGGTAGAGGCCTTGGTCTCGGGACCACTCATGTCTAGAAACAGAGGTTGGGGGTAAGCAAGGGTATGCTCCCCGTAGAAAATCCAGCTCCAAAAAAGCCTCATGATAGCAAAGGAGAATGGGCACCAGCCAGCCCAAAGGTTGGGGTGGGCTGCATCTGCCTACCTCAGTTGCTGTGGCATTGAGGTGGATCTGTCCCTCACCCAAATAGTGGGCGCCAGGCCCAGATTTGAAGTACTGGATGATGATGATAATCATTAACTTAAGCAATGCAGATACTTACTGATCAATTGTTTATCATGTGGATGCTATCACAAGTATCTAATAACTAATCAAAACAGTAATTTATTTTCAGTCTTAAAAAAATTTATATTAATGATGTACTTGGTTTTCAATTCTCTTATAAAATGACTTCTTTGTGATTTTCATTGCCACAAAATCATAGAATAGTTTACTGGTATCAACACAGCTATTGTTTTGTTTTATTGAACAATGTATTCTGTTTATTAGAGATAATTTCAACATTTTCTTCATCAGCACATCAAATCATTAATGATATAATACATGATATTGAATTAGTTTTCCATGAACTTTCCTATCTTCATTTTTTAATTAATTCAGTATTTAACAATAAGATTAATTTGACAAAGATGAACAAGTTCAATGGAAAAAAAAAAAGTCTGTTGTTTAACTCTTAGCATTCAGATTACTCTGTAATGTTTATTTATATTCACATTATTTTGATTAATCATGTATCTTCAAGATTTCAATGATGTTATTGTTTATTTTTAAAATGGCATTGTAAGGTAGGTGTGAGAGGTTGAATCTGGTCAGTTTGAATAGAAAACAGGTTGAATATTTGGGACAAATATGGCCAGTTTTAATGCTTAAGGGTTAAGTTCATCAACTGTTTTATTGTTGATATTTGAAAATAGAAGGTATCCATACCAAGAAAAGGAACTGAAAAAGCAATAAGAAAAATAAAATTAATGTTGTGACCTGAATATTGTACTTGCTTTAGAAATTTACTTCGACAGTTTGTGTGGTTGTATTTTCTACAAGGCGTATAACTTCAATAAATCTGAGTTATCTCAACAGAAATAGTTTCAAACATGACATGACTCAACAGACTGTAACAGACAAAATGCTTTCCACAGTTAAGGTCAAGGAAATTTTGAATAGCTGTATCTGATTTCTACAGTAAAAGCATTAATGTAAAGCCTAAAATCTCTTACAGATATAGTGGAGTGTTGGAGAAAAAGAGACATGGTTTAGTGAACAAATTATGACAAAACAGTATACTCAGCAAACGCAGAGAAATGAAAACCATTGTTGTTGCAGTATCAAATGTCAAAGGACACAATTTGATAATGGGGGGAGTGGCTGGAGCGTTAAAATGTTGAAGGAAGAGTGAATGTTTGTTTAGTTGTGTATGTGTATGGTGAGTGCACAATCTCCAGTATTTTCAGACAAAACACACACATGAAAAAGCAAGATCAGTATTTATTACTTAGTTTGCTCATGAAATATATGTAACCACCTCCATCGGATAGTATGGTATAGGGTTGAATGTGTTATGGTTTTAGCTGTGAGCTATTCACAAACAGTAAGTTTTATGGATATGCTTCTTCAAATATTTATTATCTATATGTTTTTGTTTTTTGGGGATTTTCTTTTTACCTACTGAGTTAGGAGTAAGATGCAGTGCTCATGACTTTTGCCTGCTCTCCAAGACTGGTGAGCTTGATGCTGTTGATGTTCCTACTTAGGTCAGCAAACTGGCTGAATCATTACTGTAACAGACAAAATGCTTGGCAGCATTTTTTTCCAGATTCACATTCTGAGTTCAAATGTTGCTGGGATCAACTTCACCTTTCATCCTTTCAGAGTCAGTAAAGTAAGTACAAGATGAGCACTGGGATCAATGTAACCAACTTAACTCCTCCCCTGAAATTGCTGACCTTGTGCCAAAATTTGAAACCAATATTCCTACCAGAAAGATGTGAGCAGAGAGAATATTCCACAGGACTGATGGTCAGGGGAGGAAGGAATGAGCATAGTGATCAGTGCAGGGCCATAGGGCTTGGATGCAACAAAGGCGACGAGGTGGAGAGAATGGGTTGGGTGTGCCTGAGTGGTGGAGGTATGAGACCAGAAAGTGCTGAAGAGCAGAGGCCATTATGGTAGTGATAGAAAAGACAGAGAAAGTGGCTTAGTGGTTAGAGTGTCGAACTCATGATCGTAAGGTTGTGGTTTTGATTCCTGGACCAGGCAATGTGTTGTGTTCTTGAGCAAAACACTTCATTTCACATTGCCCCAGTTCACACAGCTGGCAAAAATGAGTAATCATGCGATGGGCCGGCGTTCCGTCCAGGTGGGGAATTTCTGTGCCACTGAAACCAGGAAACCAGTCCTTATGAGCCTGGCATGGCGCGAGAAGGAACATTTTTATATATTTTTAACAGCATGCCAGTGGGTTAGAGGCCATTTTCCGTTTATGATTTTAATACTTATTAGTTGAGTGATTTTTCTCTGGATGCAGCTCAGGCTATCTGTGTACATAGCAGCAGCACAATCCTGGATGTGAAAGTACTGTTGAACATTGTACCCAGTACTGTTAAACATTGAGTCTCTACTGCGGAATGGTTTTGCATTTGCTCTTCTTGGAGATTGTGCATAGCTGGGTAAAGATGTTAATGGTGGTTGAAAATGAGTACAGAGTACCGAGTAGAAGGTGTAAGTTTAGGGTGGTTAGTAGTAACACCAAGTAGATCATACATGTAGAAAAGGAGTAAATAACAAGTGCTAAGATGCACCTGAGTTAATAGGTGCATCTATTAATCATTGGACTGCAGTCACTTAGGAGCACCACCTTGATGGGTTTAGTTGGACAAATCAACCCCAATGAGATTATCTGACAAGAAGCTCTTGATTCAAATGATTAGTAATAGGGTAACTAATAGAGAGTAAAAAAAATCAAAAATCTGAAATAAAGATTGTATGACATTGTTACTGAACACCAGTTCTGAATGGGTTCATTAAGGAGTCTCTATGTGGTTCACTTTATTAGAAATAGAAATAGCAACCAAATCTTGCTGAACTTAAAACCTGTTACCTTAAATAAGAAAAGGACACACTAGATAATGTAATCCTAGATACAAATGGAATTCATTTGATCATAGATTTTGCTCTGTCAGAGCTAACATGGGATTAAACAACAACAACAACAACCAGTTCTAAAAGTTAGGTGTATATAGGCTGTCATCAGAGAGAAAGCCAATTACAAGCTTTTTTTCTTTTCTGCAAATAAAGTGAATTGTTTGCACAACCAATTGGAGTCAATCTCTGAGACATGTTTACTAATAAATAAATAGCTTAAAATGGAAAATAGAATTGAAGTCATTGAAATATCAAAGATACATGATGAAACTAATGAGAAGAGATTAGTGATTAGTCTAATTACTCTATTGTTTATTAACCATGTCATCATCACCACCCTCATCGTCGTTGTCATCATCATCATCACTATTTTACAACTGCTTTTTATTATTATTTTTTTTTTTTGTATGCTTATATGGATTTGGATGGCTCTTACACCATCTCATTATTGCTACTGCTGTCTGAATCATCTGCAACACACAGCTACGGAGAAGGCTAGACAATTTTGTAGTTGTGTATGGATTAAATTCATGATTTTTCTTTATCTTGCCACTGGTGCCAGATAAGTTGTTTACAGCTTGACTGAAAAGTCCTATTCTCATCTATCATCATCATTGCTTTAACAATCACTTTTTCATATTTGCAAGGGCCAGACAAAATTCATTGGGAAAGATTTTTTCATGACTTGTTTTCAAGAAAGGAAAATATCTCCCTATGAGAGAACCTGTTTTCATAGAAAATTAGAAATGAATGATACCACTTGCATGATGGTGATGCTTGTTTACAACTATCATTTGATGCCAAGATGAAGGAAAACACACACATACACACACAAAATATGATGGGCTCCTTTCAGTTTCTATCAGACAAATCCACTTACAGTGATTGGCAGCATAGAGTGACACTAAATTTCTGCAATGCTAAGTCTATAATGGTAGCTGGATTTGTTCTTGGTTGTGGCACTTCATTCAATATATGTTTGTACCTATATTTACTAGCCATTATCTGTAACTTACATTTTTTATTAGGTTTTGCCAGGTTGATGTACCCTTGCCTTACAACATAAAGTATTAATAAGGGATCTTCTATGTAGTCATTCTACTTACAAGAAATATCAGCTAAATTTCCCTCAAATCATACATTCATCATCTTAAAAAAATGAAATTGAAAGGCATATTAGATGATTTAGTCTTAAATATCACTAAATAGATTAAATGGTTTTGATAATAGGTCTGCTTGACCAAGATGTAGACAAAGCCTTTGCTGTGGGTTCCATGATCTTTTAAGTATTATAACAGGGTTTTTATTCACTTATATCTTTTATTTTGTTTCAGTCATTGGACTGCAGTCACTTAAGGGCACCACCTTGATGGGTTTAGTTGGACAAATCAACCCCAGTATTTATATTTCCCACATTTACTACTTATTCTACCTGTCTTTTGCCAAACTACTGAATTCATCATCATCATCATCATCATCGTTTAGCGTCCGTTTTCCATGCTAGCATCTGTTGGACGGTTCTACTGGGGTCTGTGAAGCCAGAAGGCTTCATCAGGCCCAGTCAAATCTGGCAGTGTTTCTACGGCTGGATGCCCTTCCTAATGCCAACCACTCCGAGAGTGTAGTGGGTGCTTTTTATGTGCCACCCGCACAATTACAGGATTACAGGAGCATAAACAAACCAACACAAGTTGTCAAGTGGTGGATGAGGTGGGAGACACAAAAGAAAACACAAAGATGTATATATATATATATGTCACTGCATGGAATTTTTGGCACCTTATTCTAAAGCCCAGGCTGATAAATGCCTTATCAGTGGATTTGGTAGATAGAAACTGAAATAAGCCCATTCTACATTCATATGTGTGCGTATTTGTATCTATGTATATCTTTGTGTTTGTCACCCACTACTATTTGACAACCAGTGATGGTTTGTTGATGTCCCTGTAACTTAATAATTCAGCAAAAGAGATTGATAGAATAAATATCAAGCTTAAGAAAATAAGTACTGGGATCAATTTGTTCAACTAAACCCTTCAAGATGGTTTCCAGGATGGCCACTGTCCAATGACTGAAACAAATAAGAAAAAAAAAAAGATATATATATATATATTCTTTTACACATTTCAGTCATTTGACTATGGCCATGCTGGAGCACCACATTAAAGGGTTTTTTATTCAAAGATATCAACCCCTGGACTTATTCTTTGTAAGCCCAGTACTTATTCTATTACTATCTTTTGCCAAACTGCTAAATTATATGAACATAAACACACCACCATCAGTTGTCAAGTGACGGTGGGGGGACAAACACTGACACAAAGAGACACACACATAAATACATACATGTATGTGTGTGTGTGTATGTATATGACAGGCTTCTTTCAGTTTCTGTTTACCAAATTCACTCACAAGGCTTTGGTTGGCCTGAAGCTTTAGTAGAAGACACTTGTTCAAGGTGCCACACAGTGGGATTGAACCCAAAACAACATGGCTGCAAAGTGAGCATCTTAACCACACAGCCATGCCTGAACTATATATGAGAATTGTAGATGGAGCATTGGATATGTTGTTGTCACTGCTGCAAATGTTGTTGTTTAATGCTAGGTCAGGTCTGATTGAGCAAACACCTAAAATCAATTTAAAATATAATCAATGAGACAGTTTTAACATTACAGTCCAGGTTTTTGTTATAAAATTGTATTTGAAGAGAAGAAATGTCAAATGACAAAACCTTATTTTAACAGTTTGTAAATTATGTGCTAAAGTAAGGAAAATATTGAACATACACAACAATTTCATTAAAATATTCATTCAGAAACTGTACAAATACTATAGTTGGCTAATCAATACACCAATACACTCTTTAGAAGTAAAATAATTTGGTAAAAACCAGAAACACATTATATATATATAAGTTCAGTAAAATTTAGGTTCCCCCCACTAGTAAATCTGAATAACAGAAATAAGCAGTGTCTTTTTTTTTTTTGGAAAAATCTGTTACAACTGTGATGTTGTTGGTAAAACATGTTCTTTGTCTATCTACTTATCCTCTTGGTGATTTTGGATAAAAAGAAAATTTTACAAATGAATCCTTCGAATTTAACTAAATTCTATATTTTTATGCAGCTGAAGATTGCTCTACATTTTAAATTGATGTAATGTTTGCATTGTTCAATCAAATGGAGTCGCATGAAATGACCGTACTGCATTACCCCTGGATATCCTTGTTGCTTATTTTGATTATATATATATATATATATATATATATATATATATATATATGTGTGTGTGTGTGTGTGTAAATTAAGAAATGAAGTTAAACGCAGGTGTTTATTCAAATCTTTATACTTCCGACATATGTTTCGAAGAAAACATTGA
Source organism: Octopus sinensis (assembly GCF_006345805.1). Taxonomy (NCBI): domain Eukaryota; kingdom Metazoa; phylum Mollusca; class Cephalopoda; order Octopoda; family Octopodidae; genus Octopus; species Octopus sinensis. Next base: position 46,948,465 of record NC_043002.1, on the reverse strand, counting down.
TATTATTCCGGAGAGAATAAAATGATGTAAAATAATGCAATCATCTCATCAGGGAAAAAAAGAGAAACAAAATACATCAATAAGCCATTTTAACTGAATGTGATTACCACATATATGATGAAGGGGAACACAGGCAAGTTATTTTTAAAAACCTGTTAACATCAAAGGCAATTTAGAGAAAGAGAAGAAGGAGAAAGAAAGAAATTAACAGAAATTAATGGAAATAAGCCTAAAAGCATGGAAATAGATATATTAATTTTCTGTTAATTTCTTTCTTTCTCTTTCTCTCTCTCTAAATTAACTTTGACGTTAAATCTGTTAATGGTTTTTTTAAAAAATAACTTGCCAGCGTTCCCCTTCATCATATATGTGGTAATCATATTTGGTTAAAATGGCTTATTGATGTGTTTTGCTTCTCTTTTTTTCCCTGACTAGATGATTGCATTGTTTTAATTCATTTTATTCCCTCCAGAATAATATTAATGTTTTCTTCAAAACATATGCCAGAAGCATAAAGATCTGAATAACACCTGCGTTTAACTCCATTTCTTAATTTATCTATGTTATATAAAAACATTTCACTAAACACTGTAATTTCTACCTTTATAAGTAGGGTGTAACATCCTTGGCACTTATGTGAATTTTTGCTACTCTGGTAACTATTTATTTATTCTTTCCATATTATTTATACACATCGAAAAATACACATACATTTATATATCTATATATATATATCCATATATATAAATGTGTGTGTGTGTGTGTATGTATCTATATATATATCAACCAGGGATTGTAGTTCTGTGAGCTGCATGGTGACCTAAATAATGCTGGTGGCACAAATAGAACACCCAATCCATACTGTAAAGTGGTTGGTGTTAAGAAGGGCACCCAATTCTAGATACCATGCCAAAACAGACATAGGAACATGATGCAGTCTTTGCACACATTGGATCTGATTAAACTGTCCAACCTATTCCAGCTTGGAACAGAGATGTTAAATGATGATGTGTGTGAAAGTACATGGCTTAGTGGAGAGGGTGTTGTGCTCAGTAGTTAGGATGTTGCACTCACAATTGCAAGATTGTGGTTTCAATTCCTGGACTAGTATTGTGTTGTATCTTTGAGCAGAACACTTCATTTCACATTGCTCCAGTCCTTTCAACTATAAATGGGTAACCCTGCAACAGACCAGCATTCTGTACTGGGAGAATGTTTGCCTACCTACTACCTACTAGGGTGGTATCATTCGAAAACTACAATAGTTTGAGAAATCACATTGTGACCAATGGTGTATAACAATATCTGTCAGTCTCATTGCTACAGATATATATATATATATATATATATATCACTCCAGGTCATCAGCGTCACTCAGGCTCATCACAGATTTCACATAAGACACATGTACAAAAGAAGGTAAGAGATATAATGTACACTGCAGACTTATATGTACACTGATAATTTAACAATAAGACAGAAATATAATTTTGTTGTCTTTCTCCATTTTTAAGTTAAGAGTAAAAATAGTTTTAATATATCTTTCTCCATTTCTAAGTTAAGGGTAAAAATAAAGCAACCCTGCAAAACGCAATTGATCTTTACACACAGAGGCACAGAATAACAGTAATCATATAACAACAGCGGTGTGCACAACAAACATCAGTGATCTGACTATTGCTTGTTCTCTTGACAAGAGAGACCAGTTAGTCTTTTACACCTACCAGGCTTGTTCATATTAGCCTGAGTTGCTGAATAATTTTTTGTTCCTTTAAGAATATTGTAGAATGGAAACTTTTCATAGATTGGAACTTAAATCCTAATCTCTATAGAAATGTATTGTTCCCAAGAAAAGATTGAATTTGAATTACTTTTAATTTTTACGATTATAGATAACAACACAGGATGTAACTTCTGAACCCGAGTTAAGCACGTGTGAACGATGTCGGGACTATATCTGCTACAAATGACATTTGTTGACATAGGGCAACTCTAAGTCAACCGCCAGACACTGAACAAAAATAAATTAACTGCATCCAGGCTCAATAAAAGGAGCCCAAGTTATTGGCTGCAATTACATACTTGAAGTCAGTGTTGGCAGAAAATAAATCAGCTTGCAAATACATGTTCACTTCACCAAATTTATACTTGGGCTAAGCCCGAACAGCCCGAGTGCCGGAGTTGTCACTGATATATATATATATATATATATATATATATTTCTTTTTCTTGTAAAGATTGTACTGTTTAGTCAGCTATATTGTATATTTGTATAGTTTCTAAGTAAATATCTCAGTGAAAGTGAGTGAATATTTGATATTTTCTTTACTTTAATGAGTGAATCACAACTGTTGATGTGAGACTTTTGTCAGTGTATGTTTCTGCTCAAATATACACAGTTTTATAACAGTTTCAAAATTATATTCTTACTCTATCTCTTTGATTTTTTTCTTTTTGATTTTGATTTTTATTCTCTGCTCGTTTTTTTCTCTCTATTGATTAATCACTCCAGGTTCAACATATGTTGAAATGTCATAATTAAAATGTGTTGTGTCTGTGTTCATGAATACAACTTATTGTAATGCTAGATCACAAATACAATCTTACTTATTTCAAAAACACCTTACGTCATTAGACAAGCTAGTTGCGATTGGCATTGAGTTTCCTGTTATAATAGCAGTGAGTGTAAAAAAATACTTGATGCACAGTTTGCCTAATAGAATATGTCCACTTTAGAATGTCAGCTCTAACTACTAGAAAAGTTTGCAGTACTGATCCCATTGAATTGATAATAAAAGAGGAAGAATGATTTAGATATCAATGAAGGTGGTGAGCTGGCAAAATTGTTAGCATACCAGGCAAAATATTTAGCAGAATTTTGTGCGTCTTTACAAATTCAAATCCGCCATGTTTGACATTGCTTTTCATCCTTTCAGGGTTGTTAAAATTAGCACCAGTTGATCACTGGTGTCAATGTAATTGACTAGCTCCCCCAACCTCAAAATCGCTGGCTTTGTGTCAAAAGTTGAAACCAATATAAGGTAACAATGAGTCATGCATTGAAAGGTTTCAGTAAAGAAAAATTTACCAATGAAAAGACTAAATTTATTCTTAGTACTCTTTTACTTGTTTCAGTCATTTGACTGTGGCCATGCTGGAGCACCGCCTTTAGTTGAGCAAATCGACCCCAGGACTTATTCTTTGTAAGCCTAGTACTTATTCTATCAGTCTCTTTTACTGAACTGCTAAGTTATGGAGACATAAACACACTACCATCGGTTGTCAAGCAATGGTTTGGGGGACAATCACAGACACACAAACATATACGCACAAACATATACACACATACATATATATATATACATATGTATATATATATATACATATATATGAAGGGCTTCTTTCAGCTTCCATCTACCAAATCCACTCACAAGGCTTTGGTCAGCCCAAGGTTATAGTAGAAGACATTTGCCCAAGGTACCACACAGTGGGACTGAACCCAGAACCATGTGGTTGGTAAGCAAGCTACTTACCACACAGCCACTCCTGTTAAAATACAAGAATACTTAATAAGGTCATTGACATAAAGAGTTAACAGTTGATCAGAATTGTGAAAGAAGTCTAGTTTTAACTACATTAAGATTATAGAGGTTTCTGTTAGAGTTTGCTGAAGAGAATGAAGAATATTCCTTAAGCTGAAGGCTTTTGATGACAAGTGGAGTTTGGATTTTTCTTCGGTGAAACTCTTCAGAAATAGCTGTTTTGTGGACATCTAATATTTCCTTTCTGAATATTTTACCTTTTACTCTAAGTGACTCAATACTTAAGAAATTGCATCATAAATTAACTATTATGATGACATTAAAGGACACTTGTGTGGCGTGTCAGATATAATGCCTCATATTATTTAGGTACTTGCCTTTACTATTGAGTTCAAATCCAAATTGAGTCAACTTTACTGGGTATCTAAACAATGACTACCGTAAATCCTCAAGTATAATACGCAGGGGATTTTTAGGGGGCTGTACCTCTGAAAAAAAAACCTAAACCTTGTGTATAATACATATCTCTTCTCTAACTTGAGTCAAGGAGGTCTATATAACATCCTTGGTTTGTAAAAATGTATACGGTAACATCTTTTATTATTATTGTACATATAACATAATGCAAAGATGTAACTTTTTTGTACATTTTGTTTGCAGAATATAAAGAAATAACAGTAATAACATTTAATAAATGTTGTTAACTGCAAGTTATGGATGATTCTTTTATGACTTCATTGCTTTCAAGCTTAGCTTAAGGTATTTTTGCGCACGACATCAGAAAATGTGTCTGAATAAACATTGCCAGACAGCAAATAGAGACTCGGACATTGCTTAGAAAATAATTTTCATTTTTAACCTTGTATATAGTATGCACTAGGGATTTTGTCTTTAAATTTTGGGAAAAAAATACGGATTATACTCGAGGATTTACAATATACTCTTAAGTTTATGTCATTATAACTGTATTAGAAATCATTATGGCAACTTTAAATATTAGAAGATATGGTTACTGAAGGTCCTCATTGTTGAAAGAATAGAATTTCTAGGTTTGTAGAAGCTGATATTAGCAATGACCAGAATATTAGATTTAAATAATGAAGCAAAATGTCAAATTATCACATCTCTGTAGGAGTATATAAAGTTAGGGTGAATTTTACATTTATAGTCAGCTTGTTTTTGTTCTGATTCATATTAAACATTTGGAATCTGTCTGATTATAAATGTTGTTTTTTTAGCATGGCTTTAAATTAGGTCTATAATTTAATAGGTTTTTAGAAATCATTCTAAATTCGTGCATTGTTGTTTTTGTTTTTTGTTTCATTCTTTTCTTCCTGAAAATTGTAGAGTCATTGTGAAAATATTGATTTATCTACCACCTACTCAGATAAGTAAAATTTATTGAAATATCATGGAAAAATCTTGAATGGATGTAACTTGTTTCAATTATGATTTCATATTTTTTTAAGTAGTTATATCTTGAAGTAGTAATATATAAATTTTAACTATAGCAGTTATTAGTACATTCATTGTTTATTCAATGAGCAAAAGATTGCTGTAATATGTTCAGTTAAGAGCATACAACATAGCTTAAAAACTTGGAATCTAGAGACTTTCTATTAATCAATGACTTCTTATCTGTCTCAAGCACCTTCAGTAACACTATCTTTATTCACCCTCACTCTATTTTTAGATATTGGCATAATTTGTGCATAGCTCATTGCAATCTGTGACTATATATCTTAGCTTTACAGTCAAGTATTTCCTATAGCTCTCCTTATGAATTTATCTACCTCTCTTCTCTATTTCAATGTAAAATTTGAAGTACGTAGCATGTATATTGTTTTACACCAGTTCATTTGGTTTCCACCTTCGATCTAATCTGTAACATGAAGACGACTGCTATTTTATCTCGTCTACCTGCCTTTTTTGCTGTTTTTATTTTGTACTTATTATCTCTGTTATCAATATATCAATAGGTTAACCTTCTGAGATAACTACTTACTTTGACATAAGATCTTTAACAAATTACCCAGTTGTCATTTCTACTTATTTTGTATATGAATTCATTTTAGTCTGCATGTATTGAACTTCATCTGCGGTAATGTAAGGAAAGCTCTTGCTGCTCATACAAATATCACTCGTGATTTTATTGGAGTTACCTCTCCCTGATGTTGTTTCAGATTTTAAGCCCTCTTTGAGGGAGTTTGTCTACTATATGCATGGGTAATCTTAGTTAATATTGCATGCATGAAACCATATCATATTGTATTTAGTATGGAGAATGCTTTCTTGAGGTCATTTCTCTCAGGCATATTGGTTGATATCCATAAATCCATAATCAGTGTCATTTCAATGTGTGTGTGTGTGTGTGTGTGTGTGTGTGCATGTGTGTATGTGTGTGTGTGTGAGAGAGAGAGACAGACAGACAGACAGACACATGCACATACATGTTCACGCATATGTATATAATACATGTGTGCATGTTTTTATTTGATCATAACTTGAGCAAGGTAATGCTGATATTGGCACTCCTTGTTGTCAGTTGCAGTGAGGACATGTGGCTTAGTGGTTAGGGCATTCGGCTCGGCTCATGATCGTAAGGTTGTGAGTTTGATTCCCAGCGACGTGTTGTGTCCTTGAGCAAGACACTTTATTTTCATGTTGCTCCAGTCCACTCAACTGGCAAAAATGAGTAGTACCTGTATTTCAAAGGATCAGCTTTATCACATTCTGTGTCACACTGAATCTCCTTGTGGACTACGTTAAGGGTACACGTATCTGTGGAATGCTCAGCCATTTGCATGTTAATTTCACAAGCAAGCTGTTCCATTGATCATATCAGCTGGGACCCTCGTCATTGTAACTGACAGAGTGCTCATGACTAGTTGCTCAGTGCTTTCAAATACCTGTGGAAGAATGATGTCTGTACTTGAAAAACCAATAAGGGTTGGCAACAAGTAGACCATCTGGCCATAAATTCTGCCTCAAACACATCTTTGCCCAAACCCATGCTAGCATGGAAAAATGAATGCTAAATGAGTGAACAGTCAGGCAGAAGTGGCATCTGTCTTGCTTGAATGGTGATTTTTACATGCCACCGGCATGGGAGCCAGTCAGGATGGCACTGGCTTGAATGATGCTTTTTACATGCCGCTAGCATGGCTTGGGTGCCACTCAAGCAGCACTGGTATTGGCCACACTCAAATGGTACGTTTTACGTGCCTCTGGCACGGGTGCCAGTCAGGCAGCACTGGCATCAGCCATGACTACAGTTTCATTTGGTTCAACAGGTCTTCACAAGCATGGCATATTGCCCAATGATTGAAGGGCACTTTTAGAAGGACCAGTTCTGCAACACTGGATTATTCATTTTTGCCAGCTTAATGGACTAGAGCAATGTGAAATGAAGTGTTTTGCTCAAGAACACAATGTGTTGCCTGGTCCAGGAATTGAAACCACAATCTTGTGATCATGAGTCCAACACCTTAAACATAAGGTCATGCACCTTAATTTTTTTTACCTATGTTCTTTGCCTATGAGAAAACTGACTGAGACTTCATCATCCCACCTTACAGCTTGTACATATTATACATCTACTCACTTCTGTTCAACACCACTACAATCTCTTCAGATGTACTTTTTATTGTACCAATGTTTTATGGTGGTAGGTCTTAAGTTTTGTACATGACAAGAAGAGAGTTGGGTTTCCTATAGTGGTAGTTATGGGTTGCTTGATGTCAATTTTTTATATCTGAAAGGAAGAAAGTTTGTATAATTATCTGATAATGGTCAAGAGTTCTCATACATGGACAGGTGTTTCTACCTGATTGCCCTACTACTATGATCAATACCAACATGGTATAAGCAATACCATATATATGTATTTCAAGATTTTCATTGTATTTATGACTGACACTGTTTTATTAAATGGATGATCTTATCGCCAATGCATGAACAGGGGTTGTTTTTCAGTATTAAAGTGTTTCTTCTTTAATACTAAATGGGTTATCTTTGCTATTACTTGCACAAAGTCTGTGTCTTTCTTCTGAGAATTTTTATTCAGAATTTTACTACATTCCTAAGCATGTTACTTCCATTGTAGCCTGTAGAATCTATCCTTCTCCTATGCAGAATCTCTTTCAAAGTTATTACCCTCCTTGTTCGGTCCATCTTTATTGTAGCTGAAGAGCCACGCTTCAGAGCACTCTAATCAGGACTGTGTGAGCAACCATGTAGAAAGAAGCCCTTCCACTTTCATGCATTGTCAGAATAGTTGAAATAACCTAGAGAAATGACAACTGATCATAACATGTTAGTAGAGTTGAAGTAATTGGATAAATGACAATTGATCATGTATTTTATAATAGCTAGGGTAATTGGAGTAATAGCAGCTGGGCATACTTGGTGGGAGAGTTGCAATGACAAGAGACATGGTTGATCATACTTATCAAGTTGTCTAGGTAACCATTGGGGGGTACAGAGTGGAAGTGATTGTAGTAGTGATGGTTGGGTGTAATTGTTTAGGTAAGAGTAGGAATGGAAGGGTGGAGGTTCCATAATGCTCACCATGCTCATGGGTAAATATGCTTGTTAGACAAAGTAGTGTATCTTTATTTCCTGACCATGCAATGTTATCCATAAGATAAATATCTGTAATATTGTCATCATCACTAATTAATATTGAAGATATTGGCATTGTGAAATGTAATCAAAACAGGACAATAAGCCAACTCAGGATGTAACAATAAAAGAAGTCATACCACTAATCTACACATATACACATACACGTGTGCATACATATGCATTCATTCACATAATCTTATCAAATAAATGCATCTATAACATATATATCCTCATTATTAAAATACATAAACTTAGACTTAGGCATGCATGTAAACATTCATGTATCATCATCATCATAATGCTCAAAATCATCATCATTTTGATACCCATTTATTGTTGTTGGTATGGCTGGATGTGCTTCCAACACCAGTATATTGCTATTCTTTCAAGTTTGATGAGATTCGTGGTTGAACAAATTGGAACGAATGCTCTTCCACTTCTTGTAGAAAGCAGAGGACTCTTGTAAGGCACTCTATTTGCTGCCAACAACTGCTAAAGGATGGGTTTAGGATGCTGTGGCTAAAAATGCACAGACATGCGCTGTGGCTGAGGTATCTCTAGCCCTACCTGGACAGTGAATGGGTGTGGTCTCCATTTGTTAAATTGATGCTTCCCAGGTTCACTTCTTTTGGTGAACTGGAACCATGGATAAAGTGCAGACCAAGGCTGGGAGCTTGGCAGAGTGCCGGCAGGCACTTGTGCTTCTCTCCCGTTCAAGTGATGCCAGTAGCGGGGGTTCCATCTCTGTTTTTTATAGGGAGTTGGTAGAGGCCAAGTATGATGACGGTAGGGGCAAACTGGGCTTCGATGACAGTCAACTTGCCAGTTTATACCGGAGAACATCTATGCCAGGACCTATGGACAACTTCTAAAGGTCCCTGGCTTGGCAGTGTTTCCGAGGAGCTTTGCCATCATCATCATCATCATTTAACGTCCACTTTCCATGCTAGCATGGGTTGGACAATTTAACTGAGGACTGGTGAACCAGATGGCTGCACCAGGCTCCAGTCTGATCTGGCAGAGTTTCTACTGCTGGATACCCTTCCTAACGCCAACTACTTCGAGAGTGTAGTGGGTGCTTTTACGTGCCACCGGCACGAGGGCCAGTGTGGCTCTGCATTTTTTCAAGCCTTAACATCTAAATAAATGCATCTCATGATAAAAAAAAAAAATTAATCTATATTTTATTTGGTCATTCTTTTAGAAGGTAAAGTTGATGGGATGACAATCAGTAGAGTGTCAAACAAAGTTCCTTGTTCTATTCAGTCATGTCACATTACATTCTGAGTTCAAATCATAGTGAAGTGGATCGTGCCCTCCATTCTGCAGGGTTCAATAAGGTCATTTAATCTGTTGTTGTCCCCACCAAAAATTGTGGTTTTGTGCCAAAGTCTGAAACTATTACTTTTAGATAATCTCAACCACACCCTACTGCCCTAAAAAAAAAGATAAAGGACAAAAGTAATACTTGCATGTGTTTGTATTAGAAAGAGAGACTGTGCATATGTATCTATACATACAATTTTGATATACATGTTGTAAATCAATCTTTGTATATCAGATTATATTCATTGAAACTTGGTTTAAAAATAAGGTGTCTTTTGTAGTGTTTGTAGTCAGGCAAGTATTAGCAAAATAATAATTGAAAAACATAAAGGTTTTCAGAATAATAGTATTTATTTTTTATGTCAACAGCACAGAGTAATCTTTCATTGTAAAGAACAATCCCTTTCCCAGCTAACTCTGAAAACTATTACTACATATATTAACATTTTCTTATACGGAATTTTCAATACCAAGCCCACATGTTAACTAAGTTGATGTTACTTAACTAAGTTCATGGTACTGAAGAATTTTAATTTCTTCAGAAAATAAAAAAAAATTAAAAAAAAAACAATTGCCACCTGACTTTCAAAAGTGGTTTCTCAGGCAGCTATTTGAACTGTGGGAAAAGTCAAGAGAATCAGTTTACAGTATATTACCATAGAGGGATAAAGGCCACTATCAACTAAGATAAGGAAAAAACTTTGTTGGACCTTAAACCAAAGCTTCAGGATGGAAACTAAATATCATAATGCAATTAGATTAGCCAGTGTTCAACTGCTTCAGCTTACTTCATCATTACCATTATCATCATTACTTGCTTATGCATTGATGAGCTCACACTATCATTTCTTTGGGTCTCAGCATCCTTAGAGCTAACATAACCATTGGTTTCAGTGCTTTTTCGGTCTTCCAGCACAGTAGCACAGCTATATTTAAGTCTTTTCTACTATCAGCATACACCACTTTTCACTGAAGTGTGATCCAAAAGCATCACATGTCTTTGCTAGTAGAACTATTTCTCCTGTACGTAAGCTAATGTCTGGCTACTTTCTTAGTTCTCTTGAACTCCATAAAGTTAACATTGCTTATCCAACAGACAATACTCTATTTCTTTCTCTATCACAATTTTTCCACACTTCTTGTCCATTTTCACTATCCTGCAGTATCACATGCTTTACACATGTTTCATACACATAGCATGTTTGCAAATAGAAATCCCTTACTACAAGCAGAACAAATGACTTCCTGACACAGAATATTAATGAAATTTTCATTGCTGTTATTACAGAAACTGACTTTGACAAATCAGTGTAAATATCACCTTTCTAGAACCCAGGGAAAATGTGAAAGAAGCAAACAACTATCAATATTCAATACTCAACAATCCCAATGTATTTGGATGCATGTGAAAATCACAGTTATTGATTTTTTTTATGTGAAACAATTCATAAAATAAACAAAATTTCTTCAGTGTGACTGGAAAAAATTATCTTTGAAGTATATTGTTTTAACTAGCAGGTTTTCTAACATACCTCATGTTTATTGATGAACAGTTCCACTTTCAATTGATTGCTGGCCTCATTTAAAAAGGGAAATACATCTTTGCAAAGAAAAGTTGATTTCATGTTCCCTTCCAAATATTCGAAAATGATGAAACCTAAAAAAGCTGCCTTTCCCAAAACAAAACTTGATAAAACATAGCTTGTGATGAGACATAAATTACCTAATGCAATAACCTCACTACCATGGGAAAATTACATGCTATATAAATGTCGATATCCTGTTTCAGTTGCAGCAAAGTGTTCAGCTTGATAATTACAACTTATTTATCACCATTGATCCATTCATTAAAAGTCCCATGATGTGGTTCATATTTAATAGTAGATTCAACTCCCTTAAAATTTGAGTGGATATCTATTAACATTTAACTTGAATCTTTCCTCCGTTCCTCCCCACCCCTTTCCATTGAAACCCTTTTTTACTGCTTGTTTTATAATTTATGATGAAACTGGTGGCCTTCTATATATATATGCTTGTCCTATTTCCTTGTAAAGCAACTGAGGAACTTTTGTTGTCTATGCCAGATTGCCAATCTCTAGAAGTTTCTCCCTACAGCTGCAGCCCCCCACATATTTTGATTAATGTGAAGCCCTTATCTAACTACAGAATCAATGACTCCATAAAGGGTGTATTGAAATTTCTTTTGACAGTATAGTCGACTTTTAGTTAACAGGACATCAGTATTGTATGTTATATATGCACTTAATTTTTAGCTGCTTAGTGTAAGCAGCCAATAACGTAATACTGTAGCTTTCTGTGGTGGTTTCTGGAGGTAATATAGTTTTATTTTGTGACCTAGTTAGTGACAGTGGTAGTTTAATGTTAAGAATGTAAACAAGATTTTCAGAAATGTAGCAAAATGTATAGGCTCTTGAGTATTGAAACAGGAGCTTTAAATTCTGGACATCTCCGATGACTGACAAGAGGAATTTCCTGAGCATAATTCACTGAATGTTGATACAATAAAATCTATGATAAAAGAAAACAAAAACTTAGTATTAGAAGCACTCATCATTGTATTCAAAAGAATGATTTTCTTTTATTTTTCTATGCATCATCATAAGCTAGATTTCTGCTGGCTTAATTGGCATGCTAATTCAATTTAATATAACTGCATGTATTTACTTCAAACAGGTTCGTAAAATACCAGTTTGAATGAGACAGTAATTCATGCATAGGAAAGTAACAATTTCCAATAGCACCATTCATAAAAAGTGTACAAGTATTGTTATGCATGTTCTGCAAATAAACTTCTTTTGGATCATTTGTGTAATTGTGAATGGAAAATATTGTTGAGATAAATGAAAGGAAAACAACATATGTGGGCAGTAACTAGTGAGAATCACAATATTACCAAGTGATGACTGATTCAACTGAAACATGTTTTGTATGATGGCTGATTAAAATGAGTAGTTGTAGATTGCTTCATTCTCTCACTGAGTTCTACCAAAGAGAGAAAAAGGGAAGTAGAGAGAGAGAGAGAGAACTTTGAGTTCTGCTTATGTAACCAGTGGCTGAGAGGTACTACCCTCTCATTGCTCTAATAAACTGGTAAAAATTGGTGAACAAATAAAACGTCACTCGCTTGTATGAGGGTCACTACATTATAAACATACATGTATAATGGCTGCATTTTGAGGGGAAAGTCCTACCTCAAGATAGCAGCAAAAAGCAATAGGGAATTATCGCTAAAAATTAAAAGCTTGGGTCAAAAGACAGCAGATTTTTGAATGCTACATTTCAAAAATAAGTTGATGCAAAATAAAAATGAGTACGAATATGTTAGGAAGAGCTAGTCAGCAAAAGTTGATATAAATTAATTATACTGTTCTTAGCTTTCTCAAGGAGTTCTTATTTCTTTATTGCCCACAAGGGGCTAAACATAGAGAGGACAAACAAGGACAGCCAAAGGTGCATAACTGGTACTTAATTTATCGACCCTGAAAGGATGAAAAGCAAAGTCAACCTCGGCAGAATTTGAACTCAGAACATAATGGCAGACGAAATACCGCTAAGCATTTCGACCAGCATGCTAACATTTCTGCCAGCTCGCCACCTTAATTCTCTTAATTCTTAGTTCTTTCATTCTTTTGAGCCAATTACTCCTGAACTATCAGCCACCATATACAAATTTAACAAATGAAACAAATTAACAAAATCACAATTAAAACAATTGTTGTTGTTTAGTTCTAAATCAGCCCAGATTGACCAGAACTTTGACCAAAAGTAGTCAAGCTATGGCATCCTATACTTCTCTCAAACATTGCATTTCTAGAACCACATTATCCAGTGAACCCTCACTTCAAGAAGCTGAGGCGTAATTTATGGGAAATTTGGCAGTTATTTCAAGCAGGCTCCCTCTTCACCTCACCTCTGTTTTCTGTGATCTACAAGAAAATGTTAACGTTTTCATTTTAAGATAGTGGAATAGTACAATCAGTAGATTGCTGGATAATTAAGTCTTTGTTGTATTTAGTCACACTTTTTGATGACCCGAAACAAAATCCCACCAGGGCCAGCTTTGCCTGTTATCTTGGTAGGTTGATAAAATAAGTACTAGTCAAGTATTGGTGTCAGTTTAATCAGCCATTCTTCCTTTCAAAATTTGCAACAACCATGTTAAAAATTATTGTTTTACTTATTTATCATTTTGTTTTAACATGCTTACATGGATCAGATGTTGAAACAGATTTTCTGTGGCCTGATGCCCTTTCTGTCACCAACCCTTTCCTGTTTCCATGCATGGTTAATATTTTCCCATTGTCGGGTATGTTTTTCATGGAAGATTGAAAATGAATGATATTGCTTGTATGACAATGATTCTTGTTTGCAACCATCCTGCAATGTCATAACAAGAACAATCACCCATATACACACACACGCAAAACAGAAGACATTGATTCTGAACTTGAAACCACATGGCTGGGAAGTGAGCTTCTTTCATCATCATTGTCATTTAACATCTGCTTTCCATGTTGGCATGGGTTGGACAGTTTGACTGAGAACTGACAAGCCGGGAGGCTGCAGCCATATGTTATTTATTTTGTACTTTATTTGTAAGTCTTAGTTCAAAACTTTCATACTTTTGCTTTGTATATCACCATTTCCTTTCTGGCTTCATATTTTAGAAAAATTCCAAAATTCTAGAATAAATCAAAAAGCATTTTTAAAAAATGTCCCCCTATTCATAAAATTATTGAAGTCCTTTTCTGTTTTTCCTACTTGTTTCAGTCATTGGACTGTGGCCATGCTAGAGCACCACCTCGAAGTGTATAGCTGAACAAATTGGCCCCAGTACTTATTTTTAAGTTGGTACTTATTCCATTGTCCTCTTTTGCTGAACTGCTACATTATGAAGACCTAAACAAGCCAGCACTAGTTGACAAGCAGTGGTGGAGGACAAGCACAATGACACACATGCGGACGCATGCGCACACACACACACACACACACACCAACAACAACAATAACAACTTCCTTACAGATTCCATCTACCAAATTCACTTACAAATCACTGGCTGGCCTGGGGTTTACTGTAGAGTAGTACACTTGCCCAAGGTGCTGTGCTGTGGGACTGGATCCAAAACCACATGGTTGTAAAGTGAGCTTCTTAACCACATTTCCATGCATGCTTAAAAATATTAAGGAAAGTATTTTATTTTTCCCAGGTGCCATTCTTTCATGCCTTTGAGAACAAGGTAATAACCAGATTGCCAGACTAACAATGCGGGCAGATTCCATTCTGTCTTGACTGAGTGGTTAATGATAGGAGTGGGATATGAGTGCTCTGTTGTTGTCTTTTTCAAATAACAATTATGCAAATATTGGAATTTGTAGAAATTACCCTGCCCATATTGGCACGGTTAATAGAAATTGATGTAAGACTATCATATAAAAAAATCTGAATGCGCAAAAATTTTTTTAATTGAAAGTAATAGTACATACATTCTTATCATCTGAATACTACATTGTGAATTAGTTTTCAACAGCAACTTACTCATGTCTGTCATCATTGTTGTATGGCAAAAGTTAAGTTTTTATCATCTCCCAACCATTTCTTTTACTCTTCTTTTTCTCACACATTTAATATTCACCTATATTTGTAAGTTTACAAATAAGAAGTGGAAGGAGAAAAAGTAGCGAGATAGAGGGTGTATATACAAGCAGGTGTAGAAGATTGAAAAGATTACTAGCTTTTGGAGGTTATTATCAAACAAAAAACTATGTGTCTTATATTAATCATACTTCTCTACTATCCTTTTCATTGTAGCTTCCTTTAATGCTTATTTAGAACATTTGATAAAGCATTTCTTTGTAAGATACTTCTGGCATAATACAAGAGACCATGGATACAAACAAATGATTGTTTATTTGATATGCAACTCTGTTTCCAATTTAAGTTACTTCATTGTTATCTTTCTTTTATATGTAGCACTTAAAATTGTGTAGAATATTTTAAATGAATGCTATTTTTCAAGTTTAGGTTACCGTACTCATCACCCTTATCCTCCTCTTCTGCTTCCTCCTCCTCCTCCTCATCATCATCATCATGTTTATTTTGCATGCTGGCATTGTAGGGCAAATGAGCAGGGTGATGAAGATGGTGTGAACAGCACTGGTGGTGGGGAGATTAGAGTTAAGAGTGATAAAGGAGATGGGCAAAATGGGCAATAGTAGATGAGAGGTTGGCGTTAAAGATCTAAGGTGAAAGGACAGTAATACAGTTTTGCAATGTAGTTACTTTTTCAAGTGCCTTGCCCTCTCTCTCTATAATTCTCTCAACCAAGTCTTCCTTGTTCTACATCTATTCACAGCAATTCTTCATTTAGCATTCGGTTTCTATTCTCTGTAAATATTCACTTTAATACAGTTGTCCACTGAGCCTTGTTAAAGGCTTCCTCTAGGTCAACAAAATGTTCTATGTTACTTATCACTGCAATATTTATTACCAGGAATATGGCATCTGTGGTTGGTTCCATATCTTTAAACAGAAACAAACTATTTTCTATCCACATCAACTCAGCCTCAAATCTGCTCTCCTACACACACACACACACACTTAATAACTGAGCTATGCACTAATATAGTGTTTTAGTTCTATAGTTATGTCAACATTTAGATTAGTGGTTTTCAACCAGGATCCATATAACTCTGGGATGGAATCCATATAAGATTTTGTCATTAAAATTTATGTGCAATACATTGTTTATACTTCTACAATACACAACATATTTTAACAATTTTGTGAATACAATTCTTAATAATAGTTAATGATTAAAGGGCGGTGAGCTGGCAGAATTGTTAGCACACCGGGCGAAATGCCTAGTGGTATTTCATCTGCCGTCACATTCTGAGTTCAAATTCTGCCAAGGTCAACCTTACCTTTTATCCTTTCGGGGTCGATTAAATAAGTACCAGTTACACACTGGGGTTGATGTAATCAACTTAATCCCTTTGTCTGTCCTTGTCTGTCCCCTCTATGTTTAATCCTCTGTGGGCAATAAAGAAATAAATATTTAATGATAAAAATACAATAGGATTTTTTTGAAGATTGAATGACTATGGGGATCAACCCAAGTAAAATAGAAATTAAAGGGGTCCATAGGAAAAGTTGTTGAGAACCATTGTTATAGATGTTTGAATTGCGTATATTTTAAAAATACAGTAAAAAAAATGTGTTTTGGTCCTTAAATATGACAGTCTTTGAGAAAAAAGTAGGAATTAGTCAGAGTTAAAGAAGCTGCTATATTAACCAAATTGGGCTATGGTGGTGGTGGTGGTGGCAGCAGTGATACATAAATTGATGGTTCAGATGACCTGGGATGTTATGTGTAGAGTAACTGATACAGTTTTATATATCCTGTCACTTTTGTATGGGTGCAGACACAGCTGTGTGACTAAGAAGTTTGCTTGGCAATTCTATGGATTCTGGTTTGATCCTATTGCATGACTCATTTAGCAAGTAGTTTACTGCTATATCTTTGGAATGAGCCATGCCTTGTGAATAAAACTAAGACTGAAATTGTACAGAGACCCATTTGATTGACTATACCTGTTGTTGGATGGTAGACTTAATATGTTGCCCAGTTTAAAAGTACCACCTTGCTCTTGCTTGGGTACCTTTAGCAAAATCCACTCTGTTTCAAACATTCTAACCAGGTGCCCTGTCTGGATAGTTCACAAGTTGTAATTTATTTCTCCCTCTGTGTTATATTCAAAGTCCTTCAAAAAAGATCATGTATGATGCTCTTCATTTTGTGACTAAGTCATAAATAATCTTTTAAAATCCTTCTGAAGCTGAACTTGTGTATAAGTGCAGACATAGTTGTGTGGTAAGAAGTTTGCTTCCCAATCACATGATTTTGAGTTCAATCCCACTACATAGTGGCATCTTGGGCAAGCGCCCTCGACTGACCAAAGCCTTGTGAGTGGATTTGGCTGATGGAAACTGAAAGAAACCCATCGCATGCATGTGTGTGTATATATATGTATATATGTATGTGTACATTACTGACTCCTTCCCTTCCTTTCACATAATAGTTGTTAATGAGAGCCCACTATCCATATGTTTTGTTCTTCATTCCCAATCTTCCATGGAAACATGTCAGTTCATGGGATAATATTACCTTACTTGGAAACGTGTGAGGGTTAGCAACAGCAAGGACTTCTGACCATAGAAAATCTACCTCAACAAATTCCACCCAATATATGTGAGCTTAGAAAAGTGGATGTTAAAATGATAATGATGATAGTCAACTGTGGGCATGTCATTTACTTGCATAGCAATTTATTTCTTAGGGGTATAAAACTCCTGGCTAACTGAATCTGTAACTCATATCTGATTTACTATTTCCACTTTTGCCAATGGAGTATATGTAAATGCTACAACTTCTTATTTTTCTCTTATATACCTCTTGGTAAATAAAATGGGGCACCCATATACAAAAAGTTCTTTAAACAAACATATTGAATAATGAAGAGTATTTCTGAAGGAAACAAAACTCTGATAATGTGCTGAAATTTGACCAGTGAGCTCCCCCTCCTCTTCATCATCAACATTAACGTTCGTTTTCCATGCTGGAAATCTAACAAACAATTTGGTTAACAGACAGGGCTCTGGAGTGAATTATGCTCATATAAAGTGACCCCACTGTATCTTTGATCAATTGTACATGAAATATTAAAAAAAAAATTAAATACATTTGCATAGGCGCAGGAGTGGCTGTGTGGTAAGTAGCTTGTTTACTAACCACATGGTTCCGGGTTCAGTCCCACTGCGTGGCACCTTGGGCAAGTGTCTTCTACTATAGTCTCGGGCCGACCAAAGCCTTGTGAGTGGATTTGGTAGACGGAAACTGAAAGAAGCCCGTCGTATATATGTATATATATATATATATATATGCGTGTGTGTGTTTGTGCATCTGTGTTTGTCCCCCTAGCATTGCTTGACAACTGATGCCGGTGTGTTTATGTCCCCGTTACTTAGCGGTTCGGCAAAAGAGACCGATAGAATAAGTACCGGGCTTACAAAAGAATAAGTCCCGGTGTCGAGTTGCTCAATTAAAGGTGGTGCTCCAGCATGGCCGCAGTCAAATGACTGAAACAAGTAAAAGAGTAAAAGAGAGTAAAAGAGTAGATGTTAATGTTTATAAGTATTCTGTTGTTTTAGATTGTCACCCTATTGTATATGTATGTGTATTAGTGTGACAGTTTGTGTGTGTGTAATATGTGTTTACTGTGTGTGCATTTATGCACATACATATATTTAGGTCTATAAACATCACTGTGTGTGTGTGTGCACATACAAGCAAACCTTGCATACAAATATTCTGTCCCACGCAGATAAGGAAGTAATACACAGTATTCTTATCAACAACCAAAATAGCTGCGAAATTTCTTAAACATCGATAAGACTTCATATCTTAATGTGAAGTAGTTTAGTCTGCTAACAAATTTCTAAATTATCAAGATTTCAGATATTGTTGGGGCATTTTGAATTTTTCATTTGATATTTCCAGTTACTTATATTATTATTACTGTTGTAGCAAGACCTATTTTTCAAGCAGAAAGTCACAATATTACAATAGAATATGCCAGTGTCATATTATATCTATTAGAATGGCAGTCAATTTTTGCAGCTTTAATCTTTTTAACTGAAATTAGATATCTAGAGCATTCAAACTACACTAGCATAGCATTGATTAGTCACTATAACAGGATGTTTCTCTATCATTTCAAGGTGGCTCTGCAAGTCCTCTTCTATGACACCTTCTTCTGTTATGTAAAATATATTGCATACTCTGTACTGGCTAATTTGTTCACTTCATTGGTCCTTGTCTCAACTGATAGCATTTATATCCTGAAAGATTAAGTTTATTTTAACATACTTTGAGAAAACAAATTGTACAATCGAACACTCTTGAATCACAAGAATAAGTCTTCAGAGCCTTGAATGAGATCTGTACTTATACTTCACCTTTGCCTTTGTCCACTTCTACTTTTGCCAATCACTTTATTACCACCTGTCACCTATTCCTGCCTTCATCTCATTACCTACCCTTACCTTTGTCCACCTCTACTTCTACTAATCACTCACCTTCCAACTCCTTCCTAAATAATCCTGCCTTTTCCATTTTACTCTTGCTTCTTTCTGGTCCCCCTCCTCACTCATCCCAGCAAATGTACATGATCTGGGTTATTGACCACTTTCTCCACTTACACTGTTGCTCCCCTCACTAAAAAACTGTTGGATTTCGGAGATTTGGGAGTTTTAATTTTTTTACACCATAGATTATCAACTGTGTATTTTTTTTTATATCTAGCTTAATGTTGTGTAATATAAAGTGTTGCAATGTTTACTTGTAGAAGCATAACTATCTTATGAGAAAGTGTGGTACTTGTACAGTTAACAACTCTCTCATATGCATTAAAGCAGACACCAGTCAGCTGTAGTTTATTCTGAAAGACTTGTGGTTTATTGTCGGTGAAAATGTAATGAGAATTATCCTCTCTTACACATGTTGTACAAGATATACATAAGCACATAATAGGTAATGTGCATTAATGAAATGGGTTTACTACTTCAATCTTGAGAATACAACAGTTTAGTATTCAAAGAACAAGTAAAACCAGATCAAGATAAAATTTCTTCTATTCGTTCTTTACAACAACTTACTGATCTCACTTCTGACACCATGTTATAACTGTACGTTGATGTCGACAAACATCATTTGTGAACCCTGCAGAACACTAAACTCTTGTTTTTCTAATATATTATTAATGCTAGTTTATGATTCTCTGCCACAAAATGTATTCCTAATACACATTAATAGAATAAGACAAACATTAATTAAAGTAAAAAGCTGGATATTATATATCAAGACAAGAATAAAGCCAATATAGACGACACCACACCTAATGAAAAACAAACCAAGTATATTTCATGTATTAAATGAACTGGATACACCTTAGCTAATGAATAGTGAATCTCATTATCGAAACACTTCATTCAATAGGATACACATACATTAACCCTCTAACGTTCAGACTAATTTGTCAAATGTTATGCTTATTTATACACATTGTTTTGAATTAACCATGCATTATCTCACGTCTTTGAGATTTCAATGATGTGTGTGTTTATTTTTTTAGAGTGATATTGTAATGTTGTTGTGAGATGTCAGATCTGGTTGGTTTGAACATACAAACTGGTAGGATATTTTGGCTGGATACAGCCAGTTTAAAAGACATGCATTGGGACCAAACTTCATAATCACACAACCATACTTGTGCTTGATATTCTAGCCATGTCACTAAATTCATTTTATCTATAGAATAAACAATATGGCTGCATGGGTAGAATATTTCAGTGAGGGTGGTCTGCATACTAAACATTAATGTGATAAGGTCTAACATATGCTATATAGTGAGCTGAAAATCTTCGGTCAGTTGAGATTATTCAAGCAATTAGGAAACAAAATTTCCTCTGGGGAAAACAATACAGCTAAAAACAACTCCAATATGATCAGCTGACTGAAAATTTTGAACAATATTGACAATATAGATTGAAGTAGATCTAGTGTTTAACCCATTTGATACCAACCCACCTTGGACTGTTCCTACTTCTATGTTACAAATTCCAGTTTAAAAGTGATCTCAGTTAAAACATCCCATTGAACATCCATGTTAATCTAAATTCCTAGAGTTATTTTACCTGGCATTAAATAACAATAACAAAGAAGATAGACTGGATAATGCTGCCCTAGATACACTTAAGCAAAAAATGAGAAAATAGTCAAGGTTTTTGATCATAGGTTTGGTTGGTCAGTTCAGAAATGACCTGGGCTAACCAACAACAACATTGTGAGGTTATATTTTTGTCAATGCATTAATAAACTTTGAATTCGATAGTAAGCTTAGTCTGTTGCCCAATTAAACACTAGCATCTGACGTTTGGGTGCTTTTAGCAGAGTCAACTATGGTGTAAGCATTCAAAGGCCTGTTCTCTGGTCTGAGGATAATTTTCTTCCTCTCACTAGTCTCAGAAGTTCTGGAAATAATTATGAACTCTGTCCTCCCCAACTGAATAAATGATAAAAAAAATATTATTTTGTGTCATTAGTAAATCTAACATAAAGTTTTTATAAAGTTTTCTAGGAGTTGGTAGACAATTAAACCTTTTCTTAAAGTTTCAAGGTTCTACATACAAAATTTTATTAGCTCAACTAATGTTATTTTTCAGATCTTCTTCAACATTCAAAAGCCATCTACACAGGGCCTTAGTGTACTGATTAGCCTTTCTTGCACAATATTAAACTGTCTCATGTTATGTACTGATGCTTCACCAAACATTTAGTTGATAACATACAAGTGTAATAAAAGTATAATAATACAAGTAGATGGATGAATTGGTTATTTTTATTTTATAATTTTCAGAATCTGTCAAATCAATTGCCATTCTTTAATACAAAATACACTACTTGATTTAAAATTATTTCTTAATAGTGTTCCTGTCCAATTTCTATGTCTCTGATTTGAAATGCTTTGTAAATGTTATTATTTATTCAGTCAGTTACTGTCATTTAGACCACTTACTTTCATTATAAAACTACTGGTTATTATGCATACAAAGAAGGCAAATGGCAAGGTATAATTCTCTTTGTGATCATATGAAACCTAATGAAAGGGAACTGATAGCTGTGATAGATAGGATGAAGACTAGTTGGCTGACCTCATCAGTACAATGTATTCTTTCTTAGTAATCAACAAATATTTTCATTATTGTTTGGCCTGAATCTACATTTGTTCCCACATGACTAATGATTTTTGCATTGATTTTTTTTCTTTAATTTTCATCAAAATTGAGTTGCACTGGAATATCAGGATGAGCCAAGAAACTTCTATGACTAACACGCACAATCCTATCAATAACATTATTTTATGAAAGAAGCCATAAGCTTCCCTAAATATAGACTCACTGGTGCAGGTTCACAAGAAGGAAGTACACATAATTACATTAAAATAAAGGCCAAGGGTATTTCTGAAATGATATATCATATTTTAAACATCTGGTAAAAAAATTACTCTGGCGACAATTGATATGGTTGAAAATTCAGCAAAATTAGTGGAAAGAGATTTGCTTGCCTCTCAAGACAATTGAGAGATTATAGGCTGTACGAGGGACGTTCAATAAGTAATGCCTCTGACCCATTTGCAGTTGTTTGATCTAGCTGAAATTTTGCATGTGCAATCATTTATATCTCTATAGAGTAAGTGACAAATTACAGCTCTGAACTAATTGTGGTTTCTGATTTACAGGTGTTTGAACTGAGTCAAGTGTGAAATGGAGCCTGTTGAGTGTCGAGCAGTGATCCGGTTTTTGTATTTGAAAGGATGCACACCACGGGAGACTTTTGATGAAATGAAAGTAACTTATGGTGATGATGTCCCATCATATGACCTTGTAAAACGCTGGGATCGTGAATTCAAACATGGTCGGAACTCTGTGGAAACAGCTCCCAGATCTGGTCACCCCCTTCTGCCATTGATGAGGCATCTGCCCGACAAGTTGAGGCTGCCATTTTGGAAGATCGACGCATAATTATTCGCCAAATAGCCCATGAGGTCAAGATTAGTACCGGGTCTGTGGAAACTATCATTCATGACCATTTGCATATGCAAAAGGTGTCTTCCAGATGGATTCCCAGGTTGCTCACGCCTTTCTAGAAGCAAGACCGCGTCGAGTGCTCGAGGATGAATTTGGAGATGTGTCAAGAAGATGAGTCAAAATTTTTCAAAAGACTGATTACACAGGATGAAACCTGGGTCCATCACGATGATCCAGAGACCAAAGCCCAGTTAATGCAGTGGAAGCACCGTGACTCACCCCCTCCAAAGAAGGCAAGGGTGCAGCCCTCCGCTGTCAAGGTCATGCTCACAGTCTTCTGGGACCAGGACGGAGTAGTGATGACAGATTTCCTGGCAAAGGGTACCACAATTACAGGAGCCTATTATGCTTCACTTTTGAGGAAATTAAGAGAAGTTATCAAAATCAAGAGGCGGGGCAAGATCAGCAAAGGCATCCTCCTCCTGCAGGACAACGCTCCGGTCCACAACTCGCTTGTCGCCAGATCAGAAGCACAGGCGTATGGCTATGAACTCCTCCCTCATCCCCCCTACTTTCCTGACCTTGCACCCTCTGATTTTCACCTCTTCCCAGTCATGAAGTTGTTTTTGAAAGGAAAGCATTTCCCAGATGATGCAGCCTTGATTTCTGAAGTCGCGTTCAGGTTGGAGGACCAAGCTGGGGTCTTCTACAAAAACGGTCTCCAGAGCTGCATCAAACGATGGTAGAAATGCGTAACTCTGGGTGGTTCCTATGTAGAAAAAGACTAATAACTGTGCCAAGTTTCGTTGCTCTACTGCTATAGGAAGTGGGTCAGGGGCATTACTTATTGAACGCCCCTCATATGTTGTGCAATAATTATTTAACTCTTTTGATTACCTTTTCAACAACTTGTAGTTTCCTTCAAATTTTCTCTAAATTGTGCTTTTTACCTGTGTTAGTTTTTCATCTACTACTATAGCTTTTGATATTCGAAAGGCTAGTTTATGTACTTCAACAAAATATAGATTGTTACATTGAAGAGAAAGGTTTGTCAAGTTTGAGTGGAAAGTGATGTGAAGCATATTGCTTATCCTTTAATGATTAGTAATTAAGTTGCAGAGATCTAATTAATTATCAGACTTGAATAATTATAGGATATGGTGGTGAGTATTTAGGTTGTGAAATTTTGTTTAGGAAAATATGAAGTTGAACATTAAATCTTTTTATTATTACTAATTAAGCTCACTCTGACTAGTGGCATTGTTGTGCTTGATCTTCATTTTGAAGTTTTGGGAAGGAATGATAGAGTTAAAAGAGGGGCTGAGAGAAAGAGAAATAGGTAACCAAAGTGATTGGGACAGTGCAAAGGTTTTTATGTGAGTTCTAAAAGAGTCATGGAGAATAAAATGTGCCTATGCTGTGTTTTAGTGAATAAATTTTTGCTAATCGATCAAATAGCAACAAGCCAATAAGAGAGCCTCTACACGGTTGCTCAACCTGTTAAAAATATTGACTAAATATTTCTCAAAGCACATCTTACTGTGTTAAATTAGAAAAGAAACATGAGCTAATGTAGTCCTTTACATGGCCTCAAAGAGGCAGGGTAATCAGGTCGGAATGTGTTTGATCATAGATTTGCTCAGTCAGAATTGATATGAAGCTAGACATCAACAACAATCAATTAGCATTTTAAAATATGGTCTGCGGTAACGGCACTTTCTCCAATATATGAGCTGTACTGTAATGAAGGCTAAAGTATTTCTGGTTCTGAAGAGGAGGAAGCAAACTTTGCAACATTATATCTTTATTTTGTGATGCATGTCATTATGCCTTGAACCTTTTGAGTGATGACTGTATGTGAAGTCACTACAGAAGATTTTCAGAGGTGTAACATTTGTAAAGATTTTGAGGGTTTTATTAGTGTGTTGTTTATGTAAAGGGGGTATTTAGGGCAAGACTGTTTCTTTAATATATGTAGTGGGTGTGCCTTTGTTCTGTTGATAGAGACTAGGTTATCGTGTCATCAGTAGATGATGTTTTCAAGGTCTTTTTGCAAGGAAATAGTTCATGCCTGGTGTTAAGTTTCTAAGTTTCATGTGGATGACGTGTGTGTTGAGAAAGTCATGAGGGGTGAAAAGCAGTATCATATGCATGAGAGTGGGTGTTTGTTTGCAGTAATACCAAGTAGGTCATGAATATACATAAGGAAGAGTTTGGAAGATAAACCTTTCCAACACCAAAGTGTATTAAATGTGGACAGGATAGTGCCCCATCTGTGCAACACTGCAATGAAGCAGCTGAGAGAAAACTTCTGAACCAAGAAACAAGATATACGTAGAGCTCTTAATCATCATCATCACTATATCCTTATCAACATAGTTTTGATGTCTAAGTTTCCATGCTTACTTGAGTCAGATGGAATTCATTGAAGCAGACTTTTTTTACCACCAGATACTCTTCCTGTCACCAATTCTCACCTGTTTCCAAGTAAGGTAATATTTCCCTATGGTCAAAAATATTTTCAAGGAAGAAGTCGCTTGTATGACAGTAATGCTCATTTGCAATTATCACACAGTATCAAGACAAGGAAACACAAACATCCCCTCCTATGCATGCACACATACACTTGTATGTGTGTGTATATATATATATATATATACACATATGCATTTATGATGGGATTTTAGGAGATTCCATCTACCAAGTCTACTCACAAGGTTTTGGTCAGTTTGGGGTTATAGTAGAAGACACTTACCCAAGGTGCCATGCACTGAGAATGAGCCATAAACCTTGTGCAAACTTCTTAACCACACAGCCATACCTGTGCCTGGTCAACTTAATTCAGAGGTTCTCAAGCAAAAGGTTTTACTGGTATGAAGTGCAACAACATTGCTTTCACCGAAGTTCTACACTACTAGTAACCACTAGTTTTTGATGTAGAAAAGCATTTCTTCAGTAGATCTGGTTCTGTAAAAATCAAAGATGTATGTCAAGTTAGATGTAATAAGGAAGAAACTAATTTTAGAGTTACAAGAGAGGGAAGCAATGTGTGTGTGTGTGTGTGTGTGTAAACATATGTCTGTGTGTTAAGTTGGCTTGAAGAATGTTATAGAAATGGAAAACTTGGTGTCTCATTTTTCAATGAATGAATGAATGAATACACACACACACACACTATAAATACAAATACAGGCGTATCTTTCTGTAATATTTATAAAGTGTGTAATATCCATATAAATAAAATATACACACACCCTTACTTCTTTAGAATAGTTACTATTAAGGAAAGCATCTTCAGAACTACAGAAATAGCAACAAATGCTGACTTGCTGTGTGCTATGTTTGTCTTAGGTCTTACAGCTGCACTTGTTTTGTCCTGGACAAAAAGGAAGTTAAAGAAGAGATTTTGTAATCTAAATATAGTTTATAAGTAGTTAGATAAACAAATAAAAGAGCCTTCCCACTGCTGCAATCACTAGCTGTCTGTTGGATGGTTTCAGTGAAAGTAAAAAAAAAAAAAGGAATATAGTAATATAGAGAGACCAGTTTTAAATAAAAGGAATAGAACAGTGGAAAGTGACTGAAAAATAATTTATATAAGGAAACAGAAATATTACCTATATTATCTAATTATTTCTGTAAGAATTGTTATCATCGCTGAAAATTGGGTTTGGGGACTTGCTTGTTACATTTCTCACAATTACTTTATAATTCCAAGCTTTCTTTAACTACTATTAGTAAGCTTTCATCATCAGCATCATCATCATCATTGTTTAATGTCTGCTTTCCATGCTAGCATGGGTTGGACTGCTTTGTGGAGTAAAATCAGAATTTTTGTTTTCCTGTAGAATATGAACAAAAATATTGTGAGTGAGAGATATCAGTTGTCTAAACAAAGTAATATATCTATATAGTGCATAACTGTTGAACAGAAACCCCTAAAAAACTGGTCAGCTGTTTCTTGTGTAATTTTATTGTGCTGTATGCTTTAGTTAATTATTTAGTGCATAGAGATCTGCCTGGGTAGATTTATATTATTTTCTTGTACACTAGTTAGTAGTACCTTTCAATTTGCTACACCTATGTTTTAAAATGAGGTTTTTAGATTTTTCAGGATGTCTCTAGTAGATATTTTCTTGTAAATATCTCCAAAACCTTGAGGAATATTTAACCCTTTTGTTCCTATATTTCTGTTGAAATATACATTTTTCTTTCAATTAATTTTGAAAATAATGAAGTATATGGTGAAAGTTTTATGATTATTAAGCTCATGTTTGAACTAAATTGACATGAAATTTTAATAGGAAGTTTTCATTTTGATCGCTTTAAAATAGAAAGTTTATATCATAGAACAAAGGTTGATATCAAAGGAGTTAAGGATATCAGGTGAAGACAAGAGATAAATATCTTCTAGAGTAGGATGTTAGCCCATCTCAAATAAAATTTATAGTGGATTGTACCTACATCAGCTGAGCTTTTAGTTCAGCATTATATTCATACTGTCCTTTTAGTTCTACTTTTCTACTATGACTGAGTCACGTAACCTGTTTGTAAGATTATACTGAAACCTTCATATCAATGTAGTGTATCTACAAGTTAGCTTGAAAGAGAATATCCTTATCCAAGTTATAATCAAAGGAATTATCTAAACCTCTTTACAGCTGTGATGAATTCTACCACATTGAGGTTACTTATGTACAGCTAGGTGAACTTACCCATTTGAGCAAAATGTTTCAGCCAAGAAAAAGAAATGTAGCTTAACGGAAAGTAAACAAACCACTCATCTTTTTGAGTTGCTAATCTGTTAATCTGATATCCTTGTCAATACGGATGTAAACAGGTTCTTATTTTTTTTTCTAAAATATCATTAGAGCAATTATTTTGATAGCCAACATCCAAACATCTTTTGTACTGCTAATCTTTCCTGTAGCAGTGTCAGTTAGGCACATAAACTCTAGAAACATGTAACTATGACTATAACAAGGTTTTAATCATGGTCTCAATAGTCAAGTACCTTAATCTAACAACAACTTAATCTTACAGCAACTGCTTGTGTTTTTCGTTTTTCTGTTTAGCATCATTTTTTTTTTTTGTTAATATGGGTAGACATATAATTGGTGAAACAATTATATTACCCCATCACCAAAAGAATCAGAGTGGAATCAATTTCATCAGTCAATGGTTATTATTAGTGGCACTGTTTATTCTTCAAAATCCTCCACATTCAAGACCATGTGGCTAAGAAGCTTGCTTTGTAACTATTGAGATCCAGTCCCATTGTATGACACTTTGGGCAAGTGTCTTCTACTATAGCCCCAGGCTAACCAATGACTTGTGAGTGGATTTGGTAAATGGAAACTGTGTGGAAGCCTATTACATTTGTATGCACGTGTGTGTCTGTGTGCATGCATTCATGCATCTTTATGTTTGTGTTTGTTCTCTACCAACACTTGGCAACTAGAGTCGGTCAGTTTACATCCCCATGACTTAGCAATTCAACAAAAGAGACTGATACAATAAATGCCAGGCATTAAAAACAAACAGTAATGTAGTTGATTTTCTCAATTTAACTCTTCATGGCTGTACACCAACATAGTCAGCCGTTCAAGAATTTGGACCTGGAGATCTCCATTTCCAGCGACTTCGAGGGCCACCTCCCAGTGGTGTCGGGCGTCAACAAAGAGCCCTTGACTACAACAAGACAACCAAAGTTTTTTTTTTCTCTTCCAAGGTCTGGGGTCTCCCGCCCCTAAGCCTTAGACCATTCACCCTTACCCGTCTTGTTGCTTAACAACAACAACAACCAACATAGTCAAAGACCAATAACTGAAACAAGCGAAACATAAAAGATAAAACATTTACAATAGTTTATGTGTCTAAGATCACTCATAAAATGTCCAAGTTTGTCTTCTTTTAGTGTTTTAATGTTTCTTTCCCACTTTTATACCTAACTAAATGTGGATTTACAAGTTCTTTTGATCCTTTATAGAAGTCAAAAATCAACTTGAAATACCAAAAAACTAATACAATCATAAAGCATTTCAATTCATTCACAAAGTTTTATGTCTTTTCCTTTCTTATGCACGTATACTCAGATATGTATACACCCAAGCATAGTACAATACACATATATGTGTATGGGAGTTGGTCTCTGTGCGTTTATATATATATATAAGGCATTAAATGATGATGATAATGGTGATAAGGTGTGGCTTTGTGGTAAGTAGCTTGCTTCTCAACCACTTGGTTCTAGGTTCAGTCCCTCTGTGTGGCACCTTGGGCAAGTTTTTTCTACTACAGCATCAGGCTGACCAAAGCCTTGTGAGTGGATTTGGTAGAGAGAAACTGAAAGAAGCCCATTGTATACACACACACATATATACACACACATACATGTATATATTTATGCATGCGTGTGCCTGTGTTTGTCTCCTCACCATCGGTTGACAATTGATGCTGGTATGTTTATGCCCCTGTAACTTAGCAGTTTAACAAAAGAGTCTGATAACATAACTACTAGGCTTACAAAGAATAAGTTCTGGGGTCAATTTCTTCAACTAAAACCCTTTAAGGCAGTGCTCCAGTATGACTGCAGTCAATTGGCTTAAACAAGTAAAATAATAAAAGAATATATATAATATATCCCCCATATATATATATACATACATACTAGTAAAGGCACCCAGCATTGCCCAAGAATGAAATTGTTCCTTATATATAGGAAAGAAAAAGCAAAATATGTTGTATAGAAATTTGTTATTCTAAATTCAATTTATTCTTCAACAGGGAAGTCAATTCTGGATTCGTAATACAAAATAATAATAATAATGAAAAAAAATAATAATAATAATAATAGTAATAATAATAATAATAATAACAATAAACGAAAATACAAAATTTGCTACTTTTATGAAGGGAGATTAAATTTTATCACATATGTTGATGGAAATTATGTAAGAGCTTCTAGGTAGACAACATTCTTATTTTTTTCTGGTATGGAGCATAAACAAATAAGTTTTGCAAACTACCTGGAGCAACCAACATAAAGTTGACCATGAGAAAAAAAAGACTCAATTAAGTGCAAGCCTGTAGATTTCAAAGTCTGACCTTGAGCTTTATTAATAGTCATTGCAAAGCAAAGTTGCACTGGGTATTGTGTCTATTTGAACTCAAATTGCATGTCTGTTGGTTTGACTGGAATTCTTGGAATGAAAACCTCTTCCCCTGAGGCACATCCACTCTACAGCAAGACACCTATCCTTGTCCTTCTACACCTTAAATCTCCCACTCCTAGCTGAGGGGTTTTTGTCTTGCAAGTTACCTTTTCAGTGCTGGTGCCACATGAAAAGCCCTGGTGTCAGTGGCACATAAAAAGCACCCAATACACTCAATAAAATGATTGGCATTAGGAAGAGCATCCAGTCACAGAAATCATACTAAAACAGAGAATGGAGCCTGGTGCAGCTCCTGGCCTTACCAGCTCCAGGTCAAACCATTCAACCCATGCCAGCATGGAAAACAGACATTAAATGATTATGTACTATATATCTTTGACCCCACTCTCTCTCTCTCTCTCTCTCTCTCTCTCTCTCTCTCTCTCTCTCTCTCTCTCTCTCTCTCTCTCTCTCTCTCTCTCTCTCTCTCTCTCTCTCTCTCTCTCTCTCTCTCTGATGATGATGATAATGATATATATATATATATGTATGTATGTATGTATATATATATAGCAAGACACACACATGCATATACACATACATACACATACATACATACATACATACATACATACATACATACATGTATGCGTGTGTTATGACTTGGGTGTGTATGCAAGCATGAAAGGCACCATTATGTTTATTAGATACTAACCACTGTATTTTTAAGTAGGAATAAAACAAGCTTAAATAGGAAGTCTTAAAAGACACTTCTAATGTTTCATTACTAATATTGCTATTTTTATTTTAAAGTCAATTCAGCAACATTAAACCAAAAGACGTTTGTGTTGAAATCACCCACTCAAAATTCTTTTTTCAATTTTTACTTATTTTTTAATAAGATAAGTAAATAAGTCAACTAATAATAATAATAATAATAATAATAACAACAATGATATTTTTATTATCCACTGGGTCATAGAAGACAGGGCCAGCACAAGGACAGACAACAATTCGTGTGGGGATTTACGTAAAGGATGAGAAGAAAGAAATGGTAAAGATGGAGATAAAAGATGTGATAAAAGTATACATATAAAAGGATGTGACAACAGGAATAATGCTGTCTTCCTAATATGGGAGAAACTCCAGCTAGGGCCAATCAAGGAACCACTCAGATCCAGTATTACCTTGACCACCAATGGCACAAGCCCTCTCTCATGCTCTCCAATCTACAAGCACTTACTTAGAGTCAGATCGTTCACTCTAACCATTTTTGCCACAGTCACCCATCTTTTCACAAACTCACTGGGAGGTAGCAAATAATGAAGATAATAATTCTTTTTACTATAAGCACAAGGCCTGAAATTCGGTGGGAGGGGCCTAGTTGATTACATCATCCTCAGTGCATAACTGGTACTTATTTTATCAACCCCAAAAGAATGAAAGGCAAAATTGACCTCAACAGAATTTAAACTCAGAATGTATAGACAGACAAAATGCTGCTAATCATTTTCCCTGACATGCTAATCCTTCTGTCAGCTTGCCACCTGAACAAACAACTGCAACAAAAATAATAATAATGGTTTCAAATTTTGGTACAAGGCCAGCAATTTCGGGGAATAGGGTAAGTCAATTACATTTATTGACCCCAAAAGGATGAAAGGCTAAGTTGACCTTAGCAGAACTTGAATTCAGAATGTTAAAATGGATGAAATGCTGCTAAGCATTTTGCCCGGAAGCTAATCATTCTGCCAGCATCCTGCCTTAATAATAATGATAATAATAAATCGATATTCTTTTTTCCCTGTGGCAAATTTCAGCAAGTTTTTTTTTTTGTGTGTGTGTGTGTTTTGTTTTTTTTATCCTATTGTTGGCTTCTCTTGAACAGTGAGGATATTTATTCCCTATATAACATAATTCACTATTACTCTAATCATCACTCTACTCATTATTTACTTCCGCAGGCATGTGGCAGTTAATTAATTCTTTGGAAAACCTCTCAACTACAACCAGGCTGTTGATGCTGTAACTGCTGCTACTATTACTACTACTACTTGTAGTGTTGACACCACTACTACGTATGTGGTGGTGGTGGTGGTCGTGGTCGTGGTGATGGTAGTAGTAGTAGTAGTAGTAGTAGTACCACCACTACTGCTACTACTATGTGGAAGGGGTTTAGTTAATAACATTGAGCTCAATGCTCAACTATTATTATATTTTGTGACCCACCCCCACCCCAATAGTCAACTGATACTTTATTTTATTGACCACAGTACTTGACTGGTACGTTATTTTATCTACTCTGAACAAACGAAAGACAAAGCTGATCTCCGTAGGATTTTCAGAACCAGAAAAGTCAGAAGAAATACCATAAAGCATTTATTCCTATGCTCTAGTGGTTCTCACAGCCACCACTTTATTACTAGATAATTATAATTATAATATTGGGCTGAAATTTTGCCACAAGGGCAGCAATTTTGGGAAGGGGATGATTTGATTACATCGACCCCAGTGTTCAACTGGTACTTATTTTATCAATGGTGGCAAGCTGGCAGAAACATTAGCATGCCGGGCAAAATGCTTAGCGGTATTTCGTCTGCTGCTACATTCTGAGTTCAAATTCTGCCGAGGTCGACTTTGCCTTTCATCCTTTCAGGGTTGATTAAATAAGTACCAGTTATGCACTGGGGTTGATATAATCGACTTAATCCGTTTGTCTGTCCTTGTTTGTCCCCTCTATGTGTAGCCCCTTGTGGGCAGTAAAGAAATAGATACTTATTTTATCAACTCCGAATGGATGAAAGGTAAAGTTGACCTCAGTGGAACTTGAAGAGGTAATAATAATGATAATAATAAAAACAATAATAATAATAATAATAAAAACAATAATAATAATAATAAAAACAATAATAATAATAATAATAAAAACAATAATAATAATAGTAAAAACAATAATAATAATGATAATAATAAAAACAATAATAATAATAATAATACTTTTATTGGCCACAAGAGCCAAACACAAAACAAATAGGGACAATACAATACAAGGGACAAGTAGGGTGTTGAAAAATGCTGTATATGCATTAAGTAACAAAAACAATTAACGAAACAATTAATTAATAAAAATTCACCAAAAGTGGGGAGTTCCTCACAGGGACAACCGAGGAACCCCACAATCTTGGTTATCCTGACTGCCAGGTGCACCTTAGCAGGCATCTCTCTCTTTCTCAACTCTGGTTTACCAGCGAAAGTTCAGAGTAGGCCCATTCACATGTGCCTTCCTTGCCACAATCACCCACCTTTCTGGGTGGGCAGAACTTCCCTTTCTACTGTCACTTTCCTTTTCAAGTGGAACTTGAAAAAATCAATGAGGGCTTGGCCGAAGAGGAAAGTATCTGTCTTCAGTCCTTTCAATCTCATCCACCACACTATCTCCTTCACCATAAACACCAGACAAGAAAACTGCCTTTCCTTCCTGGCCAAAAGAAGATGGTAGGGCACTCTTCACGATGGACTTAGCTGATAGCCAGATCCATCCTATATGCAACAACAGCTGTTCAACAAAGCTCCACAAACCAGTAATAAACAGACACTGGACGAGTGCATGCAGAATGACTTTGTCACCCTGCACACACCTCAGACAGATCTGTCTGACAGCACTTCCATGTCTGTAGAGCTTGTCTCAAAATGGCAAAGCTCCATGGTATCACTACCAGACCAGGAATTTCAGGAAGTTATTCATAGGCCTGACCTGAAAGTCCTCCAGAAAAGACAAAAATTAACTGACTCTTTCCGATAGCCAGAGTTTCCTTGAGGACGCTGTTGCTCTTGCTCACCACTAAACCCCTATAGAACTCCATAGTGAAACATCCACCCACTGTGTTGCCAAACCAGCGAAAAGCTGTGAGTGCTTGCCAATATTCCAGGTGCCAAGCGCCCTTTCTTGGTCTATGCTTGATCCAGGATTGTAGCTCTGTCATTGAGCTGCAGAAAATCCTGCCTAACAAATGGTGACCACACCCATTCACTGTTAAGAAAATGCTGGAGATGTCACAGCCTCAGCATATGTCTGTAGATTATTAACCACAGCATGCCCAGTCCTCCACTCAGTGGAAGGCCTGAAATTTGCAGGTAGGTGGCTAGTCAATTACATCAACGCCAGTGCTCGAATAGTACTTATTTTATCAACCCTGATAATCATTCTTATTATAAATGATAATAATAATAATTTCAAATTTTGGCACAAGACTAGCAATTACAAGTCAGAGGTTAAGTCAGCTTGATTCCATTGTATAACTGGTACTTATTTTATTGATCCTGAAAGGATGAAAGGCAAAGTTGACCTTAGTGGAATTTGAACTCAGAATGTGAAGACAGGCAAAATGGAGCTAAGCATTTTGCCCAGCATGCTAACAATTCTGCCAGCTCACCACCTTAGATAATAATAATAATAATCCTTTCTACTATAGGCACAATGCCTGAAATTTTGGGGAAGGGGATAGTCGATTACATCAACCCCAGTACTCAACTGGTACTTGATTTATCGACCCCAAAAGGATGAAAGGCAAAGTCAACCTCAGTGGAATTTGAACTCCAAACATAATGACAGACAAAATACCACTAAGTATTTCATCCAGTACACTAATGGTTCTGCTAGCTTGCTGCCTTAATAATAGTAATAATAATAATAATCATAATCATAATATTAATAATAATAATAATCATAATCATAATATTAATAATAATAATAAACCTTTTGTTTATTTTATCACCAGAGCCTGTACAACAATGTGTTACAAAAAAGGGGATTACAGAGACATCATCATCATTGTTTAATGTCCATTTTCCATGCTGGCATGGGTTGGCCAGTTTTACAAGAACTGGCTAGCTAGGGAGCTGTCCAGACTCCAAATTGTCTGTTGTGGCATGGTTTTTAAAGCTGGATGCCCTTCCTAACATCAGCCACTTTACAGAGTGTGTTAGGTGCTTTTTATGGGCATCCCATATAACCACACTCATGAGAATCCTCTTACTGAATTTCATCAGTGTATCCTTGACCTTTATCACCTTCTGCATTCATTTACTTGAAATGTTTAGTCCTCAAAATGTCCTCAAGCAATTCCTTTTCAGAAGACAATTAATTGGGTTCTTATTAGCAATCTCTCTCTTGCAAGCATCATGTATCAGTTTGGCATTTACTATACAAAATCACTGTAAACTTCATGCTTTTCTAGGGAAAAGGCTCATCTACACACATGCACATTTTACACGCATTCCTTTAGAATATATTGTTTTTTCTTTAGTAGTCTTTATCCTTTTTCTTTTATTCTTTCTACTATTCTTAGCAATCTACTACTCCTGTTCATTGTCCATCTCCTGTGTGGTTGTAAGATAATTGTGTAGTGCTACTTGTTATGGCTGGGAGAGATGTGTCTTTTATTGTAGGCTACTGGGACTGAGGACAAGGCAATCTCTTCTATTTCCAAAATCTCAATTCAGTGATGCTTTGAGAAGAACAGTTTCTGTACCTTGATGTTGTTGATGTCTCTAATGTTCTTGCCTGTTTATTGAGTTCTTTCAAACAGAAAACACCCAAATGACTTTTACTATTAAATGAGTTGCAGCTGACCTTTCTGCCTTACCTCACTAGTCTCATTGCTTGTCTTTCCATAGCCATATTGAAGTCTTCGGAGGTCATTAAAACATTAGTATCTGTAATGACTCCTCCCAGCTACATGTCATTTCTAGTCACTTCAAAGCTCACCACTTGCTTGTTCTGTACTACAAAGGTAACAGTGTGTCAAAAATTATTATTATCACCATTCTTCTCCACTCAGGTCCTCCTGTTGCATTGTCCTTTGTATTGTTGTAAAAACTTATTGACAAGTGTATGTTACACCAGCTTGATTTGCTTTCTCACTCTCTCTTTAATTTTGAAAATCAGGTATTTAGTCACATAAGCCTTGTGTAATCAATACAGAATATATGACTCCATATATAGGTGAGGTTTATCTCCAGCTGTCACTTTAAGAGCATTAGTATAACCTTGTATTTTCATAGATACAGATATTGTGACCTTCGTCCTTGCTCACTCCGAGATAAATATCTCAGATACAGAGGCATTTTCTTTGATCTCATTTGTCTACCTTAATATTTTCTCTGCTAAGTTACACATTTATTTTCTTTTTATTGCTAGCAATGCTGGTAAAAGAATTGAAAGTTTCACCTGCGATGCTCAAAATAACATATTTTCTTTTTAAATTGGCTTGTTTTCTTTGTTTTGAAAAAAAGGAAATGATTTTGCTTTTAAAGGCACAAGTGAAAGTTTTAGATATGTTTTAGTCTTGTTAGATCTCCTCAGCTCACTTGACAAGACTTAGAAATGATCAAAATATATATATATCATCATCCTCATTTAACGTCTGTTGTCCATGCTAGCATGGGTTGGATGGTTTGACCAGGGTTGGAAAGCTGGAAGGCTGCACCAGATTCCAGTCTGATTTGGTATGGTTTCTATGGCTGAATGCCCTTCCTAATGCCAATGACTCCGAGAGTGTAGTGGGTGCTTTTACATGCCATTGGCACAGATGTCATTTGAACGACACCATTATCTGCCATGACTATGATTTTACTTGGCTTGATGGGTCTTCTTCGCAAGCACAGCATAATGCCTAAGGTCTCAATCATTCATCATTGCCTCCATGAGGCTCATGACTTGAAAGGTGCTTCTTACATGCCACCGGTATCAGCCACCTTGCTTTTGTGAGGCCCAACGTTCAAAAGGTGCTTTTTATGTACCACCAACACAGGTGCCAGTTACGTGACACCAGCATTTGCCATGACCACGGTTTCACTCGGTTTAATAGGACTTCTCAAGCACAACATATTCCCAAAGCTCTCAGTCACTAGTCATTGCTTCCACAAGACCCAAAGTTCAAAGATCCTGCTTCACCACCTCATCCCAGGTCTTCTTGGGTCTACCTTTACCACATTAACCCATATATGCTCATAAAAAAATGAAGTCTTAAAATTTCACTGTATTTAGATTAAATGTTATGGTAAGCTTTCACAATCTGGAAGAGAAGGACAGTATGCAACTGTTAGCTATGGGTGTCGACTACCTACTGAATATTTCATATGCTCAGTCAGATGCTTCCTGGCAAGTTCATGTCCAAACAAGTAGGAGCAGGTTTTGCATTGCGAAAATGCAACCGTGGGTGTATATGTGTTAAATGCACCCAGCACACTCCGTTAAGTGGTTGGTGTTAGGAAGGTCATCCAGCCCAAATAGAAATCCAATCCAAATAGAAACCCTGCTTCAACAGACAGCTGATGTCTGGACAGCTCTTTGCTAGCCAGCTCCATGTCAAACTGTCTAACCCATGCCAGCATAGAAAGCGGACATGAAACGATGATGATGATATAAAGAGTTGGGGAAATGTAATGATACTGATTATGTATATCAACATGAATGAAAATGATGGACTGAGGGAAAATATCTTAGAGAAGCATTCTGCATAATAAATACAAATAAACATTGTATGGTTTTGCATGTGTATTATAGAGTGTTGTGAAAATTTTCAATTAACCGAGATGATTCATGCAATTAGTTGACAAAACTCTCTAGGGATGCTTAAAATCTAAAAATAGCAATCACTAACTTCAGTAATACCAGCAGTTTTTTGCTGAAGAAAAGACATACAGACCTTTTGGAAGCTATCTTATTTCATCTATGCTACCACATAACAATTAATATACAATATTAAATAATAAAACAATTGTTAATTATAATATCCCATAGAAGGAATAGCTTAAATCTCTTCTTTGATATTTACAAATAATATTAAAAGACTTATTGAAGGCTACAATACAATTTCTTGCTATTTGTGATAGCCATCTTATTGAATCCCTTTAGGATAAAATTATCAGTTGCATAAATTTGGTCTATAATCAATATCTTTGCAATATCAGATCCATTCTTTGCTTCACTGCTGAACATGGAAAATAACATGAAGAACAGTTATTTGTTACAGGCATCATATGTTGACCAACAAGTGTCCCTACACTATTGTTGAAAGGTCTTGATTACATTTAAACATACATCCTGTTCCATAGCAACACTCCTGTGATGTCAATAGGAAAGAAGAGAAAAAAAAACCATCAGAAATATTGAATTATTCTGCAAGCTAGACAGAATGGCATCATTTGTGAGTCATTCCTAGCTAGACACAGTTGCTGGTTAGTATTCAATATAAAGCAGCAACCATCATAATTAAGAATTGCCTTCAGTCAATTAATAGTTTCTTTATAAATGAATAAATAAATAAATAAGAGACAAACAAGCTGTGTGTCTGTTGTTAGTATTTTCACCAGCATTAATTAAATAAAAAGAAGTGAAGGGTAGGATGTTTAGTTTGACATAGCTCAGTTTCCCTAAAACAGATAACAGAATATCTGGAGAAGTTACCAGCAATACCCTTGTATCTTAACCTTAGAGAGATTAGTCTCACATCTCCTTAAAGTTACTGAATCAAAAGTTAAGTAACTGCCCTAATTCTGTTAACTTATGCCTGGTATCATGATACATGTGCCATATATATTCTGTTAATTCCAGTATTGTAAGGAATTGGGCCAATATTGTCTTTCAAAACTAATGATATCTGGGATTGCTATTCTTCTCAGTAATACTATTGGCAGTGTTAAATCATAAGCAGCATGAAGAAGATATGTTCAGGATTCTCAACTATATTTCTTTAATTGAAGAAACCTAGGATACACCATTTTCAGTGAATGAAATCAACCCCAGTGTTTATTTGTATCTCACAACTGCGTAGATAACATCATT
Organism: Octopus sinensis; assembly: GCF_006345805.1. Taxonomy (NCBI): domain Eukaryota; kingdom Metazoa; phylum Mollusca; class Cephalopoda; order Octopoda; family Octopodidae; genus Octopus; species Octopus sinensis. The sequence goes on along the minus strand of NC_043002.1, from coordinate 46,909,303 downwards.
GATTATAGACTTCCAGTGGATTAATCACTGGTTCACTATATTTTTGATGGTGAATGTCACAAGGGAGTATTTTTAAACTGTGCAGGAAAAATACTACAAAGAATGTCATTCAAAAAGCACCAGTTTTGTTTTTTATTTTCTTTGTGATATTTAGATCCTTTGCTTACATTAATTGGGGTAAGATATGCATGTGTGTACACACACACACACACACACACACACACACACACATTATGGCATCATTTTATGTTTGCTTTCTATACTAGCATGGATTGAACACATCATCACATTCCAAGTCAGTTCTTATTCAGTGTTATTGCCCTCCTCAATTGGTTTAGAGCAGGGATGTCAAAATTGTTTGGCTCTGTAAGTTGGATTGAGGCATAAATTAGATGTCATAGGCCAGACAGAGACAATTATTCCTAAAAGCCCTATTCATAATGTAGGCCATAATAAATGGATATAGGAATCAATAATACAGTATAATGACTTTATTAATAATAAAGGGGAGATAGAATATGAGTTTGTGTGTAGAGATGTATGACATATGGGTAGAACTTATCCACATCATACATACATGCGAGTCCAAAGACTACATCATACTCCAGTGTCTACTTTACCATGTTTTTTTTATAGCTGGATCATTATCATCATCGTTTAACGTCCGTTTTCCATGCACCAGGCTCCAGTCTGATCTGGTAGTGTTTCTACAGCTGGATGCCCTTCCTAACGCCAACCACTCCGTGAGTGTAGTGGGTGCCTTTTATGTGCCACCGGCACAGGGGCCAGAAGAGGCTAACAAATGGCCACGATCGGTTGGTGCTTTTACATGTCACTGACACGGACGCCAGTCAGGCGGCAATGGCATCTGCCACATTCAGATGGTGCTTTTAACATGTCACCAGTACGGGTATCTTAACTACAATTTCCATTTGATTTTCATGTTGATGTTGGTGTTGACATACTTGACTCAGTAGGTCTCCTCAAGAACAGCAGGGTGTTCTTCATAATGCCAACCACATTACAGTACGTAATTAGTGCATTTTTCATACCACCAGCACTAGTGAGGATACCATGCAGCTGACAAGACTACAAACAATGAGGTATTGGAGTTAGCTTTATTCTAAGAGATGAAGAGAATAGAGATGTAGGAAGAGTAGGATTTTGTAGAGGAACTACATGGATACTCACCACCAGTGAGGTTGATTTGTACATCTTGTCTTGAGAGTCTCTATTTCCCTACAATGTCTGTACATTCCAGGCAGCTGATTAAGCTTGTGAGTACAAGAGAGAACTAAGGCAAAAGGATACAGATAAGCATTGAGAATGACCGAAGAATGGCAGCAATGGGACGTATCCAATGCTATCTGACAGACATCTTAATCTTGGAGAGAGGTAGAGTCGAGAGGATATAGGTGACAGTGCTATGGATAGTAGAAAAAGTGAAAAATATCAGAGGTGAGAGAGCCAGATTAGATCCGATGTCATTCCTGTTACATGAGCTGCATGGTGCAGAGGATGGTAGAGATCCATTGTCATATTGTCAGTATTGTAGTGAATAGGAATGAGGAAGAGTGAAGAGAACCTGTGTGAAAAAGAGATTGGATTGAGAGAAATGATGGACATAAAGTGTTAAAGAGATGATAGGGCAGCAGATGGGGTGGGAGGTTTAACTGGGACTTGTTAGGTAATAAACCCCAATGTTCGTGTGTGTGCATATATATGTGCATATGCATAGGCGTAGGAGTGGCTATGTAGTAAGTAGCTTGCTTACAAACCACATTGTTCTGGTTTCAGTCTCACTGTGTGGCACCTTGGGCAAGGGTCTTCTACTATAGCCTCAGGCTGACCAAAGCCTTGTGAGTGGATTTGGTAGAGGGAAACTGAAAGAAGCCCATTGTATATATGTATATATATGTATGTTTGTGTGTTTGTGTTTGTTCCCCCAACATCGCTTGACAACCAATGCTGGTGTGTTTATATTCCCGTAACTTAGCGGTTCAGCAAAAGAGAGCAATAGAATAAGTACTAGGCTTACAAAGAATAAGTCCTGGGGTCAATTTGCTCAACTAAAGGCGGTGCTCCAGCATGGCCACAGTCAAATGACTGGAACAAGTAAAAGAGTAAAAGAGTATACACATATACATACACACACACACTTGGAAAGCAGATGTTAAACAATAATAATGATAATGATCAGTCTTCCTTGAAAAACATATCTGACTATGGGGAAATGTTACCTTGTTTCTTCTTTGAAAAGAGGTCAGGAATGGCAACAGGAAAGGCATCTAGCTGTGAAAAATTTTCCTCAACAAATTCCCTATGACCTATGCAAGTGTAGAAAAGTAAATGTTAAATGGTGATGAAAAAACTTGTATGTGTGTGAGTGTACACATTGTACAGGTTTTGACAGGTTTTATTTTTCACCACACAGGGTGTCCGACAACCACCCTCCACACCAAGCAACCTCAGTAGGATTGCCAATTTAGTCACAAACAGTTCAACCATGCAACAGGTTATACTGGATTATGTGTTACCAGTAAGCGTTCATGAGTGACCTAATATTAACAGGCTAAGGACTGCAAGGCAAGGGAGAAATGCAGTTGCAAATATACCACCTGCACTGACCTATAATCCCCATATTTTGCAAATCGTTGGTGGGACCAAAATGTCACGTTTGACATAAAGCATTATGACTGACAAAGAAAGTATAGGTTGTCAGAACCTTATGCATCAAAAGCAACGGGAGAGTTCATCATACATGTGTAAGTTTGTGTGTGTGTGTGTGTGTGTGTGTGTGTGTGTGTTTATATATTTTAAGATGGTGCTCCAGCATTGCTGCAGTTAAATGACTAAAACAAGTAAAAGAATTTTTAAAAATATGTGTTTGTGTGTGTGTTTGTACACACATGTATATAGTGGGCAGGTTACTATGATATTAGTTTGCTAGCTTATAGGTAACTCGTTCAAATTCATTACCAATGTTCTGTTGAGTTTGTGAACTATACACTTAATTTTATATTATTACCTCATTTCACCAGTTTTTTTTTTAAACATTATCTATGATGTATTAATACCCCTATCTAAGGAAATATTCATCACACATCTGCTTAACAATAAACAGCCTTATCACAAACTTATCACAAGCTCAAGGGCTTGCTGCAGTGTGTGACATCATTAATATTTTTGTTCTTTAATTATATATCTGTTAGTAAAAGAATGTAGGGAATGGTTATTATTTTCGTTAAATGACACAAGCATCATTGTGTGGTTCAGAAGTTTGCTTCTCAATCATGTGGTTTCATGTTCAGTCCCACTGTGTGACACCTTGTGAACAGAATCTGAAAGAAGTTCATCATATATGTATAACACACACACACACACACACATGTATGAGTATGTATGCATATATGTATGTTTATGAAGGTGGTTAGTGTATTCAGTTCCCAATTGTAAGGTCATGAGTTCAATTCCAGCAGTGCTTTGTGACCTTGAGCAGAACACTTCATTTAATGGTGCTCCTGTTCACTCAGCTGGAGAAATGAGTAGTACCTGTATTTTAAACAGCCAGCCTTTCCACATTCTGTGTCACACTGAATCTCCCTAAAAACTATGTTAGGGGTATATGTGTCTGTGGAGTGCTCAGCCACTTGCACTGGAACCCTCATTGTCATAACTAATGGAGTGCCAGTTTATATATACATATGTATGTGTGCATGTTAAACATTTTCAGTATGCAAATTAGGGACTCCATAGAATAACTACTGCATTTGTTGAGTATATAAACAGTTTGGCTGCTTGTTTCTCTGGAGACTGTCGGAATGATGTGGATGCCTCTGCTGAGAACCCATTAAGTTTGTTCATCATTTTTTTCAGTCTGCATAGAAATGGCTAAAATTTGCCCTGTTTATAATTATACCATATGTTATAAATATGTATGTGTATGTATTTATGTGTGTCTTAGTGTTACCTTGTCTTAATGTCATTGGATACTTGTAAGCTAGCATCATCATCATTTGAGTAGAGTCCCTCGTTACCAATATGTCAGACAGAATTTCTCTGTCTCTTGTTTCCAAGCAAGGTAATGTTTTCCTGTAGCCAGACATGGTGCATTGAAAAAATGTATGTTAAAATGCTGATGATGGTGATCTGAAATATCAAACTTAAAATCCATAACAAGGGGGTGCATAAAGTTCCTGGCTTGAAGAATATTGCAAAAGGCCTGGTTGCAGAAGACACTTGCCTAAAGTGCCACGCAGTCGGACTGAACCCAGAACCATGTGGTTGGTAAGCAAGCTACTTACCACACAGCCACTTCTATGTGTGGCTTCTGTCAGTTTCCATCTACCAAATCCACTCACAAGGCTTTGGTCAGCCCTAGGCTATAGTAGAAGACACTTACTCAAGGTGCCATGTTGTGGGACTGAACCTAGCACCATGTGGTTAGGAAGCAAGCTTCTTACCACACAGCCATGCCTGCTATTGTTTACAGAAGTTTTATTTGGTTAATTTATTTTTTGTTTGCTAAGTTATTTGGATATATGACGAGAACTGTGGGTTGTATGGAAAGCAAAATCAGTTACATAGAAAATGAAATCCTAGAGATATATGTTCACACTGATAAGTAACTTAGCAACAGATTTTCCTTCAAATATTATTGGTTGCTATAATACTTAGTAATACAAAATGCATTCAGATATCGGCAATGTTTGTATTTTCTTCTTTTGCTAGATTTACTCCTTGAACTGCATTGAAGGGTTTGGTCAATTTATATATCAACCCCTGGACTACTTTTGGTCTGGCAGTTGCTTCTTTTATCAGGATCTATTTGTTGAAGTGCTAATTTATATGATATAAAAGACACAACACAAAAAACACAGACTTGAATACAAACATGCATACACACACACACACACACACACACACACACACACACATATGTATGTGTTTGACACAAAAAATTGCATGAATAAAGAGTAAACTGAAAACTTTGATAAACATTACTCTGAACTTCGTGTTTCTAATCTTTAAACAAAGATTCAAAATGTTAAACCTGGGTTATCAAATAATGAAGTTTCAAGCTTAATATGTGATCATCATCATCATCATTATCATGTTTTTTAACATACACTTTTCCATGAGGCAGATTTTCTATGGTTGGATGTTCTTCTTGTCATTAACCTTCACCTGTGTCTAAGAAAGGTTACATTCCTTCTTGTCTTCAAATGCAAACAACATAATGACTGAGCATGTTTTCATCAAAGGTTGCAAAGCAAACGACACCACTTCTGATGGTGATGCATGCTTACAACTAGTACATGATATCAAGACAAGGATACATGAACATACACACATACTATATGTGTGTATATATATATATATATTCTTTTATTTTTTTTACTTTTCAGACCTAAGGCAGTGGCTATGCTGGGGTGCCACCAGTGATATATATATATATATATATATATCATCATTATCATTTAACATTTGTTGTCCATGCTGACATGGATTGAACGGTTTGACCAGGGCTGGATGCCCTTCTTAACGCTAACCACTCTGAGAGTGTAATGGGTGCTTTTACATGCCACCAGCATGGGTGCCAGTTGCATGACTCCAGCATCTGCCACGACTACGATTTCACTTGATTTGGTGGGTCTTCTACTCAAGCACAGCATATTGCCAAAGGTCTCAGTTATTTTTCATTGTCTCTGTGAAACTCAATGCTGAAAAGGTTCTAATTACATGACACCACCATCAGCCAGATTACCTCCATTCACAAGGCTTTGGTTGACTCAGGGCTATAATAGCAGACATTTGCCTGAAGTATCATATTGAAGGATTGAACTAAAAACCTCAAGGTTGCAAAGCAAACTCCTAAACACACAACCATACCTATGCTGTAGCCTTGCCTACACCTGTAATATCTACTCACAAGATATTGCTCAAACCAAAACTATAGTACAGTGTTGAATAGTAGAAGTAAATCCAAAGCCATTTGGTTTCAAAGTAAATTTCGTAACCACACAGCAGGGCCTGCACTAATGTGGAAAAAAAATTTCTTTTTATTTTCATTGATTAATTTTAGAATTAATATTAGGTCAAATATTTCTTTTGTTTGTATATTGTAGTAGGTGCTGATGCATTTTCAATATAGCCTTAAGTTATTTTAAGACTATATTCTTTATGAATATAGCCTTGAGATAACTTAAGGTTATATTCATAGCCCTAAGTTAACTTAAGGCTATATATAATATTTTTATTAGTGGTGGAAGATAATCAATTTAAATGATCTGTGTAAATTAATGGTGTTTATTTTGTTGAAATTTTAACACAGAACATAGCAGGATAAATACTGTAAGGTATTTTATTTAATTCAATGTTCTATACTTTCTGTCATCTCACTCCGCCTTTCTTCAGCTCATTAATATATATTGCTCTCAATGACAGAAAGCAACAAGTGTGTAATGTAAGAGTATAGTTGACTAAATTTGCCTTCAGAAATGTTCCAGAAGTGTCGAAGATGTAAATTAAGTATCTATACTATACTAGTGTAGATCCATTTGACTATCCTTTCTCTAAATATGTATGGCCTTGTGCCAATGTATTATGTGATATTTCTCAGTTAAAGAGAGGTGTATCTACATGAACAAGGAATATAGAAAAATTTGTTTTGGTTATTTTCATAATATCACAAGGGGAATGGGTTACTCTTTTATTTGTTTCAGTCATTTGACTGTGGCCATGCTGGAGCACTGCCTTTAGTCAAGCAAATCGACTCCAGGACTTATTCTTAGTAAGCCTAGTACTTATTCTATCGGTCTCTTTTGCTGAACCACTAAGTTACAGGGACATAAACACACCAGCATCAGTTGTCAAGCAATGCTGGGGGAACAAACACAGATACACAAACATATACACTCACATGCATATATATATATATGCATACATATATACGACAGGCTTCTTTCAGTTTCTGTCTACCAAATCCACTCACAAGGCTTCTGTTGGCCTGGGGCTATAGTAGAAGACACTTGCCCAAGGTGCCATGCAGTGGGACTGAACCCAGAACCATGTGGTTGGTAAGCAAGCTACTTACTACACAGCCACTCCTGCGCCTATTCACCTCCTTTGCATATTATTGGACATTGTTTTCTTTATTTGTGCTAGTAGTTTACATATTTTATACTACCAGTACCCACAGAAAATTAACCAACACACAGACAATTAAGTACATGTGTTTAAAAGGAATGAACTACTTATATCTCATGGAGATAACTGGCTAAATTTGTAGTTCTGCAAAGATTGGAAACAGTATGCATTTGCTTTGCCTCCATAAGCTACACTAAATAATTATTTTTGCTGATATTATAATGTAACTAAACAGTAGGATGCTAGATTGAAATACCTCACAATATATGGTTTACTCTTGATAGTCTAGATAGTCTCTCTCTCTTTCTCCATATTATTCACTGTAAAACCTGCTGAATAAGACTCTGACATCTCTCCCATGTCGATAAATTAAAAACCAGTCATTTTTCAAAAAGGGGATAATTCAATCAATTCTATCCCCTCCAATATACATTTGTGGCCTTGTGCCAATCTGAAGAATCAATATGTTCAGGTGTACATGCACTTAACAGTTCAGTACAGAAATTAATTTTCATTGCTAGGAAAAATTAGCGCTTCAACAATTTGGCATAATATTACTGAAGGTATTAGAGGAAATGTTGTTTATAGGAACAAAATTTGTTTTAGCATTGTTGTTATGTTTACTGTTGTTAACCATTCAGTCATTATATAGAAATAGGGCATCCTCTGTAAGCGACAATATTGAGAATGCAGGCTTCCTTTGTCTCTTGCATTTTCAGTATGATCTCTTACCGCCTTTTTTTCCACTTAATGCCCCTCTCACCTTCACTTTTAACCTGTACATCACATTCTGCCAATGGCAGACCTCCTCCCCCGCATCACCACCTGTATTTGTCTCCCACTGTTTCTGTCCCTGTACACCTCTGGCCTCATCCTGGCACTGTGCATCTCTCACACACCACCCACACTTCATATCATCCCTGCTGCTTCCTTTTTCTTCTCATCCCCCACCCCACAAAAAAAAAACTGATATTCATATTACCCACACTTTCACACATGTTCAGTATTCACTGCATTCCTAAGCCACATAGTCTTTCCTGAGTGAATGAATATATCATAGAGTAGCAAGGACTTTCTAATTTTACAGTATATAAGGCAACAACACTAAGATTGGTGTCACTATAAATCCACCCAGGAGACTTTACACAATTGTTGGTAAGTGAGTGAAAAGTGAGGGTTGAGAAGATCCTTTAGTCTTATTGAGGGCATGGTAACTTCTCCTTAGTGATACTGTTACAATAAAATACTCTTAGTACATTTTACAAAGATGGTGCTCCAGCATGGCTGCAGTCAAATGACTGAAACAAGTAAAAGAGAATGTATATATATATATAATATATATATAAAGTACAAAATGGGACGAGCACGCAAAACATCCGGACAACTAGGTGATACAAAAAGGGACAACAAAACATCCAGATAGACGATACAAAGAAAACAAGGACGGATCATTCGAAGTTTCCTATCTTCAGTCAAGAACCAGATTATCCTCACAATTTTGGCTGATTATTCTTGAGATTGCTCCAATCTGGCCAGCCCCAAGGAAAAACTAGGCTGAGAGCATTAGATTCCTTGGAAGAAAGCATCAAATGTAAACAAAAGCAAGGATGGAATACATATATATATATATATATATATATATATTTTTATTTATCTAGTTTCAGCTCACTAGCTGTGGCCATGCTGGGGCACCGCCATTTGGTGTTGCTACATGATTTTACTTCACGAATACTTTTTAGCAATTGCCATTTGGTGCATGAGAGAGTTCGATGCAGCTGCCCTCATCTGCACCTCCTGCCGTGAAGTTGGTTCATCTGGGATACCTGACAAGAAGAGATCCAGTTTCATTTTCAAGACATCTGCATCCACCCCATGCAGGTCTCTTAGGTTCTTCGGGAGGATATTGAAGAGCTGTGGGCCTCGGAAGCCCAGGCTATCACAGTATCTTGTCCTACATCTTGATGGCAAATTTGGAGTCCTTGGCACTATGCAGTGGCGCCCAGTTCTGGCATTTGTGTAACTCTCGATGCCAAAGTTTGGGACAAGTCCTTCTAGGATCTTCCAGATGTATTTTATGGCATATCTTTCTCGCCTACGCTCTAAGGAATAGAGTCAAAATCTCTTGAGTCTTTCCCAATAGCTTATATGCTGCACAGAGGCTATCTTCTTCGTGTAGCTTCATTGGATCACCCCAAGTTCTGTGATTAACTTGACACTGGATGGTGACCATAGCTGAGAGCAATAGTTAAAGTGGCTTAGGACAAGTGTCCTCCAGAGGACCATCATGGTTTCCTGGTCTCTTGTTCTGAAGGTTCTAAGAATCCATCCGGTCAGCCGCCTACATTTCATTGCCAATTTAGCAACATGCACATGAAAAGTTGCATCATCACTCATGTAAATACCCAGGTCTCGCACTGATTGTGCCTCTGGGATTGCAGTCCCTCCAGGTCCAGTGTATTTATTGGGTATTGCATTTAGTTTTGCGTGCTGATAGCATAGAGCTTGAAACTTTTCAGCATTGAACTGCATGCTATTCTTTTCAGCCCACTTGTATATTTTGTCCAGCTCACATTGCAGGTGCTTAGTGTCTTCAGGGTTCTGTATTGCCTGTGAAACTTTTGTATCATCTGCATAACTTGTGATCGTGGCTCTCTGCGTGGTTGAGGGTATGTCTGAGAGGGCCATTATGAACAATAGTGGTCCCAAAACAGTGCCCTGCGGAACACCGCTCACTATTTGCGTGTTAGTGGAAGTGGCTACTACTATTTGCATGTTAATGGAAGTGGCCCCATTGGCTACTACCACCTGGCTTCTATCCTTCAGAAAGTCATGAAGCCACTCTCCCAATTTTCCAACTATGCCAAGATCACGCAGTTTGTGACATAGCATTCCATGATCGACTTTATCAAAGGCCTTTGCAAAGTCGAGATATATGACTTCCACATTTGAGTGGTTGAGCAGTCGTTTCAGCACCCAGTCATAGTGTTGTAGGAGCTGAGTTAAGCAGCTTCTTCCTGGTCAGAAACCATGTTGAGTGTCAGGCAGCAAGTCATTTTCTTCAAGGAAGGTGATTAGTTTCCTTCTGACTATTCGTTCCATGACCTTGCTGATGTGTGAGGTCAGAGAGATAGGTCTGTAGTTCTTGGCCTCCGCTCTGCTACCTCCTTTATGAATAGGGCATATTTTACCTTCCTTCAGTTTTCTTGGAAGTTTGCCAGTTGCAAGGAAGCTCTGAAAGAGGAACTGCAGTGGTCTTGCTAGGACTCTCTTACATACTTTTAGAAGGATTGCTGGGAATCCATCTGGGTCAGTAGCTGAGTTTGTTTTCATTTCATCAATAGCCTTTATTACATCATCTTCCTTTATATTGATGTAATCAATCATTGCTGCCTCCGATTTTATATCTGCAGTGGTAAAGAAGTCAGTTGGATTGCTGACTTGAAAATGCCCTAGGGGTGGGGTGAAAATACTCTTGAATTGCTCATTTAGTATTTCACTTACCCTCATTGGATTTCCTGTGAGTGTGCCATCCTTTTCAAGGAGTGGCCCTATCCTACAGTGCACCGTAGCTGTTTCTTTGGCATACCTGTAGAAAGCTCTGGGGTTAGATTTTATGTTGTCTATAGCCCAGGCTTCTTTGTCTGCTCTTTCTTTTTCATGGGAGAGTTGCAGACATTTTTCAATTTCCAATAGTTTTATTTTCAGGCGGGACTTTTCACTGCTTTCAATTTGTTTGTTTAGGCGATTTGAAACTTTTGTACGCCGTCTCATTAGAATTTTCCTCTCTCTGGGGATTTTGCTCTTGTGTACAGAGGCCTTTCTCTCTGGGACACATTTGTAGCATATGGCTTGCATTACAGACATGAATTGTTGAAGTTTCATGTCGATGTCTGGTGAGGATAGACATTCAGGCCAGTTTTGTTTGAGGATCTCTTTCTCAATTTGTTTCCAGTTTGCCTTATGGAAGTTCAAGCTGGAAAGATTCAGAGAGTTTCTTGTAGGCTGCATGTCCATGCTTTCCTTTGGCCCGTACATGGTCAGCTCTACCATGTTGTGATCCGAGAGTAGTGTCGGTGTCACTTTCACATTATGGATAAGATCCATATTATTTGTGAAGCACAGATCCAGTATGTTACCTGCCCTGGTTGGTTGGAGTATTACTTGCTCCATGTACAGAGTGTTGATGAGGTTCAGGGGGGACCTCGCCTGTCCTCGTTCACATCGTGTCATTCCTGGGAGAGAAAGGCCCTCGGGCCATCTGACATTGGGTAGATTGAAGTCTCCCATAAGAAGTACACTTATGTGTTGTTCTAATGTGACTAGAACTTCTATTTTTATAAGGCAGTCTTCAAACTTGCCTACATGGCTTGGGGCATCTGGAGGGTGATATGTAGCACATATAACTACACCAAGTTGCCTTATATGTACAATTAGTATGTCACACACCGAATTTGAGTATGACAAAAGGACCTGGGGTGTGAGGTCCTCACAGATGTACATAGCAACTCCTCCATGACTCCTTTCTTTTCTGTCGGTCCGTAGTACAACATACAGTGGTATGTGTATTTCCGCATCTGCTATGTCCGGTTTCAGGTGTGTTTCCGTAAGGGCTTGATTGTATGCAACAAAGTCTCTCAAGAACGGGATTTTTGTCCTGTTACTGAGTGTTAGCAGTCCTCTGATGTTCAGTAGGAGCATCGAGATGAGGTGTATGCTGTTGCCAGCGGTGTCCACCTTGGGTCTATTTGCTGTGGTGGCCTTGTGTATTGTGAATAGTCCCATCTGCGAGTTTGAGTTTGATGGAGCCATATATATATATATATATATATGATGATGATGATATATATATATATATATATATATATATATATATATACATATATATATACATGTATGTATGTATGTATATTAAATATGTATAATTTGATTAGAGGTTATGTTAGCCTCATGAAGGGATGGTCTCATCCAAGGAAATACTAGTTCAATACCTAATATTTGGGGGGAATATTTCCTTAAAATAATAGGTATATATATATTTATATAAACCATGTAGTTTATATTCATATAAAAGAAGAAAAAGAAAATGGAGACAGTGAAGTCAATAAATATTTATTATCAACAACGAATCAATCATTATCCCTTACAGCTGTTTCAATTAATACTCAGTGAATTAAATTCATATGTGTGTTTATGGATTCATTATATCAGACTGAATAATGAATTCAGTCAAAACATCTTAGGGTGTATTTTTTCCCCTTCTGAAGATATTATGCTCAGGGCATAGGAACTTAATATTTAATTCATTGAGTATTAATTGAAACAGCTGTAAGGGATAGTGATTGATTTGTTATTGATAATAAACATTTATTAACTTCACTGTCTCTATTTTTGTTTTCTTCCTACATATATATATATATATATATATATATATATATATATATATATATATACTGTATTTGCATGTATATAAATTGCATTTATTTCATGTGTGCATGTGTATGGTGTATGTAATTTTGAATGGTTGTCAAACAAGTTGCAAGTCAGTTTATCAGTTTGATATTGACCTATTTTTTGTTTCAGTAGTCTTTATGCAGGATGTAACTATACAAAGTGTCCTGATTTTGCACGCATTGCATTTGTGTGTGTAGGTATAGTTTCTTCTGGATTGTCTGAGGTACCCAGATAAGACTGGCTTGTAACCATATAGTGTCTAATATTTTACTTGCATTGCTGTCTCTTTGTGTTACTCAATTGTATTTATTACCTGTTTGTAATCTATGTATATTTGTGAGTCATATACTGATGTTGAGAAGGGATATTGTCTGTTACGCCCTCTCTCACTCTCTCACACACACACACATATATATATATATATTATATATATATATATATATATATATATATATATCATCATCATCATCATCATCATTTAGCATCCGTTTTCCATGCTAGCATGGGTTGGACGGTTCTACTGGGGGTCAAATCTGGCAGTGTTTCTACGGCTGGATGCCCTTCCTAACGCCAACCACTCCGAGAGTGTAGTGGGTGCTTTTTACGTGCCACCCGCACAGGTGCCAGACAGAGCTGGCAAACGGCCATGAACAGATGGTGCTTTTTATGTGCCACCGGCACGAGGGCCAGGCGAGGCTGGCAACGGACACAAAACGGGGCGGTGCTGGCAACGGTCGCGAAACGGAAGGTTCTCTTACATGCCACCGGCACTGGTAACACATCTGCAATTTCCATTGATCGATTTCGATTCTGATCCTCACTTGCCTCAACGGGTCTTCACAAGTAGAGTTTCGACATGCCACCGGCACTGGTAACACATCTGCAATTCCATTGATCGATTTTGATTCTGATATATATATATATGTATATATATTCACATCATATAAATTTTTCATATTTCATATCTAACAATGCCTCAAAGAAATTTTCTCAATGCTCATTCAAATTGTTCTTCATTTTTCTGAGTGGACCATTCATATTCTTGCTGCTGTTGTTCATTTTCAAGGTTTTCACTTAATACAGACTGATATAATGATCAAAGGTCATGGACTATCCTGGTTTTCATTTTAGCCTAACCATCATCATCATTATCTAACATCTGGCTTTCCTGGGCTGCAGTTTCACAGGCTAATGATCGGACAAGCGCATGATGCACCAATGTCTTCTGCATAGTTTCTGTGGCTGGATACCCTTTTTAATGTCAACCACTTTACAAAGTGGTTACCTTTTTTTTGTGGCACTAGCAAATTGAATAAGCAAATCCTAGATATACCAGAACCAAGTGTATCTGCGATTTCTTTATCCATTGTTGCATTCTTCTTTCTCAGATGGTATGATGGGATTTATAAGATATTTTACTACTACTACTAGCTGGCTGAGTAACCACACATTAACTCTTATTGGTTCACAATACTTTTATGTTGTTAAGTATGTGAAAAGAATTCTAAAGTGTATCCCTCAAAATGGAGTAGCAGTATCTTTAAGAAATTCTCACAAAATGTCAATAGATTTAATCCTCAAGAAGAACCCAGATTTCTTTGTTGATTTTAAGTGCCATATTCACCTCTTCCTGCAGGCATATGGACAGAGATACTTCTCATGGGAGTACAATGTCAGGACATTGTATGATGTCATTTGATGTTACTGGCGAATAAAGAAAGGCTGGTAGATTTGGTAGTGCTAGTTATATTTTTTGTTTAGAAACTTTCTAAATATTTGATGTCATGCTGGAGTAGTTGCGCATCTATGTCTGGAAAATAATGGAACGGTGTGATTATAATGCCATCTGTGGGTGAGGCGGTATGTATGTTTTGTCAGGATATGACAGGACAGGCTATACAGGTTCAAGTGAAGACAAGGAAATAAGAGGGCAGGCACTTCTGATACACCATTTGGAAAACTGCAGATTCTAGAATGTACATTACATAATTTTGGTGACCCGGAAGGCCGTTAGCCAGGTAGCATTTTGTGTTGCTTCTTAGGTTGTATTTAGTATTTTATAAGTAGGTATCAAAGAATAAAGTCAAAACTTTATTGAAATAAATGGTAGATAGAACAGTTTGTATCATCCGGTGTTCTGTGTGTAAAGTTCATAAGTAGTGTGGTGGTTGAGTGTAGTGACCATCCACTATAGTACTAAGCTGATTTATGACTGCTTTATATAGCAGCTGATGTGAAGACTTTTTCTGATCTTTTCTGAGGATTAGTTAACTAATTGTGAAACAGCCTGTCAGTAAATTCTCTCTCTCTTTTTTTGCTATACATCTGTAGCATAGAATGAATGTGTTTGCATTCACAGTAAGCTGATAATGTGGCTTTATAATGTTTAAATTCATTTCAGAATGTGTACAAAGAAATCTGGATTCTTCAGCATCAAACCTCTTGACATTTTATCAAAATTTCTTGAAGATATTGGCACTCTGTTTTGAGGAGTATGCTTTAGAATTCCTTTAGAATGAGATGTCTAGTAAATTACATCAAGAACAAAAATTAAATTTTAGTCAAAATATCTAGGTCTGACAACAACTGTCAGCTTTGAGAAAATTGTGTGTAAGATGTAACTGATATCATCAATAACTGTCTGAAAATGTCATAACATTGTACTCCCATGTGATGTATCTCTATTCATATGACTGTAAGCACTTAAAATTAACAAATGCATTCATATATTTTAAAATGTTGCCATGACTTAATGGCAATGAACTAACTCTACCACAATGCTGGAACCTCTAAAAGGTCATTTGACCTATATGTTTTTTTTTTTCTTTTACCTGTTTCATTCTTTGTACTGTGACCACACTGGGGCATTGCCTTGAAGGGTTAGCTGAACAAACTCCCACCATTACCACTATACTTAACATACATATGATTGTATGAAATATATGAGTGCATTTTGTTGATCTCAAGTGCTGCATTTAACTTCTTCTATGAGCATACATCTCATTCAGCAACAACAAAAACCACCATCTGGTACCTACTTACAGTTAGGTGGATTGGGTTGTTAAGTTCTAAGTGTCTTGGCCATGAGTGTAGCACAGCACAGTGATAAAGTACAAATCATTGATCATTCAGTTGCTTACTTGCTGCCTTTTAGACATGCCATTCTGCAGCTCATTCCATAGTTGCAAGTTCCTTGTGTTGTAATGATTATGCTATGTATGTCTTGTAAGAAAGGGATGTGTGTGTATTCACATGCACGCGTGTGTGTGTGTGTAATATATGTATTATGGATATGTATGTAAATATGTATATATATATATTTGTATGTATGTGTATATCTATATGTCTATATGTATGTATATATATGTATGTGTGTATATATATATATATATATATATATAAATAAATAAATGGAGTTAAACGCAGGGAAAAATACACACATCTATTTATATATATATATATATATATATATAAATAAATAAATGGAGTTAAACGCAGGGAAAAATACACACATCTATTTATATATATATATATATATATATGTCTTTGGAAGATGACAGGTGAGTGAAAAAATATTAGTCATGTTGAAAGATTCAATGGAAAAAGAAGACCCTGGTAAACACAAGCAGAGGTAGTGATGGCTGAACTCGTGAAGGTGAACCTCATACAAGGATGGCTGGAATGCAACAAGCAGTGGGATGCTGTGTTGGAGGGGACTCTTCAAACCCATGATAGCATGGAAATATCAGATGTAAAAAATGATGATGATGATGATAATGAGGCTTATATGAATAATTTCCTGTTTTAGTCATAACTTCTAATTAATGTTGCATCTCGAAACTTAAAATTTTTTACTTATTATTTTTGTTCATTTTTCTGTTACTAGTCTTTGCTACATTTAGATCTTTTTTTGTTTTATGTTTGCTTTTTAGATGTACGGAGAAGGTCAATACATTCAGCTCTTTCTTCACTGCACAACAACAAGCAGCCAGTAAAGCACGTGATTAAATTCTTTTATTTCTGTGGACCAGCTTTTCCAAGTCTGCATCAACATGGAGAGTGAATTAACCAAGCGAGACCATGTAGGGTTGCAGGACTTTGTCCTTCTGGAAAATTTTACTGATCCTGATGCTTTTAAGCTCAACCTCAAGAAAAGGTTTAAAGAAAACCTTATCTATGTAAGTATAATTGCTTTAGTCAATTCCGGATATGTTTTGAATGATCTTTTATTGTTTGTTTTATTTTAAACTGTTAAAATGTTTTCTATTCCATTCCGATACAGTGTAATCTGCTGCTTAAAAAGAATGTTAATGTTTAGTTTCAGCAAGTTGTTAATGTTTACTTTCACACTGCAAATCATAGCTCTCTCATCAACAAATGTATTAATGAAGCAGAAAGGCTGAGAAATAAGCCAACAAATGATTCATTAAAAGTAAAGGAGATGAATCTGAACCTAAGATCTTCCAGTACTAAATTAACTTCTCCAAAAAGAAAGCTGGTTCTATAAATATTTCCATTCTCCAAATGCCTTGCAGTGCACACAACCTTGGCATAACTTCTTTTATTGTTAGTTTATGTTGAATTGTAATTTACAAGTAGCGAGTTCAATTAGTTGTTGGTCCAATACCTAAATATCCTTTTCTTGCCAGTAAAGAAAACACTCATCAATTTTAATCTGGTACTACTGATTAAAATAGTAAACTATAGTACATTATAATAAGGCGGCAAGCTAGTAGAAACGTTAGCACACCGGGTGAAATGCGTAGCCGTATTTCGTCTCGCATTACGTTCTGAGTTCAAATTCCACCGAGGTCGACTTTACCTTTCATCCTTTCAGGGTCGATAAATTAAGTACCAGTTACGCACTGGGGTCGATATAACCGACTTAATCCGTTTGTCTGTCCTTGTTTGTCCTCTCTATGTTTAGCCCCTTGTGGGTAGTAAAGAAATAACTACATTATAATACATACTTTCAGCAAGATGGACTTGACCACTAAGAAATAAGTAATGAGCATAACAATATGTACCCGTGACAATATATGAATTGCCAATATCATAAATAGGTTTCGGTAATGGGCAAGGTGTACTGTACCAAATAGGCCCGCAATACTACATTTATATCTTTTTTCTTTTACTTGTTACAGTCGTTGGACTATGGCCATGCTAGGGCACTGCTTTGAAGGGTTTAGTTGAACAAATTTCTTATTTTTTAAGTCTGGTACTTATTCTATCAGTTTCTTTTTTTAAACTATCAAGTTACAGGGATGTTAACAAACCAATGCCGATTTGTGGTGAGTGAGGAAAGACATACACTCACATGGACTTCCATACTGTTTCTGCCTACCAAATTCACTCACAAGGCCTTGATGACCTGAGATTATAGTACATGACATTTTCCCACACAGTGGGACTGAACCCACAACCATCTCTTCGTTCTGTTTGAATAGATCTGTGTTTATATAGATCATATACATGTTATTCATATTTCACAATATTATAATTTGTGAATATGTTTTAGAATTTTACATTCTAACAATTTTAGTAGCTTCTTTTTATAAATTTTTGTGGGTATTTTTCAGCCATTAATTTCAGTTTATTGGAAAGTTTATGCGAAATGGTAAAATACATTAAATTTTTATGCTTCATATTTGATAAATTGTATGTTTATATTCTATGATTTAAATGTGCAACTAAAATATATGATTTGTTTTCTAATAGTATGAATACAGTATGTATATACTATGAACAGTATGGATATAGCATGAAGAGGAGCATTCAAAATGCTATGGGGATAGTAATACATGAGTACTGCTACTCTTAGGAATCACCCACCTCATTTTACTGCTACTACTACTACTACTACTACTACTACTGCTACTACTGTGAAAATCAGATCTAGTATTCACTTTAAATAAGAACTGAATCTGTGAAAAAAAGTTGATAAATTTTATAATAATAAATAATAATAATAATAATAATAATAGTTCATTCTTTTATCAGCCTCAAGGACTAATATAAATCAAAACATTAAAGGACAACACTTGACAATATACAAAGGGTTTTGCAAAAAAAAACCCAAAAAAAAACCACTTGTGTAAACATTTGATAACAATAAAACAATGTAACAAAACTCTCAATAGGGGGAAGTGCTTTAAAGGTTACTCTTGGAAAAACCCATAAAAGCCACAGGTGCCTGATCAACAAACTGATTGGAAGCATTATCATGTACATGTTTCGTCTTTGTATAAAAGATGGGCTACAGCAAATATTCTGCTAAATACCACAGATTTGCTTGTCAGTTGTTTGACCTTAACCAGTTGAGCATGTCCCTTAGTGGCTGACGATATGTGCATCTCTGATCACAAGCAGAAGTGGTGGGGGAGCATCATAGCCATGTGTTGAGAGGAGTTCTTTGGAGTTTGAATAACTCACTTCTGGAAACATAGGTGTTTTGTTCATCATCCTCAAACAAACCTTACTCAGGGACCGTTTGAGTGGGATGGGCTACTCGACCTGAAGAAACTTTTAACTGGTCATGCACTGTTTAGCTTGATACAAAGTCATCATGTCATGCACATGTGGTTGTGATGCATGTGCATGGTGTACCCTTATCAGTTGTGTAGTCATGATTGGTATATTGGGTTTCAGTGTCACTTTGATGGCATGTGCTGCTCTCTCTCTCAATAATAATTATAATGAACTCATTGTATACAGTGCTCAGGTGCACTACAACTCATCAGAAAAAGTAACCAAACTTCATGAACAGTACATAGAATATGCACAGGAAGTTAAGAGTTAAGTAATTGATTTCTCTTTGTACTTTTAGTATAAATATGGAATAAATTCATTTTAGTTTCAGTACAAGGCCAGCAATTTTGGAAATGGTGTGTTAATTGATTACATCAATCCTAGTGTTTAACAGGTCCTTATTTTATTGATCCTGAAAGGATGAAAGTCAACTTTTGTGGGATTTAAAGTCACAGAATAAAGAGCCAGAAGAAATACCACTAAGCATTTCGTCCAACAGGCTAATGATTCTACTAGCTTGCTACCTCTGAATATGAAATGAATAAATAAACAAGGGCTTTTCTCTGAGTTTATTCATACAATATTTCTAGAAAAATAATTATTCATACAGTATTTCTAGAAAAACAATTAATTAAATTCAACCTCTTTTCCAATATTATATCAAAATTCCATTTAATAGCAACAACTGTTGTCAAAGCAGTCTAGTAAATTTATGTTTCTTTCCAAAAAGAAAAAAAAATGATCTGTTACTAGTTAGCTGAAAGATTTTTGTGCTTAGATTTTCGGTATTGGTGGTCCATTTACCTGGGAAGTAATTTTGTTTTTTAATTTACTGATTTAATCTTTTATAAAACTTCTCATAAAATCTCTGTAATGAACATGATGTAAAACTTTAACTTTTATTGTTGCAGACTTATATTGGTCCTGTCCTAGTATCAGTGAATCCTTACTGTCAACTGGATATCTATAACAATGATATTATGCATAGTTACCGCAATATCAACTTTTATGAACTTCCTCCACACGTGTAAGTTTAAAATCAAATTTAATACCTATCTCTTATGAGGGTGTGATTGCATGAGAACGACTCAGGAAGAAATAATAGTCTAATTCATCAGAGAAGGCATACATGTATTAGACGATCTATAAAAATAGAAATGGAAAATAGTGTCAAATGTAGAGTCTATTGACAAATCATCAGTCCCCCATTCTTTATGATTTTATCAGTGTTAAGATAGCAAAATCTGTGCATGTTTGCTCAGAAAATCTCCCTTAACTGCTTTCACTTAACACTCATTGGTTCATTGAGGTAGAAAAGAGTACAGTTTGCTACCAAAATTAATATATTGTATTTGAAAGCATATAAGTGACAAGTTTTTTTGTTCAAAAATTTCAAAATGATCACACTACGAAGTTGAACCTTCCATAAGCTAATTTTGTCCCTGGGGCTCTTTTTCCTGAACACATACTACTGAAATTGGAATGCTTCTAATATGCCCAAATATCTTTTGTATCATCAAATACAGTAAGCACTGTATAAATAACTTGGAGAGCTTGATTCAAATGTTCTCATGAGCAGATTGATACAATCTAATCCTCTCAGGAGCAAGTAGATAAAATCAAGGGAATACTATACAATGGAGATGTTTCACCTCATTTAGATTATTGATATTCTTGGATAGAGTTTGAGTATTACAACTTTTATTTCCCTTCCTCTAAATATCTTTGGTTTCTTGCTGTTTAGGAGAAGGTAATGAGAAATCATTCCAATATTCTTTCCATTTAACC
The DNA here is from genome assembly GCF_006345805.1 of Octopus sinensis. Classification (NCBI taxonomy): domain Eukaryota; kingdom Metazoa; phylum Mollusca; class Cephalopoda; order Octopoda; family Octopodidae; genus Octopus; species Octopus sinensis. The sequence goes on along the minus strand of NC_043002.1, from coordinate 46,888,387 downwards.
CCTCAAAAGTAATGCTAATTAAATCACACTACTATATATTAATAATGCATTTTCCTGTAACTTTGAGATTTTGATGATGTGATTGCATATTTTTAGAATAACATTGTAGGATAGGTGTTAGAGGTTGGATTTGGCTGGTTTGAACATAAAACAGGTAGAATATTTGGGTTGGATATGGCCAGTTTAAATGCTAAAGGGTTTAACACTGTCATATTATAGTAAGCAACATACACAATGTGAAGGTGTGTGTCCTAGTGGTTTAGATGTAGTGTTCACAATTGTTAGGTCATGAGTTGGATTCACAGACCAGGCATTGCATTGTGGCCTTGAGCAAGTCACTTCATTTCGTGTTGCTGCAGTACACTCAGCTGAAAATGAGTATCAATGACACCTTGGGAGTTAACCTTTTTACAGACTGGTACTCTATTAAGGATCTGAGTTTTGTATTTTCAGCCTATAAACACCTTGAAAATCTGGATAAGCTCTGAATGCATAAGCCTGTAGGTTTCAGTTAGACCTTAACTGGGTTTTTTTAATGAAAGACTGTGTAGTATAAAGTCATTTTAAAACATTATATTTTATTAAATACATTATATTGTAATCAAAACCCATAAATCAATAAAAATATTTAGATTGAATAGTAGACTGCTTTTACATGACCAATGTCAAAAATTATATCAAACTGGGGTTTCTTGTTTTGTTGTGAAAAGAAAATGAATTTGTATTGTGGATAAATAAATATATAGATGCAGGCATGGCTATGTAGTTAAGAAGCTTATTCCCCGACCATGTGGTCTTGGGTTCAGTCCTATTGTGTAGCACCTTGGGCAAGTGTCATCTACTACAGCTTCCGGTCAAGCAAAGCCTTGTAAATGGATTTGGCAGAAACTGAAAGGAGCTTGTCGTATGTGTGTGTGTGGGTGTGTAGGGACCAAGAGAGAGATGTGTGAATGTGATTGTGTGTACCCTTGTCAAGGCATCACATGATGATGTTAATGTGCTTCATCATCATAAAAATTAGACTGTTTATTTCCAGTCTTCTGTGACAAAATATGTCTTGCTATGGGAAAATATTACCTTACTTGATTCCATCTGACCCATGCAAGCATGGAAAAGTGAATGTTAAAAGATAATGATAGATATACAATTAGATGAGAATATGTAGCCAAGGTCTGTTACTCTTTTACTAGTTTCAGTCATTGGCAGAGGCAAAGCAAGCTTCTTAATCACACAGCCATTCCTGCACCTATGGGCATGTCAGCTCTTATAGCTGTTTACTTTTTTGGAAACAATGAATGTATGTGTGTGTGTGTATTTGGGATCTTTCTTAATTTTAACTTTATAACCATGAATGTGGGTTCTTAAAATACTACCTATGTACATCTGTGTACACACACACACGCGCGCGTGTATGTGTGTGTTGCACTAGCTTTATAAATTATTACAACTGGTATTTGAGTTTTTCTCAATATCATGTTAAAAAATATGAGTATAAAATTGTATCATTGAATTCGAATTGTATCTTTGAGCATTACAATTCTTATCCCAGTCTTGTTGCTGTCAATTTAAGTAGTATGTCTTAATAGTTAGAGCTTAAAACATTGGCAAAAAGGTTTTTCAAATTGTTACGCATTTACTTAAAAGCTCCACTGAGGGTTGTTTTTTTTTTTTTTATTAATAGCATTAAATTTCTCCTTCCCCTCTTCACGGTAATAGACCTATTTTTCATATCAGAAAAACAAAAATTATGCTCGTCAGAACCATAAAATATTGAATTTTTCAACGACACCCATCTATTTTATAAAAACTTTCATCCACTACATCATTATCCTTATTAATAGTGTTTGTTACTTTTTGACAAATTCATAGAAAATTTTTACTTCTGCTTTAAAATCCCATAGAAAAATGTTTTAGTTCCATTTTCATTGCTCTGTTATGTTATTATCTACTTTTGCAGCTAATGATTTCCTCTTTGGCTTTTTCTGCAAGGAAATTTCCCTTAATGAGCATTTTATTTAAATCATTTTCACAGCTGTAGATGATACTATTAACTTTCGCTTTCCTTTCTCTCCCCCACCCACACTTATATCCATTTCTTTATCATATAACTCATGTGTAGAATATTTTTCTATGTAATCAAGGGTAGTCTCCCTTGCAGTGATCACTGTATGGAAAGTTCTTACTTTCCTTGCAGTGGTCACTCCATGGCAAGTTCTTTCTTTCTATTTGCCTATTTAACAGTAGAACAAATTTGTGCATCATTTATTGCTAAAGTATAGAACTTGAATTTTGTTTCATTCTTGACTATCAGGAGGTAAATTATGATAAGCAAAATGTTAAGTTATGCCTAGCTAATGCTAACAAAATTTTATCGCAAATAATTTACTCAAGATTAAGGAACCTACGTGACAAGACTTTTGTTAAGGATATTCCAGAATTTGGAAGTTTAAGCTCTGAGTTTATATACAATTTGAATTAATTTTTTTCCTTTCAACCCACTAGAATTTTAAAAAAATAAAGGATTACAAATAGCATACCATCAATTTAGTTAATAATTTCCCTTACTCTGAAAATTCATCATCATTGTCATCGTTGTTGTCATCATCATCATCAAACATCAGTGTTGTGTGTTAATATGAGTTGGATAGTTCAACAAGATTCTATGGGCCAAACAACTACTTTGAACTCCAGTGTCTGTATTGGCATGGTTTCTATGGCTGAATGCCCTTCCTAATACCCACCACGTTATAGTGTATGTACTGGGTTTTCTTTTTCATGGCACCAGCATTAGTGAGGTCGCCAAGTTACTCACAAGACAAGACCCCTCGATTGAGTGAGGTACAATATTATTGAAGGTAGCTTTGTACCAGGTGTTGAGAGGCTAATGTATGAAAAAACGACAGGAATAGGTGTCTTGTAAAGGAGATCCCCCAGCTGGAAAGAGAGAAAGAATAGTGGAGATGAAGTGTCAGGGTACATGAAGATGGATAAATGGTGAATAAAGACAGAAATTTGATCCTAGCTGGATGGGTAGGTTTGCAAGACTGAGAAAGGAGGGTGCCTGATGGTTAAAGATAGAGGTGGATGCAGTGAATGGTGACCAAAGGTGGAGGTGTGATCAATGGTGAATCTCAGTTAGGGATGATAAAGGAAAATAGAAGTGGGCCAGGGAGGAGGAAGTGATAGATGGAAGGACATAAAAGGAAAAATGGAGAGCATCAGTGTCATAAAGTCATAGATAAATGAGAAATAGAGAAATTATATAAAGTGTGAGGGAGAGAGAGGGACGAGCAGTAACTGAGTTGTAGATCAGAGGTTCATAGGGGTAGATACAGTGAGTGATCAACAAATGTTGGGGTGCAGGTGTCAATGACAGGTATGAGTGGGTGTTCAGGAGAAGGAAGTATTCAGTAGAAAATGTAGTGCTAAGGTATGATGTTGAGAATGCAGGATGGGCGACAAAGGAAGCGGTTTCAAAGAGAAGAATAAGTGACAGCACAAAAGACAGGATGAAATATATGCTTTTGTGTTCCCATGTAATTACAACCTGCAAGGAAATAGTACCATAGAAGGGAGATTAAAGGATGGGTGTTATGAAAGTGAGTTGTGGGTTGCGGGGAAAACTTGACAGGTACAAACTGGGTGCAGAGCATTGACATAAACTATATGCTTTTATTTTTGACCTCATTTTTGACAATCGTCTTAGTTTTGTCATCTCTTTTGTGAGACTCAACCTTAGGTCAGTCTTCGCTATTTTGTCCCACATTTTCCTTGGTCTCCCTCCACCACAGTTTCCATCCATATTTAGTGATCAGCTCTTCCTTATACAACTGTCCTCATCCATACATATTACATGACCATACTAGTATAGTCTTCTCTCTTGCACATTACATAAGATTCTTCTGGGCACAAGATTCCCCTTATGCCCAGCTTTTCTGTCAACACATTTGCATTTTGTTATACATGCACACTGACATTGTACATCAGATGGAGCATGTTAGTTTCATTTCTTTCTAATCTTTGCATAGCTTCTGCATTCACGGCCCATGTTTCATTACCATGTAGCATTGCTGTTCATACATAAGCATCACACCATCTGGCTTTCACTCTGAAAGAGACAGGCTTTTTATTACCAACAGAGATAATAATTCTCTGAACTTTCCCCAGCCAATTCATTTTCTAAAACTACCTACTACCTCTAAGGATCCTCCTGGTTGTTTAAGAAAAACTATATCCTCTGTTTTCTTGGTGTTTATTGCTCTTATGCATCTACCACAAACAAAGTTTATTCTTTGTTAATCTTCCTATAAATTCACTACACCTTTTATGTGTCCATAGTTTACATTGGGTACAACATATGGAATTTCTACCTACAACTTTTCTCCATATCAAACAGGTCCATTTTCATCATTTTCCTGAAGGGATTAGTATATTCTGTTTTCCTGCTTACTAGAGAACTTTGGTCTTTACCAAACTAACTTTAAAGCCTTTTGATTCCAGGTTTTGCTTCCACCCTGGAATTTCTTTCCTAATTCTTCTACAGATTCAGCTATAAGAATAAGGTCTTCAGCATTGAGCAGTTCCCTCAGGCAGCTGGTCTTAAATTCTTCTGTTATATCCTGGAGGAAGGTGAAAAATAGATTGGGGCTGAGAACTGAACTTTGAAGGATTCCGACCTGCATATTAAATTTATTGCCATACTCATTCAACCCATGCCAGCATGGAAAACAGACATTAAATAATGATGATAATGATGACTCATAGCTTACTCTTACCTTACTGCCCACTCCCCTGTAAATGGCTTGGATGTCTCTCTCCAGTCATTCATCTTTCCTAGCTTCCACAGCAACTACCAGATCACAGAGCAAGGAATCCTATTGAAGGCTTTCTCCAGATTCATGAAAGCCAAGAAATTTGATCCTGCAATTGCTTTACTAGAAAGAGAGCATGAGTAGTACTTCTTCCGGGCACAAAACCAAACTGTATCTCATTCAGGCTAATTCTCTTCCTAATTAGTTGAGCAATAATTCTTTTCCTAATTTTCATAACCCGGTCCATCAATTTAATACCTCTTCGTAACAGTTAACAGTTGACTATAAAGCTGCTACAACTGCTGTGGTAGTTTCCTGTACAATCTGATTAACTATGTAGATGACTAGACCATATCCTATTCCATGAGATATTTTAAGCATCCTTTAAGCACCTATTCAAAAAATATATATATGGCTCAGTGGTTAGAGCATCGAGCTTACGATCATGAGGTTGTGAGTTCGAATCCCAGACCAGGCTGTGTGTTGTGTTCTTGAGCAAGACACTTTATTTCACGTTGCTCCAGTTCACTCAGCTGTAGAAACGAGTTGCAATGTCACAGGTGCCAAGCCGTATCTGCTGTTGTCTTTCCCTTCGATAACATCAGTGGCATGGAGAGGGGAGGCCGGTATGCATGGGCAACTGCTGGTCTTCTATAAACAACCTTGCCCAGACTTGTACCTCAGAGGGTAACTTTCTAGGTGCACTCCCACTGTCAGTCATGACTGAAAGGGGTCTCAATTTCTCAATATATATTACTATATATTTCTATATATTATATATTTAATTATTATTTATATTATATATATTTTTATATATTATATGTATTATGTACATTATTATAGTATTACTGTATATATATCCATGTAAAATATACATTATATTATATATTATTTTTAGATTCATTACCAAAATGAGTTGAATTTTCTATCATTTTATTTATAGCTTTGCCATTGCTGATGCTGCTTATCGATCAATGCGAGGAGAAAATCGGGACCAATGTGTACTTATCTCCGGGGAATCTGGAGCTGGCAAAACAGAAGCATCCAAAAAGTTGCTTCAATACATAGCAGCATGCAATGTTCATTCCAGTGAAGTTGAAAGGGTCAAAGATAGGCTTTTAAAATCCAACCCAGTTTTAGAGGTAAGTGTGTTTTATATATATATTTATATATATATATTATATATATATATATATATATATATATATATATACATACATACATACATACATACATACGCACACACACACATACATACATACATACATACATATATATATATATATATATATATACACACATATACACACATACATACAGTCAGGTGTTGAGAGACTAAAGTATGATTAAGGGAAAGCACAGGTGTCTTACTACAAATGAAATATATGGCAAGTCAGTATAGTATAAGGGTGGATGGAGGTAGCTAGAAAAAGAGCTAAAGATGGTAGTTATGAGATGCCAGAGTATCTCAAGATACAGAAGGTGAGTATGAAAGAGGATACAGACAGTAGATTAGGATGTGGGGTGAGAAGGTAGTTTCATAAGAGTATGAGGAGAGAGTATTACATGATTAGATGTGAGGTAGAAGTGATTGGCTGTGTGGTTAAGAAGTTTGCTTCCCAACCACATTGTTTCAAGTTCAATCCCACTATGTAGCATCACAGGTAAGTATTTTCTACTGTTGCCTTAAGCTGACCAATGCCTTGTGAGTTGATGAGAAGATGACAAACGACCGTGAGGAGTGGTGATTCACTGTGCTTGAGAAGACCCATCCATCACAGCAAAAATGATGTTCTAAAACTACCTTGGTTATGCTTTTATATGTGGAGCCCTATCTCTCCTCTCTTTTTGCCTCATCAAGCCTTCCCCTAATTCCAGCTCCTAACACCCATAATTCTTCTATCAATGGCAATACTCAGCTGCAGAATTTACACATATTACATAGCTTCTTACTTTGCACTTCCAGTTATTTCCTCCCCCATGAACTACTTCCATCATTCATTTACATTATCATCCCTTTCCATACCATTTACTACTGATCACCTTTCTGTGCCTTCAGCTATCACACTTTCTCGTGCCATATTCTACCTTAATACCGCTCCTATATGCTATCACTCTCAATACACTCTCATATCTGACATTACACCCCTACTATAGCTCCCTCTTTATGTACCTCTACATTTCCCTCCTCCACTGCTTCTACACCTTGCTTTTCCACCTATCATACTTTAGTTTCTCAACACCTGATATAAAACCACCATACTCCTCTCAAATACTCCCCGCCCACATACACACTTGGTTGAGGAGTTTTTCCTATTTTCTTATTCCCTGCTCCTTTCTTGTCTTAAATATTACTTGGTGACTACACTAGTGCCAGTAGCATGTAAAAAAAAAGTACCCCGTATGCTCTGTATAGTCTTTGGTGTTTGGAAGGGCATCTAGCCATAGAAACTATGCCAGAACTGACACTAGAGCTCAAAAGAGTTCTGAGGCTTATTAAATCTTGTTGAACCATTCAACCCATGTCAGCATGGAAAACAGACATTAAATGATAATGATGATGCTGTGTGTCTTTCCCATCACCACTTAACAAAGTGGTGTTGATTTGTTTACAGCCAGGTTACTCTGCAGATAAACAAAATAGACTGATAGAATAAGTACCATACTTACAAAATAAATACTGGGTCAATTTGTTTGATTTAACCCATTAGAATTCAGATTAGACTGTCAGATACAATGCTTATTTATTCACAATATTTTGAGCTAATCATGCATTATTTCATAGCTTTGAGATTTCAATGACCTCATTGTATACTTCCAGAAAGACATTATAGAGCAGGTGTGAGGGACTGAATCTGACTGAGTTGAACATAGAACAGGTGGAATATTTCGGCCTGATATGGCCAGTTTAAATGCTAATGAGTTAACTCTGCAAGGCAGTGCCCGAGCATGGCCACAGTCCAATGACTGAAACAAAGGAAAAATAAAAGCTAATGATAATTTTTTTCACTTTCATTTTTGTAGACTTAGTTTTTGGAAAGTAAACCTCTATAGATGTATTGAAAAGCTGGAGCATGATTCTTATTTTTATTCGCTTTTTGCTGTTATTTTTACACTTTATTTTATAGCATTAATGTCACTCTCATTCTAAAAAAAATTTCCATTGATAGTGACGGTATGATCCAAACAGGGTTGGATAATAACTAACTGGACTTTATGATATAGGAAGCTTCTGTAAGAGAACAGTGCATTTTTTTAATCTATTCTTTTTCCTAGTTCTGCTAACTAATTGTAAGAAATTGGAGTTTCCTGATTGGTGGCTAGTGGGTGTGATTATTATATATTGATTCTTCCCAAACACGTGAGAAAACAAAAATTAGAAGAAGGCTGTCCAAAAGCTCAGTTTGCAACCATATGGTTTTGAGCAGCACTGGATTAACCCTTAAGCAAAATAAGCACATGCTTAGGGCATTGACGGAAGGGTGGGCACCACAGTAATTGTAAATAGTTTACGGCACATTAGAAATCATTTTAGACTTGCTAAAATAAATATCGAGTGTGCCTTTCCAAATGTAGACATTACTTTTCATATATTTTTAACATTAATGGTCACAAATTGCTCAGCTAAGCATTCATTTTCTCAGTTAAAGTATATTAACAATCTCATCAAAACAACTGTGCTACAAAGAAGGATGGATGCTTTATTTTTACTAAGAAGAGAAGCAGATGCATTACATAAGATTAATTTTGAAGATCTGCTCAAAAACATTGCAATTAAAGAAAGTTGGAGAAAACTTTAAAGAAAGTTGGAGAAAACTTTTCAAATATAAATAAAGTGGAAGTATACAAAAATAAACATTCTTTTCCATCTTACTGTTAGTTTCGTTTCATTTTGAAGAATAAAAATATATTTTATGGTTTATTATTATTTATATTTTGGATTACATATGTGTGGGGGCACTAAAACCTTTTGAGTGCTTAGGGCCTCTGTGGGTCTTAATCCAGCCCTAGTTTTGAGTTCAGTTCCAATGTGTAACACCTTGGACAATTGTCTTCTACTGTAGCCCTGGGCCAACCAGTGCTTTTGTGAGTGAATTTACTAGGTGGAAACTGTATGGAAGCTTGTTGCATATATATATCTGTGTTTGTAAGTTTGTGTTTGTCCCCTCTACTACTTGACAGCTGGTGTTGGTTTGTTTACATGCACATAACTTAGCAGTTTGGCAGAAAACTGATGAAATAATTACCAGACTTAAAAATAATAAATACTTGGGTCAATTTGTTTGACTAAATCCTTCAAGATGGTACCCCAATATGGCCACAATCCAGTGACTGATACAAGTTAAAGATAAAGAGAAGGATATCTGTGAATGAGAGTGCTTACATTTAAATATGGAACTTTTTGTTTGCATATAGTTGTAGAAAAAAATTTAATTTAAGCATAATTTGAATTTAAAACATTTTTGAAAAAAAAAAATCTTATTTTCTTTTATAGGCTTTTGGAAATGCTAAAACTACGCGAAATGATAATTCTAGCAGATTTGGAAAATTTATGGATATACAATTTGATTATAAGGTAAGTGGTACACATTTTAAAGTTGTAAACACAACTAACAGCTAACATTGTTAGCTGTTATGTGTGGATCTGTTTCACAGAAACTGAAAGAAGCCAACCATATGTGCATGTGTGTCTTCTTGCCTTGGCTTTGCCTTGTCATTGTAAATGAATGTCACTGTCATGTAAGAAGCAGTGTCATTGAATTACAATCTTCCACAAAAACATGCCTGGTCATGGGGAATATTACCTTACTTGGAAACAGGTGAAGGTTGGCAACGGGAAGAACATTTAGTTGTAGAAAATCCACCCCAATAACTTCTATCCAACCCATGTCAGCATGGAAAAGTGGACATTAGAATGATGATGATGCTGATTATTTTTTCAACTCATTTTCTATAATTATAATAATGTAATCACCACAGAAATGTGAAGAGAAGTGAACCAGTCTTTTGTTATGGACAGTTGTATGTAATTCTTTCTTGAACATGTTTACAGTTGGCATTAAGATAAGAATAACAGATAACGTTCAAGGTGGAAAAGACGACAAGTGTATGGCAAAGAATATAGTTTTCGAAGATGTTCTATCCTAAGACTGCACTTTCAATACTACCTATGCAGACTTTATTCTGTCTTAAGAATCAGCACTTGAGGGAAAATGCAATTACAAAAGAAATTGTGTATTTCATAGCTCTCTAAACTTCCAGCAATCATCAAGTTTTTCAAAGCCATGGAATTCCCACGGGTAACGCAATGATTATTATGAGGTTTCAGGTCTAAGTAAATATCAGATCACTCTCTCTATGTTCCTGTCTCTTTCTCTCTTCTTTCTTTTCTCAAAACATTTTCTCTGTCACTTTTACAATTTATTCCCTTTCTATCTTCTTTTTTATTTTCTTCTTCCCATTTCTCTTTTTACTTTGTCTGATTCTGTGTTTCGATATCTCTCCTTGTCACTGTAAGAGTCTTTTTTATAAAGTAGACCTTGGAAAATAAACTGACCATATTTTTAAAATTCTATTAAAGGGAGCTCCTGTGGGTGGACATATACTCAACTATCTTCTGGAAAAATCTCGAGTTATTCACCATGCTCCTGGAGAACGTAATTTTCATGTGTTTTACCAACTTTTATGCAGCAAAGATCAGGAATTACTTGAGAAAGTGAATCTCGATGATGATCCCAATAAGTACCACTATTTATGTCAGGTAATATGCATTTAAAATACTATAAATTTATTTATAATAAATCTATTTCTTTTGTTTAAAACTCTGTTGTGTTTGTTATATTATTCAGTAGTTTATAAAGTGAAAAATCCCAGCCTCCTACCTCCAAATAGTAATAACTAAACACTTTTGCCCCCTCTTTATTAATGAGAAAGCAAAAATTTCTGAAACGAATGAAATAGTACTATACATGTTTCCCACCAAATAGATACTGTGGGAACTTCAAAAAATGAATGCTATGTATCTTCAAATGATTTAATTTCAAATTCTGCCTCGTGTTGAGGTATCTTGTAGTTATCTCCCTTGTGTTAATGGCTATAGTTACATACACTACCGTCAGAAATTAATTAGCACCCTTGATTTGCTCTTCACTCAAGGTATGTGCTGTCACCTAGTGGCCATATCTCGAACTATTGCTTTGTTGCGAGTTCACTGTTGCACAGAACGATGACGTAACTTTGTTTGCAGAGCAGTTTGAGAGTCTACAGCCTAATGATGTTGACATAGCAGTGCAACAACAACTTGGAGTGCGGATGCAGACAAATCTTCCTTTGTTTAATAGATATAGGTAGCGCCTCGCAAGGACCGAAATCACACCGTACTAAGTTTTCTCATCGCGTAAGACGTTTTGAACAGCTTGTAGGTTAATTGATTTGTGTATTTGCAAGATTTTTTTTCCTCACAAATTCTCCTACACTCTGCTTCGTGACGTCACTTCCGGTTCACAAAACTTTCTGTTATACATCAAATAAAGTGAGAAATTCTGCTTTCTTTTTTTTTGTTTAATGAATAATAACTCATAGTAGTTTTGTTATAGCATAACATTATTCAAATGAATAGTATTAATGAAAATAACTGGTTTTTATCGTTCATTCCTAGATGGGCCCAAGACCTCGCATGACCTTGGAGAGACGGTACGAGGCTCTCTTGTGGCGTGGGAAGCTGTCGGAGGCTGCAATAGCCAGAAAACTTGGTGTAGCCAGGCGCACAATTCAGTGCTTATTTAAGAAATACGAAGAAACCAGATCAGCAGCTGACAAAAAGGGTAGGGGACAGAAGAGGCTGACGACCCAGCGGGAGGACCGGATGCTGATCCGAAAGTCGCTGAACAACCGAAGGGCAACGAGCCGGCAACTGGCGGAGGAGATGCAAAAGGTGACAGGGAAGCAGTTGTCTACAACCACCGTCAAGACCAGATTACTGGAAGCTGGTCTAAAATCCTGTAGGGCCGCCCGTAAGCCGCTCCTTACAGCCCAAAACCGGAAGAGGCGGCTGCTCTGGGCCTGTGCCCACAAGACATGGACCGTGCAGCAGTGGCGGACAGTGATGTTCACTGACGAGTCGCGATTCAGTCTTGTCAGTGACAAGCCTGTCCATGTGCAACGCCGCAGGGGTGAGCGCTTCAACAAAGACTGCATTGCTCCCACCATGAAGCATGGTGTGGGGGGCATTCAGCTACAGTGGTATTGGGCGGCTCTATGCCGTCAAAGGCAACATCAACGCAGCAAAGTACGTTGAGATAGTACGGAATGCTGCCCTACCCTCTGTGGGATACCTCTTTGGTGGTGAGGAGTACGTGCTCCAGCAGGACAACGCGCCACCCCACACAGCCAAGCTCACAACTGGTTTCTTCAAGGACCATAGGGTGACGGTCATCGACTGGCCTGGCTTGGCCAGTCACCTGACCTGAACCCTATTGAGAACCTCTGGAGTCGATTGGGTAGGGATTTGAATGTGCATGGGGCACTTCTTGCTGCATGGAGGGCTATCCCTGCACAGTACCTGCAGGCGCTCATAGACAGCATGCCAGCCCGCGTAGCAGCTGTCATTGCTGCCAAAGGAGGAGCAACAAGATATTGACTATTATGTGGTATGCTGGGATATGTTTTAATAAATTTTTGATTAAAAACGGGTTCGTTTCTGATAACAAGTTAAGAAAATGTAAGAAAATGTAGAAATTTGAGAAGTGCTAATTAATTTCTGACGCAAGTGTAGAATAGAGATGGCCTCTGTTTAATTCTAGTTTCTTCTCCATGGTGTTGGACAAATTCAAAGACTTAAAACTATCTTAGTTTTATTAAATATGATTATTTGTCCACCCCTTTTCAGTCCTCACCCCCTGAAAACCACTGCTATAATTCATTTGTCAGTGAAATTCTCATTGTTACTTGTTTGGTTATGCTAAAACTTTGAAACTATTTAGAAAAAGCTGAAATGGGTTATCTTACATTAGTTAGGTAATTAGTCACATAAAAATAGCATTATTAAGGCTAGTGTTTGAGCTTAAAATTTGTGTGCTTGTCTGTTGTTAAAAGGATGATTTCCACATGTGTTATTCAAATATTCATCTTATAATCCTTGAAAACTTTTCATAGTGATGACATATATCATATACTGAAGTCTGTTCCACTTAAGCACCCCATTCAATTCCTATAGAGCATAGGCCATCAACAACTTTTCTCATTGTTCTCAACTCTGGGCTGTACCTGTACTTTCTATTTCCCCGAAAGAAGACCCTCTCCCAAGGCTTGTTGATTATTGAATTGTCTTTGATGTTTGTAACTTACTGTAGGGGTGTTGGCCCTATGCAAACTCATGTTTACCTTTTGGAAGGGGTGATCTCTATTAGTCTGACCCATTTTCTTTGACCTGCCCATCATGGAAAGCCCCATCAGAAGCTTGTGCTTCTCTGGCTTAACTCTCAGGCTCACTGAGGCACGCAAGCAACAAGGCTTGGACTTTGTAGTAGGAAGTCTGCTTTACAAAGATTTTTTTAATAATAATGAAATTATTGCATACATTGCTCAGGTGCACCACAATTCCAGGAATATTTGTTGCAGGCATGACTTTTGGTTAGGAAATTTGTTTTGCAACCATGTGGTTTGAGATTTGATCCCAGTATAGAACACCTTCTGCCATAGCCTTGAGTTGATGAAAGCTTTATGAAATTTGGTAAACAGAAATTGTGTAAAACCCTTTATGTGGGATTGTTTTTACTCTTGATGGTTAACTTAATCTGTAGCCTAATTAGCATCACCTTTTGGCTCTTGGGTACCTCTAACAGAGTTCAGTTGCTGCAAGTCTTTTGAATAGGTCACCAGTCTAAACATAACTTATTCCCACTTGTCTCAGATGCTCTGAAAACAGCTGTGAGTACTGCCCTTCCTCCTCTGGCTATCCCCTTTTAGGAAGTGTCTTGAAAAATGCTAGCTCTGTACAAGACCATGTGTGCTCTACAGTACAGTATTCCGATCAAATCTGTGGGACAGTGTACCCACCACATATTTTGGATTACATGCAAAAAAATACACAGGTAATGCCTTATAAACCTTCACACTTCAACACTTTTTATAATATTTTCCTCGACTAAATTGCAACCCTGACTTCCTCTGGTCATGTTTTCCCTCTGCACATTTATTTACAGGAGTTTAATCTAATCTTTACCAGAGTATCCCTCTCCTAGACTGAATGATACAGTGTGGAAACCTTCCTTGTCTTTGTTTAAGTTCTAAGTTAAAAATTCTGAAGATGCAACTGAATGAACTCCAGTATATTACTTGCAGTTTTAAGCACTTGTAATATACTGAGTTATTCAATTGTCAATACTTCTTTTTTACAAAACTTATCCATGTTTCTGCACAAAAAATTGTTATATCTGTTTGTGCCATTAAGTATTCAACATATATTTTCAGGGAAAAAGTATTAAGATTGCATCTATTGACGATAAGAAGAACTTTGAAGAAATGCGTCAAGCCTTGAAAATCTGTGATTTCTCCAGTTCTGAAGAAGAGGTAAGATGTTATATTTAAACTTAAGTTTCAATATCAGCATATTCTGTGTGTAATAATTGAATTTTTAAAATTGGATTTTTAATGACTTTGTTTTGGTATGGATGTAGTGGTGAGTTCCTATTAAACTAAGATTGTGATGCAGATGAGATTCCTAACAGAGTAATTTACCTCGTTGATACTTTGTTCCTATGATCTCTGACCTTAGATGCATAATAGTTTAGAGAAGACTAAGCTCTATCAGATTGCAATTTTATTCTCAATATTTTCTGTACCTGTGGTTCCTAAATGGTGTGCTACTAGGTAACCCATAGATTTTTGGAAATATAATTTTAGGCTTTAGAATATCCATGTTATTCAATATTTCATTTTTGTTTCATAAGTGCAGGCATGGCTGTGGGATAGAAGTTTGGTTTCCAACCACATGGTTTGATTCAAATTACCTGGGCTGGTAATTTGTGTGTGTGTCTGTGTTTGGGTGCATGTTTGTACCTCCTGATCTTGATGTTGCATGATAGTTGTAAATAGGTATCACCATGTTAAGGGCAGTGTTATTTGTGTCCAGTCATCCATGAAAATATGTCTAACCACAGAGAAATACTAACATGTTTGGAAACAGGTGAAGGTTGTAGAAAATCTGCCTCAACAAATTTCATCTGACCCATGCAAGTATGGGAAAGTGGATATTCAGAAGTAGAAGGAAGAGAAGGTAGTGATGATGATGGTGATGAAATGTACCTGTAATTATTAACTTTCTGTATGAAGTATACCAGTAAATATTTGTTTCGTCTTTCTGTGCTCTACATAGTCAATAGATTGAGCACCATTGATCTATATGAAAGTGAAACTTATGATGAAGGATTACAAAACAGTTTCTTTCACATCTTGTTACTGTCCCCTCATCTTCGCTGCCCATTGTTCCTGAGAGGGTCATTATATAGGAGTCCTTAAGCTCTTCCTCCATAAAGTCCTATCTGAAGCAACCATTATTACGTTTTCCTACTGGATTCCTAAGCTTGACCAGCTGAGACTATGGATGTTATCCAGCCATCTTACTCATGATCTACCCCTAGATCTCCTACCAGTTGGCTTGACTTGAAGAATTTGTTTTGTAATCATTGCCTGTAACATTCTAATTACATGTCCATAATACTGAGGCCACGACCTCTTGATGGGGGACAAGTTGCGACTCAACCTAGAGAGACTTCCTGATCTCCAAGCTACGTAACACTCTGTTGAGTAACATTACCCCAGAGATTCTTCATAGGAATCCCATTTCAGCTGCTTGTGTTCATATTTGAATACTTTCGGTCATTGCCTAACATTCATGACCAAATTAAAGATAGTAAATTCGGCATTTTTACCATCCTCTCCTTTTCTGAAGATTGAATGCTGAAGTTGGCACATTACTGTGACAGCACCTGCAATTCTAACATTCAACAGCCTTAAACTTGACCACTTGCCTCAGTGAAATGCCATTAACATGCAGAGTGCATCTGGAAGACTTTCTTGAGATGGCCATTGTCTCAGTCTTCACAACACTTATTCTCACCCCTGCCTTACAGCACATGGCAACAAACCCATTCAGTGCATGCTGCAGATCACTGTCGGACAAGCCAAGTAGCACCATGTTGTCTGAAAATATCAGCCAGCCAATCCTATACTCATCTTGTTAATAGTGGATATTGTTAAAAAAATTTTTCTTTATTTTTCAAATTGTCTATTATTTTTGTTATATGTCATATTGCTCAACCTTTTATTTATCTCATTTTTATCTTTTCCATTTAGAAATTCATTATCATTTGCAAATATTCCATTTCCTTTTTTTTCTCTTTCAGTCCTTGTTTTCTATTGTTGCAGCTGTGATCCACTTAGGAAATATAACTCATAAAGAAGACCAGGGTGTGGCTAAACTATCACTTAATGGACATGAAACTTATATTGCCAAAGTAAGTAACTCAACCACTTACTGAAAATGTTTCACTTATTGAACTGTTTGCTTTATCTTGTAAATAAATTAAGTATGTTTAGGTTGGATAATCAGGTATTTTTCAAAGTTAACATATTGCATTTCATGTGGTAATTACGAGTGTAATCTCATTTTTTTATAATATACTTTTTTTTTTTGCACTTAATCATGGACGCATAAATGGGTGGCCTGGTTGTTATCATAAAGTTTGGTTGTTCAATTTTTGGGTTAGGTGACAAGTTATGTCCTTGAGTAAGGCACTTCATTTCACATTGTTCTTGTCTTCCCAACAGAAAATAAGTAAGGTGGTGAGCTGGCAGAAACGTTAGCACACCGGGCAAAATGCTTAGCAGTATTTCATCTGCCATTATGTTCTGCGTTCAAATTCCGCCATGGTCGACTTTGCCTTTCATCCTTTCGGGGTCGATAAATTAAGTACCAGTTATGCACTGGGCTCGATGTAATCAGCTTAATCCCTTTGTCTGTCCTTATTTGTCCCCTCTGTGTTTAGCCCCTTGTGGGTAGTAAAGAAATAGGTATTTCATCTACCGTTACATTCTGAGTTCAAATTCCGCCAAGGTCGACTTTGCCTTTCATCCTTTCGGGGTCGATAAATTAAGTACCAATTATGCACTGGGGTCGATGTAATTGACTTAATCTCTTTGTCTGTCCTTATTTGTCCCCTCTATGTTTAGCCCCTTGTGGGCAATAAAGAAATAAGAAAATGAGTACCAGCCTTTGCTAGTGCAGCTCTCTCACTCCCTCCCTGAAGCTGTTACATCCTTGATGTGATGATAATGATTGGACAAACTGAAAGCTAAAGGCTAGTAGCAAAATGGAAGCTTAAAGAGAATTCTCTTAAAGACAGCAAAAGTGAAAAATTGTATGATGGGGGTGGAGATGGTGTCTATGTCTGCTCGTGATTACATAAGCACCTAAAATAATGAGCAAAATCATGGTACATGCTACCAGATCATACTCACTTGCAAGTCATGGCTATGATTTTTGGTGCCCATCTATAATATTGAACATTAATCTTATGATTTTCTAATCATTACTTTCACTAGTCCTCGGAAGTTTTATGTTTAGGTCTAATAACTAAAACATGTGTAGAGTTATCTTCCATACTGAAATGATTAAAATAATTTTAATCTTTGAAGTAATGTTGTCATTTAAAATTAGGCGTTTAATGCTCACTTCATTAAATACATTAACACTACTTAACTTTTATTTTAATGCAAATATGTCTCTGAGTAATTAACTACAGTTATTGTTCCAAACTGTTCTTGAATATAATACTTCAGCTTAGGGTTGAAAAATTCTTGACTCTGTAAAAGAATAAAAAAGAAGACACTGTAACAGTGGTGTAACCAGAATGTGTGCTGCCGGGGATAGCTCTTGAGTTTTCTCCCCACTCTCCACTTCTTGGTTGCTAGGTCAGAAGTGCCACCCCCACAAAAGCATCACCCGGGGTGCTTCACCCTTGTCCTAACACCTTCACCTGGTTATGTTACTACCCTTTACTTTACCTTTGTCAAGGATGTGGTTCAGCAGATGTTTAGATACAACAATAAATACAGAGATAAAATGTAGCCTTTCTAGTGGTTAATTAAAACAAGACTGGATGACCTTTTTTAGCTCCAGGTCATCCTTAATTATGCAAACTTAACCATAATCAAAAGAATTCAAATTCTTACCTTTCTATCTTTTACTCAAGCACTTTGTAACCAAGAATCCACTATACAAATGTCAATTTTTAAGATGATACTAAAGATATTTGGCTCTTATTTCTAGCAGACTGAGTATCATTAATTTATGTTTTTTGCTCATTAATTTCTGTTTTTTGCTATTGGAAATTTAGAAATAAATATATTTCTTTGTTTATAGTTACTTGGATGTCCAGAAGAGGAGCTAATTACAGCTTTGGAACACCGAACTATTGATGTCCGACAGGAAAAGGTATGCATCATTATATTACAAAAATTTGATGAAGTTTTAGTTTTCACTGTAATATTTGATCAGAAAGAATGTATTAACGTACTTTGATTCTATATTAATAACAGAATACAAATTGCATGGTTTGTTAATGATCACTTCAAACATCATCATCATCATCATCATGTAACATTTATATTTCATGCTGACATGGGTTGGACAGTTTGACAGGATCCAATTTGTCCAAGGACTGCATTGTACTCCAGTGTCTGCTTTGGCACTGCCTCTACAGTTGGATACCCTTCCTAACACCAACATACAGCTGAATGGGTTTTTTTTCTTTTTCATACCACCAGCACTAGTGAGATCACTTTGCAGATTGCGAGACTATGAAACTCAATGTGGTTGAAACAGCTTTATGTGTGGAGATGTAGGGTCAAAAGTATGAGAGGAGGTTGGAGTGAAGCAGAGAAAGTTCCTGTTTTAGAGGAGCTACATGGCTACTCACTTTTAGAAAAGAGGATGAGAATGATAAGTAGGAGCTTCAAAAAGGTAAATAGTGATAAGGTGTCCAGGTGGTTCCTCAAGACATGAAACTTTATGCTGTGAGAAAGAAGAGAAGCCTGACATTTCCAGCAGGGGGAACCCATTTTTAGAGCAAAGAAATGCCATTTAGTGTTTAGAGATAAATAACCATCTTGGAGTATATCATACAATTTTTCACTTTTGCTTTCTTTAAGAGCATTCTCTTTTAGTGGTTTATTAGCTTTCATTTTGCTACTAGCCTTTAGTTTTCAGTTTGTCCCATCATTATCATCACCATTTAATGTCCATTGAATGATTCAACAGGAGCTGGCAAGCTAGGGGACTGTGCTAAGCTTCAATATCAAATATCAATTTTAACATTTTTTCCATAGTTGGGTGCCTTTCCTAATGCCAGCCATTTTACAGAGTGTACTGAGTGATTTTTATGTGGTACCAGCACTAGTGAGGTCATCAAGTAACTTGCAAGGCAAGACCCCTCAATTGAGGGTTGTATAGTGTGGAGCGGGCCCGATAGCTTTAAACCAGGTGATGATAGAAAAACAGTAGCAGATGCCTCAGTTGGAAAAGAGAGAAGATTGTGATGAAAGTCAGAGTACATCTTCAAATACAAGAAGGTGAATATAAGTAAGAGAAGTGATGCAGAGGATTGGATAGGGTGATTGGGTAGACAAGGGGTGTGTCTAAGTGTGCCAATTGTTTTCTGTAATACTTGATTTTTTTTCATGGATTTACTGTTCCATGATATAAAGTACTATGAATGGCTGTAAAATACACATACGAATCTGATGGTTGTTGAACATGATCCAAAAGTTCTCCTTGCTAGCTCTGAACAGTATTTTCTTCATTTGTTTAAAATCATTATTACTATAACAATATTTTCTTTATTTTTCAAAATTCTTACTGGTGCATTAATATTATTTGTTGTTGTTGTTGTTACTATTGATGTTGATGATTATTATGATATTGTTGACGATGATAATGATGTTAAGTTGTTTATTTGTGAAACTGAAATGAAAGCTAAAGTTTGCAGCTGTAATATGGTATGTTATTTTCCAAGATGGCCCAGTTGATTTCTATATGCCTGCAAATTCTGGTAATATTTTCAACAAAGTTAGGCTTGGTGGACTTGGATAGAGTATGACAGTTGTTGTTCTTTTCCAATTATTGTTGGTGGTGTGCATCATAATGATATCTGGAACTAATGAGGGTAGAATATGCTTTACATTAGACAGGAAGAGTGTAAAAGAAGTTGAAACCCATAAGGCATAAGATAAAAAGGCAACATTTGAGAAAATAAATTTGAATGTGAACATTTTTTGTAAATAGCATAAGGTATTTCCCTAAGACATTGATATTCTAATTCCAAAGACTCTGTGAAAAGGGAAAAGATACCATGTCATCATATGTCATAAGTCCTTGCTGAATTTTGAAAGATTACTTATATGCAAAGTGGCAGTAAAATTTGCATAAATTTGAAATTATGAAGTAAAAACAGTAGAACATGCATGCACACATGCTTATACACATACATACATGATGCACACACAAAACAGTATCATGATGATGATGATGTGTGTGTGTGTACACACAGGCACACACATGTACAGAAGTTGTATTATAATAGAAAACACTTGCCTAAGATGTCATGCAGTGAGACTGATAGGACTAAACTTGAAACCACAAAGTTGCAAAGATGATAAGTTAACCACAAACCCATGCCTGTACTTTTGTGTTTATTAAAAAAAACTATGGGTTCTTTATTAATAGTTCATCAGTGGCCAAAACTATATTTCACTAATTCAACACGTATTTATTACTTTTTCTAGATGCAGACCCCGTTAAATTTGGAACAAGCAATTTATGCTCGAGATGCTCTTGCTAAAGGAATATATGACAGGCTTTTTACTTGGATTGTCAAAAAGATTAATACATCTCTTGCAACAAAAGTAAGAAAATAATAATGAAATTTTAATCATCAGTTATTAATTACTGTTATATTTTGACTTTGGTGTTTACTACTAAAATTAGTCATGTTTTAGCTTATATTGTTGTAATTGAAAATTTTCAAAATTATATGAAATTGACACTTCTGAAAAGAAAATTTATAAATTATATAAAAATGTAATCCTTAATCTTGTATATTTTATCAGTGGCTTCACACATGCTGTTACTTCTTCAATGTGTTTCTTTTTCTTATTTCTTTAGTGTAAAGAAAAATGTACTTTACTAGGACTGTTAGATATATATGGTTTCGAAATATTCCAAATAAATGGGTAAGTTAAACTAAACTTATACAGAAATATTTTTGTATCAGTTAGTGTTAATTATAATTAGAATTTTTTTTTTTTTCCATCTTTCATTTGCCCTGACAATAACAGTACGAAATTTCTGACAACAAGAATATCCCATATTATGAGAATAATGTGTTCTTGTAAAGCAAAATTAATTTTTCCCATTTATTTTCGTAGTATAAAGTGATAATGTGTTCTGATAGATTTTTTTGAAAAAAAAAACAGATAACATAACCACTTAATGCATAAAAATAATTTCTAAACATACATTGTACAATACGTATAAATAAAAACATTTGAAGAGAAATATGTTTGGAAATAAATAAGACTCATATCGTAATAGGGTATGTTTTACCATGAAACTTGCTGACTACTGTGTGAGAGGTGAGTGGAATGAGGGTTACTGGGAGGATGAAAGCCACTATCATATAATTTTTAATCGTCATTTACTTTGGGGTTAAAGAACTTATCCCAAATTGTTTGATGTTTATGATGCACAATCTCTTTCTACAGCTTAGTGGATGCACTGAATTGGTGGAATTTCCATATTATTATTATCTGTATTCTCATATTGCTTTTGTTCTTACAGCATTAGCTCCAAATAAATTTCTGTGAGACAGTAGCAATTTGAGCACTTCATCTTCTATGATTTATTGAAACAATTATGTCATTTGCAAGTGTCACAATAGCACTCCAAATATGATGTAGACTTTGTACTTATGAAAATCTTGTAATGTCACATATATTTTCCAACCTTCATATGTAGTTACAAACAATTTTTTTATGCTGATATTAATGTCATTACTAGTTGGTTACTCAAAAGTTGGTAGGTTAGTAGCGGTGTTGGTTTTGATTTTGGTAGGGTTTTTGTTGGTGGTGTCAATTGTATTGTTGTTGTTTTTTAATCAGAAGTCAATCTTCATTGACCTATGATCAAAGAATTTCATTCCACTTTTAAAATATACTATAGTACTACATATTCTTATGTGATTGTATTTTATTTCAGATAGCACTGCTTTGAAGGGTTTAGTCAATCAAATCACCACCAATATTTCTTTCTTTTTTTTTTTTCTCAGTCTGATATATATTCTATCAGTCTCTGATATAAACAAACCAACACCAGTTGTCAAACAGTGGGCAGGAGGGGAGACAAACACAAAGACATACACTCATATACATACACACACACTCACACACACACACACACACAACAGGCTTCCCCACAGTTTCTATCAACCAAATTCACTCACAAAGCATTGGTCAGCTTGGGGCTTAGTAGAAAACACTTGCCCAAGATACCACATAATGGGACTGAACTCAAAACCCTGTAGTTGCAAAATGAACTTCTTAACCACACAACCATGCCTGTGCCTATATAATTAAATAAATTCTGATTTGTTGTTTCGTTCATGAATTCATTCTCCTTTTTCCAGGTTTGAGCAATTCTGCATCAACTATTGTAATGAGAAACTCCAACAGCTGTTTATTGAGCTAACATTGAAATCAGAACAAGAAGAGTACCAACGTGAAGGAATTGAGGTAAGAATGGCTTAACCATTTTATTAACAATCCGTTCACATTTAAATTAAAATCTTAACTAAAATTTCATTTTAGCATAGATGAAATAATGAGATTTTAGTCAGTCATCACCAACATAATCTAACTATTATTATCAGTTCACTAGCATCAGTGGTTGGATGGTTCAACATGAAGCTGACATGTCAAAGGGCTGTGTTGCGCTCCAGTGTTTCAATTTTGACATAGTTTCTATGACTGGGTGCTCTTTCTAATGCAAACTACTTTATAGAGTGTATTGGGTGGTTTTGGGTTTTTTGTAGCACCAACATGTGTGAGGTTACCTTGTCATAGGCAAGACTAAATAACTGCCATAACTGGAAGGAGTATGGAATAAAAGAGTGATGATTTTCAGCATGGTGGTGGGAAGGTGAAATATGATGTGAGGGTGGTAATGGAGAGATTAACGGTGTAAACAGTGTTGGGAAGGGAAATATAAAAGGGACAGGAGAAAGGGGGAGGGAAAGGAGTAGTGTCCAGGGTTACAAATATCTTGGGTCATACATATCATCATCTGGAAAAGATTTTCTAACTAGAAAGTGTATGGCCTGGTCAGCCTGTAATGACATGCATAAGATCTGGTCATCAAATCTAAGTAGAGACTTCAAACTTGAAATCTTCAAAGCCACAGTCAAACCAATTCTACTATATGGCTCAGAAACCTGGATGTTATCAAAGAAGCTTGAGAGGTGGTTGGATGGAACCTACACTCGCCTCCTTATGAGAGCTCAAAATCTCTCGTGGAAGCGTCATCCAACCAAAATGCAAATATATGGGAAACTACCACCTGTGTCATCTCTTGTGAAAGGTAGGAGAGTCCAGTTTGCTGGACATTGTTGTAGAGCTGAAAACGAGGCAATTTCTACTCTTCTTCTCTGGAAGCCATCTACTCGCAACACCAGAGGGCACACACTCTCCTACCCTGAAGTAATCTCCAGGGATACAGGCATCCAGCAACAGGACCTCCATAATGCTATGATGGACTGTGAAGTCTGGCGTAGCATGGTAAATTCCATTGTCTCAACCACGGTTGAACAATGATGATGATGATGATGAGAAAGGGAGAGAGACACAGACAGACAAAGTTGAAAGGTCGATGCAGTACATTGTGTAGTGGTGAGATCCAGTGCTATAACTCTTTATAAGTGTGAATGGAAGGGAGCATGAGAGAGAGAGATGGTGGGGATGAGAGTAACTAAACTCCTCCAGATTGTCTTGAAAATTAAGTGAAGCACTGGTAGTCTGCTCATTAGAGATATAGTCAGGAAAGAACTACACTACAAAATATTCAATCAATGTTAAGTTATACAAATCACAGTTGACACTGTTTAATGTTGTTATAACTGAATTTCAGCAACATTATTTAAATATCATATGACTTTTCTTCTGTTATGTATATAAATCCATTGGGTAAATTGTTCTGCTTTAACCCTTTTGTTACCAATCCGGCTGAAACCGGCTCTGGCTCTGAGTACAAATGTCTTGTTTTCATAAGTTTTGAATTAAAATCTTCCACCAAACCTTAGTCACAATTTATGTTCCTAACACTAGCTGAATGATAACTAAGTTATTTTACTAAATTCTTTGTTATATTTAAAGTAATTGAAAGAAATACAGAGCATCTCAAAATAAATACAGTTACAAAAGGGTTAATAAAGCTCTGTGGTATATCTTAATAGATATAAAGATAATATCCTAAAATAGGTCTGGAATCTAACACCTCTTGATAAACCTTTTTTTTTATTATTTGTTTTCACTATTACTGTTACAGTCACTACCAACCATTATTAATGCTTCTGCTATTCACTATTCACTACCACCATCACTACAACACATGTATTTCATGCTTACTGTAACACACCTTTTTATGTCTAAATCTTCTGTTATCTTCTCTGAAAGATCCTCTTGTTATGTGATCAACTTACTTCCTTCAAGTTTTCTATGGTTTACTTTTGCTAGTAACATCTTCCACTAACAATTCTTGATACTTTCTCTTCCAGAATATTACTTCATATATGTCTTTTCAAACCTAATTTGTTTCACCTGCATACATCACTCAATATGCTTAATACTTAGTTACTTTATTCACTGACCAATAATCAACCTTACAAGTTACCATTATACACTTGATACAAATCTTCTATATTTGCTTTTCAAATTTCACTGATATATTCCATAATACTTCAGATGCATGTCTTTTCATACGAGGGCAGTAATAATTTATTTGATGTCTTCCATCCCACTGAACTATACATATTTCTAGCTCCATCTCCAGCACTATTCATGTAACTTTAGCAGCAAAACTTACCTTTTATTTCAAGTGATTTGTCTTGGTAGCCTATGACATTACTTTGATTTCTAGTGACCCATAATCCCCTTTTCAATGCTTCTTTATATTGTTACCTGCTTCAACATACTTGATGTACCTTAAGCTTTGATCAAGTCTCAATCCACTTGAGCTACATAAAATTTGTTGAGTGCCCATTCTTTCCACTCACTGCACAATATTAAGTTGGCCTTGTTTACTTAAACGATTGATGCCTTTTCATTTAATTCAACTCATTCAAGCTTTAAGCAACTTGTACAATTATTTGACAGATTATGCAATGTGAGCCATGTTAAAGTATACAAAATCTTCCATGGGAGTCCTTCACTGAACTCTGGGACAATTAAATCAAAGACAAACAGAAAAGTGTGGAGAATACATTTATTGTAAGTCCAATTGAGTGCACTGCCAATACTGACCCTAGTTTTAGCATCATTATATATCACCTGGAAAGCTCCACAACTGGTCCTTTTGCACCTAATCTTATAATTGCCCACTAATCAACAGACCATTTAACTCTATGAAAAGTTTTCTCCAGAACAATGTGTGTAAAATAAAGTTGTTTATCTTTTACTTGTTTCATTCATTTCAAGCAATTATATTATCAACACAATGTGTTGATAATGTAGCTAATGAATACCCTGAAGCTAATGAATACCCACTAATTTTGAAGTGTATCTAATCCTTACAGCAGTGAATTGTACATGTATGGCACCAATTTACAGTTACATTTGCTATGTGAAGGAGAATTAAAACTCGATTCCAGTGATAGAAAATATCTAGATTTGACTCTCTCTTTCTTATTATTCAGAAAATATTTCAATTTGTCTAGAAAATGAAAAAAAAAAAGAAATTGAATAGTTTTAATTATTTTCATTAACACCAAACTATTATTATTACTATGTATTATTTTACTAACATTGCAACTGTAGCATCTTGTAATGTCCTTATGTTCATTGAATAATGCAGAGGTCGATAGTAAATCTATTTACAAAGACTTAAAACCTTACTAAGCAATTGTTGCCATTCTCTATATTGCACTTGTTCTCTTTACTGATCATCAATTTATATTTTTTATCCTCAATCATAGGATTCAAATGTGTAAATTGCCTCTAAATAACTTGGGGATCTTAGAATCCTTCTGCAATTTAAAATGTAACTTTACCTTCTTTTTCCTTTCAGTGGGAACCAGTTCAGTTTTTTAACAATAAAATTATCTGTGATATGGTTGAAGGGAGACCAATTGGTGTGATAGCTATTATGGTAAGCATCATTTTAATATTGTATCATCTCTTAAAATCATATGGTATATACTTTCATTGATAAGTGCTGAAACTTTATTAAAGAATAAAATTTGAATGATGTAAACTCTGCAATTGTGTTTTTAAGGAAATAACTGAATATGAAAATCTAATTAGATAAAAGTTTGTGATAGTGTCTGACTTAACAATACTGAAACAACTGAATCAAGTTTTGTGAATCTCAGTTTTACAATTTAAACATTGAGATGTTTCGTTCACAATGCAGTTCTTCATGTTACTCATTTATAATGTTCCTCTGAAGGATCTCTAGAGTAACATTACTCAATAGGGTGTGTAGCACAAACATCAAGGAATCTCTCCAGGTCAATCTGTTACTTCTCCACAACTCCAATATTACAGACAAGTGATTAAAATGTTGAGTAAAGAATCACATGACAGATTCTTCAAGCCATGCCAACAAGCAAGAGATCTAGGGGTTGACCAAGAAAGAGGTGGCTGAATAATATCCTAAGCCTCGGTTGGTCATGCTTGGGAATCTAGCCAGAAAGTCTAATGATGGTTGCTTCTCATAGGAGCCTTTGGCAGAAGTACTTGAGGATTCTGTTCCCACAGCTCTCCCAAGAATGGTGGGTGAAGATGAATGGATGGATGGATAATAAAAGAATAAGAGAAAATGAGTGTTGGTTTTAAGGTGTTGGACTACCGATCTCATGAATGTACATTCAAAGCATGTTTGATCTATTGTGCTCCTGATTGAGATACATAATTTTGTCTTTCTGACTGACATAGATTCCTCTCTTGCACCCTAATTGGGAGGGTTTTTTGTTAGGCAGTGGTTGTTTTGGTAGGAAGTGGTTTGTTTCTTGCAAAAAGTGGGTTGTTTTGTTATGCAAATTTACAAAACCATAAGTGTGAAAAAATGTATGTAAAACAGAAATAAAATTCATTAGCTGTAACTCAAATGTACTTAATATTTTACTTGCATTAAATTAAATTTTTTTTAATAGACACACCTTTACATGTGTGTGTGTATGCTGGCATGGTTGTGTAGCTTAGAAGTTCACTTCCAGTCGTGTAGTTTGAAGTTCTGTCCCACTGTGCAACACTTTGGACAAGTGTCTTCTATTTACAGCCCTGTGTTGACTAATTCATTATGCATGGATGAGGTAGACAGAAACTGAAACCAACCTGTCATATGTGTGTGTATTTCTGTATGTACACACACAAATACACATATATACATATGTTTGTGTGTATGCATGAATCTGTTTCTTTACATTTGGAATCAACAAAGTCAGTTGTATAAGTTACGTTGTAGTGTTACTTTCCCTCTCAATAAACTGTCTGCTCACTTCACAACTTTGAAGTCATGTGAAATAAGAAATGCGTCACTTGAAAAACAGGTAAGGGTTATTGTTAGGAAGAGCAGCTGGCTGTCAAGCCTCAATAATATGTTTCTCTCAACCATTCTAACATTGAAACACGGATGTAAAATGCACTAACAAATCTCTCTCTCTCTTTATCTCTCTCTCTCTCTCTCTCTCAATGTGTGTGTGTGTGTATATATATATATATATATATATATATATATATATATTCCATGCTACATGGCAGTGAAACATGGGCCATGACTGCTGAGGACATGTGTAAGCTTGCAAGGAATGAAGCCAGTATTCTGCACTGGATGTGTGATGTCAGTGTGCATACTCGACAGAGTGTTAGTACCTCGAGAGAAAAGTTGGACCTAAGAAGCATCAGATGTGGTGTGCAAGAGAGACAACTGCGCTGGTATGGTCATGTGGCGAGAATGGATGGGGATAGCTGTGTGAAAAAGTGCCACACCCTAGCGGTTGAGGGAACCTGTGGAAGAGGTAGACCCAGGAAGACCTGGGATGAGGTGGTGAAGCACGACCTTCGAACATTAGGCCTCACCGAGGCAATAACTAGTGACCAAGACTTTTGGAAATATGCTGTGCTTGAGAAGACCCAGCAAGCCAAGTGAGACCATGACCTCATGGCCTATGACAGGAGTGTAACCAGCCCACTTATGCATATATTTCCTTCATTGGACACTAAACTCTGCTTGCGAAGACCTGTTGAGGCAAGTGAGATCGAAATCAAATTCGATGACTGGCATCCGTGCTAGTGGAGCACTAAGAGCACCATCCGAGCATGATCGTTGCCAGAGCAGCTAACTGGCTTGCATGCCGGTGGCACATAAAAAGCACCATTCAGCATGATCATTACCAGCATTGCCTTACTTGCACTTGTGCTGGTGGCACGTGAAAAATCATTCGAGCAAGGTCGTTGCCAGTGCCATTGGACTGGCTCCTGTACAGGTGGCATGTAAAAAATACCATTTGAGCATGGCCATTGCCAGTACTACCTGACTGGCCCTTGTGCCGGTGGCACATAAAAGCACCCACTACACTCTCAGAGTGGTAGGCGTTAGGAAGGGCATCCAGCTGTAGAAACTCTGCCAGATCAAGATTGAAGCCTGGTGCAGTCATCTGGTTCGCCAGTCCTTAGTCAAATCATCCAACCCATGCTAGCATGGAAACAAACGTTAAATGATAATGATGATATAAAATATATATATATTTAAAATATATATTAAATATATATATATATATATATATATATATAAAATATATATATTTCAGTATGTTATGGAATTTTTTTATTGGTTTTCATGACTGAAAATTTAATTCAATTTTCACTGCAACTTGAACTCAGAATCAAAAGGAGACGGAATTAAATTCAATAAAACATTAATACTAGCAACTACTATTTTAGTCATCTCTACTAGTCAACTAGGCATTATGAGATAGTACTGCTAGTAAATATGCATCCAGAGACTTCAAACAATTAACCATAATTGATTGCATTTTGAATCATGATTTTAATGAAAGTTATCTTGAAGAAATTGTAAATTGACTTGCAAAATGATAGTAACTACAAATATTTTTTTTTTCTTTTTTTTTTTTGCCTGACCTTTCATTAATATGTCATAAATACACACTGACAAATTGATCAAAGTAATTCTCTATAAAATTTCTTATTTCTAACAAGTAGACTATGTTTACTTTATTTCAGGATGAAGAATGTGTTCGTCCTGGAGATCCAACAGATCTGACTTTCTTAGACAAGCTATCTCAGACTCACAAGGACCATGCACATTTTATATCTCATGTATCAGCAGACACTGCAACAAGAAAAACAATTGAACGGGATGTATGTTGAAATTTTAAGAAATATTGTTCTATTTTCTATTTTAAATAATTGCTTTTGTCTTTATATTCATCTCAATTTTGGCAAAATTCAGATCACTGAAATTTAACTGAATTATTTATTATAAATGTATCCTAATCTTCAGAGAGGTGGGTGGTTAAAGTGTTGTTATTTAGCTGTAATTCCATGGATTCAAATGGCAAAAGTTGAATTGAATCTACTTGATAAGACACCTGTTTATTTCAGACAATTTTTAGTTGATTGGATGCATATTCTCAGCAGCTAGGAGGCATTTATGATACAATGATGTGCATTTCAGCTCAAGATATATGAGCTCATTTGTTTTCTATTTATCATCTACATTCTAGCTTTAAATCTACTTTCTCTACTTTAGGGTCCAGTAATACTATTTATATTAATGTACTAGCAGTATCGCCCGGCGTTGCTTGGGTTTGTAAGGGAAATAACTATATAAGCATTTTTAGAGAGTTACTTCCTTTATAGATGCCAATTCAGGCTTTCTTAGCCATTTCTGTTTTGGTGTCTTCAAACCATGAAGTCGTTGTTCTAAAAGAACGCTGGTCTCCTTGACAACGCATTACGACGTTGATTTCCTTAAACTCCCTTCCCCACAGCTTCACGAGGGAGGGAAGAAGGGGGAGAAGCAAACACAGGTGCAGGTGTTTGAGCGTGGACGCCAACTCCGCCGCCATCGACACACGAAAAATTATGCATTAAAATGGAATAAAAAATGATGTTAAATTATTTTTAAAATCGTAGACTCATCGTAGACGCGCGCTAATAGCCAGACGGGCTCGATATTAATCACGACTATAAGCTACCCGAATTTGGTTAAACTGCACCGCAAAATGTGGGAGGAGTTAGGAATCTAAATCGTAGGAGACAGACACTCACACAACTACAGTTTTATATATATAGATATACCAGCTTTCATTGGCTATAGTTATGTGCATGCATATGCACATGCTCAAATTTCTTGGTACCTTTATATATCTACTGTAGTTTGGACTACTCCAACTACTTCTTAAAATGGTTTTGTAATATTTCTACATTACCTTAGATATTTTTAACTATATCATATTAAAAGTGCATAGAATTCAGAATTTTGTTCATAGCCAAAACAAATTTTCAAATGGATTAGTCTCTCTACATAAAAGAATAAGTGTCACAAGATTGAAACAACTTACTGCTCTGAACTGTTGCAGGATTGTAAAATTAAAAAGTGATTTGTTAGTTTGCAGTGCTGACTTTATTTTCTGGCCATACTGATTTTCCTATGGTCTGCTATATAAAGAGATCTATTGTGCATCTACAATATTGTCACTTAAGAAACTTGCATTTGAAAACTTTTCAGGTGTAGAATTAGAAAAATATGAAAAATAAACTTTCAAGTTTTAAGTAGTAATAAAGGCCTTTTTTAAAAAACATTTTTTGGCAGAAACCTCACATTTATGGGGAATAGTTATTGTCAGTCAGTCAAATTGCTACATGATTTATACTTATTTTATTGACTTACGCAAAGAAATGAAATACCAATTCAGATCTGATGGCATTTGAACTTTGGAATGTCTTGCACTTTACCATTTCAACTTCCCTGTAGTATTACTTTTGATAACAGCACCAATAATAATGATGATTTCTTTTAATATATAGTAATAATATTTTATTAGTCCCAGAGGCTCATATATACATTACAAAATGTTACAATGGAGATGCGCATATAAAAATAATGTATGGTAAGTAGCCTGCTTACCAGCCACATGGTTCCGGGTTCAGTCCCACCGCGGGGCATCTTGAGCAAGTGTCTTCTACTATAGCCTCGGGCTAACCAAAGCCTTGTAAGTGGATTTGGTAGACGGAAACTGAAAGAAACCCATCGTATATATGTGCGTGTGTGTGTGTGTATGTTTGTGTTTGTCCCCTAGCATTGCTTGACAACCGATGCTGGTGTGTTTATGTCCCCATCACTTAGCAGTTTGGCAAAAGAAACCAATAGAATAAGTACTAGGCTTACAAAGAACAAGTCCTGGGGCCTGTTTGCTCAACTAAAGGTGGTGCTCCAGCATGGCCGCAGTCAAATGACTGAAACAAGTAAAAGAGTAAAAGAGAGATTGAGTGAGAGTAGAGTGGAGTCTACTCTCTGGCTTTGTGTTGTCACAGGTCACCTCTGCAATCATTACTTGATCATACTGAGAAAAAAGAGGACGACAAATCAAGAGGCATTGTGAATACCAATATTTCTGGCCATGACCCTATTTTCCTAATGCCTGTCCACAAGTACCTGGCATACCAGCTCTGCCTATCTCTTTACATTACCCATGGTCTTAAAGATCAGACACATGCTTCTATATCCCTTGCTGCAGTCAATTGGCCAGTGATTTCTCCAACTTCGTTTTTAAAAGCATAAATGAAAGCCAAGATTTGCTTTATGGAAAATTAAAGCTAAATCATTTCCCTTTTTGTTTTCTCTTATGTAATTTTGTTTTGTAAAGAAGCACTCACTTTTACAACATACTACACCTATGTTTTTTTGTTTTTGTCTGGAGTTGACTAGTGTCTAATATCTTATTTTGGCTTGTAATTCTGGCAAGGAATGAGTTATTGTTGTTGTCAGTGCGTTTGTTATTGTCATTCAAGTCTGCATTTTCACCACTTATTTTTATATGTCTAATTTTAACTGTCTTTGTTTATAACTGTTTGTAATTTTTTTCTATTAATTTTATTTGTTATTAAATTTACTTTTATGTTTTTATGTTGTGTTTTCAAAAATTGGTTGGTGGGGTATATTTGTTGCTATCATCTTAGTGACTAGTACTCCCACCAGCTGTCTTAGAGATAGCTATATTAAACTATTAATAAGCAAAACAAATTGGATGTTTACAGTAGTATGTGTACACAATAAAAATGTCAAAAAATTTCAGAATAATAGTGGAGAATGGACCTTTAGATATTCTGAAACCATTTATTAGTTTAAAAAAATAAATAAAATAAAATAAAATTATTTTCTCAATAATACACATGGTAAAAATTCAGTTTTATAACAAACGTTAGCAACAACAATACAATAGAAAACACAAAACAAAGCCAAAATACTGCACATGTCTAAGTGGCACAGAGAAGAAAAAATCCCATGTATGGATAACTGCCAATCTTCCTGAGAAAAAGCTTATCTATGTCTGCATATACAAGTGCAAATGTATGATCTACTTTCACTAAGCGAGGTTTTTAGCCTAAATTATGTAAGATATATAAGTACTAAGAAGCTGAATCATATTCAGAGATATACCTTTAAACAATAAAAGCTGCTATGCACACTAGTGTGAACATCATTACTAACCCTTAAGAAAAGACAATGAATTTAAAGAGAGATTGCAAAATGTTATACTATTATCTAATACATTATTATCTAAATAATAGAGCAAGTTGTTACTAACTTTAGCTCAGATCCTATTAAGATAATTGGTTAAAAATAGATTACTGTAAATCCTCGAGTATAGTCTGCCCTTGAGTATAATATGCAGGGGATCTTTAGGGGGTTGTACCTCTGAAAAACCTAAACCTTGTGTATAATACGCACCCTTTCTCTAACTTGAGTCAAGGAGGTCTATATAACATCCTTGGTTTGTAAAAATATATACGATAACATCCTTTATTATTATTATATATATAACATGATGCAAACATGTAGCTTTTTTGCGCATTTTGTTTGCAGAAAATAAAGAAATAACAGTAGTAACGTTTAATAAATGTTGCTTACTGCAAGTTATGAATGATTCTTTTATGACTTCATTGCTTTTAGGCTTAGCTTAAGGTATTTTCGCGCCCGACATCACAAAATGCGTCTGAATAAACATTGCTGGACAGCAAATAGAGACTCAGACATTGCTTAGAAATATTTTTCATTTTCTAATCTCGTATATAGTACACATTAGGGATTTTGACCTTTAAATTTTGGGGAAAAAATGCAGATTATACTTGAGGATTTACGGTACTTTTGATGGTTTTTGCATAATTTCATTAAAATAATATTAACAATAAAAAATACCTGAGTTGAAGAAATTGGTACTGTTTCTAAAAACTATAATATCCAAAAAGCTTCATATATTCCTTAATTGTTCATTTAACTTTTGATCCATTATTATTTTGCTAGCAATTTCGTCTGATCCATTATGCTGGAGAGGTTACATATAATGTCAAAGGATTTTTAGATAAAAATAATGACCTTCTCTACCGAGACTTAAAAGAAGTAAGTTATATACAATTTATTGATATTACTACTGTGTGATATTAAATTTTATTCTGATTTACAATTTTCTTTGATAATCATCGACAATTATATGATGTTCGTTTTCGACTTCCCAATCTTTACACTTGTCACTTACCTCCCTTCCATCATATACATTTCCCATCTCTCTCTTCCCCCATACACTCATGCAGCCTCCATCCACCCATACTCCTGGCTCTTCTGCCCCAATCATTTCTCATACCTTGAGAGTCCATCCAGATATTTCGTCACCCCTATATTTATCTCTTTCTAGCTCCACCCAATTACTCCCACACTCCCTTCTAAAATGTGAGTTGCCATATGGCTCCTCTGTAGCAAGAAATCTATTCTGCACTGGCCCCTTCTCATAACTTTACTCATCCTGTCCTAGCATAAAGCCACCCTGTCTAGTTTTATAGTCTTGTGAGCCACATGGCAACCACACTGGTACTGGCAGCTAGCAAAAAGCACCCAGCATCTGCTGTTAAGTGGTTGGCATTAGAAAGGGCATTCATCCGCAGAAACCATGCCAAAGCAAACACTGGAGCATGAAGCAGTCCTTGGATTCACTGGATCCTGTTAAACTGTCCAACCCATGCCAACATGGAGCATAGACATTCAGTGATGAAATAAGCACATATATTTTCTTTTATGTTGTAAGAATCAGCAGAGTCATTTTAGCATTAAGAAAAATACTTCATATTATTTAATAAATCTCTCTCCCTCATACAATCTTGCTGCCTCCATCCACCCATACTCCTGGCTCTTCTGCCCCAATCATTTCTCATACTTAGGTTGACGAGGGAAGGGTGACCTCCCTTTGCAAATACCATAAGGGCACAGAAAGTGTGCCTAAAGCCAGCTGGAGACGATGTTCTCCTGGGGCTACAAGCTACAGTAACACCCACCCTTAGTGGTTAGCCATATTGAGATGGCAAGTATACCTCACATTCGTATTATTTGTTTTGACTCTATTCACTGAGTTCAAATACTGCTGTGGTCATCTTTGCTTTCAACCTTTCAGGTTCAGAAAGAAAGAAAAGTATCAATGTTGAGCTGTGGATTGGCAGAACTGAAAAGATTAAACTGGATGCCTTGCAGCATTTGTTCCAGTCCTTTTGTGTTCTAAGTTCAAATCCTACCATGGTCTGTTTGGGTTAATTCGACAATCAGTTTAACACTACCATCTAACACCTGCGATGCCTTATGTAAACACCACTCTATTGCAAGCATTTAGACTAGGTCTTTGGCTTGAAGATTACTTCCTCCTTCCTTCCTGTCAGTCTTGGAGACCCTGTAAAGGGCTATGGGCACTACCTTGACTAGAAGAGTTTTTAACTGCAGAATTCAAATGAGATAAAGCTATAAATAATAGGCGTAAATACTGGGTCAAAAACCCTTGTGGATAGAAAAGTTGAAGGCTGCCTCTGGGACCCACATCTTCTGTAATCATGACTGACTTTCTACCATTGGACCAAAACAATCCTTCAAAATTCATTGTTCATTTTAGAAGCTTTGTTCTTACCAGATAATTGTATGTTGTTTACATCATAAGAATTTGGAAACTTCAATAGAACATGAAATAATCAGGGTTTTTTTTAACTGTAGAACTTTAGTTCTACAATTAAAAACAAATAATTTCATGTTCTCTCAAAGTTTCTAAATACTTATAAGTAAAGACCCCTTCAGTCATGAATGACCATTGGATTGGACCTAGAAAGTTACCTTCCAAGGCTCAAGTCTGGGCAAGGTTGTTTATGGAAGACCATCAGTTGTCCATGCATACCAGTTTCCCCTCTCCATGTCACTGATGTTATCGAAGGGAAAGACAAAGGCCAGTACAGCTTGGCACCAGTTCTTGAGCAAGACACTTTATTTCACATTGCTCCAGTTCACTCAACTGTAGAAATGAGTTGCCAAGCTGTATCGACCTAAATGCTTATGATATAAAAAGAAAATTGCTAATTTATTCTAGTGGTGTTGATACATTTTATCTCTACATATATATTTTTTTTTCTCTCTCTTCAGGTGATGTGTACAGCAACAAATCCAATAATTGCATTATGTTTTCAGAAGGAAGAACTTATCAGCAAGAAAAGACCAGAAACTGTATGTATTTCTTAAGGCTTGAATTTGAAACTGTTACTGTGTCCTTTGTTTAGATTGAAATTTATCATCAGTTAAGATTTTTTTTTATGAGAAAGTGAAATTAAAAAATTTTAACTGCTAGTTTTTAGAATTTTACAGTATTCTTGAATTTGGGATTGTAGACTTATTTATCTCTCTACATCACAAACAAACATACTCACATATATAGCTGTCCAGTAAGTTTTCATAACTCAGGAAAAATCAGGCAATTATTTATTAGGTAATAGAGTGGGTGTATTGTTCATACAGCATTATAAATTTAGTCTCATAATAGCCAATTCATATTACTGAACAGTTTCATGCTAAAGAACCTTCCATGGGTGGTAGAATGATTTAACAATCATCAGATATAAATAATATATAATGAAATTATTGTATACAGTGCTCAGGTGCACCACAACTTGTCAAAAGTGCATATAAAGTATATGCAGTAATGTACAAATGTCTGGAAAGCGAACAGTGTATGTGTCAGATACATACTTGCATGTGTATGGAGGGGAGAAAATCAGGTGTAGTGTTGGCGAATCTCAGGAAGCATGGAAGTTTTGAAGGATGCAGTGCTCCGACAACTAACAACTGATGCCGGCAGTTTGTTCCATGCTTCAGCAACTCTTAGCGTGAAAAAATGTTTTCAAAAGTCATGGGAGCTGTGCTGTTTTCTGACTTTGTAAACATGTCCATTATTGTTTGTAAGGTGGTTAATAATTTTATGGGTGTCTGCGAAGTCAGCTGCCAGACGTCGGAGTTTCAATGTGTCCATGGTTCAGCTATTACTCATACTTTAGCAATTTAGCAAAAAGGTCAATAGGATAAATACCAGACTATAAAATAAATATTAGAATCAAATCAATTTGTTCAACTAAACTCTGATAGGCAGTGCCTCTGCATGGAGTCAGTGACCGAAACAAGTAACAGATAAAATATAAATTATCTAATAAGTAAGCATTTGATGAGTTATATCATATATTATCACAACCAAAGGTGGCGAGCTGGCAGAAACGTTAGCACGCCAGGCGAAATGCGTAGCTGTATTTCGTCTGCTGTTACGTTCTGAGTTCAAATTCCGCCGAGATCGACTTTGCCTTTCATCCTTTCGGGGTCGATAAATTAAGTACCAGTTACACACTGGAGTCGATGTAATCGACTTAAACTGTTTGTCTGTCCTTGTTTGTCCCCTCTGTGTTTAGCCTCTTGTGGGTAGTAAAGAAATATATATCATATATTGCTTAACTTTTCATTTTTTTTAATCCACTCCTTGCTCTGGTAAATGACAAGACTGACATAGCTCTGAAACTTAATTCTGAATTGTTAACTATTTTAAGTTAACTGCTTAGTCGGAACGCTTTTGTTACCATACTTCTGTTGAAATACATGCTTATTATTTCAATTAATTTTTAAAATTATGAAGAATTTGGTAAAATAACTTTGTTAATATTATGCTGATGTTTGGAATATACTTTAACATGGAATTTTAATGGGAAATTTGAATTTATATCTCTTTAGATAGGAAATATATATTTTAGAACCAAGGGTGGTCCCAGGTCAGTTGATATCAAAAGAGTTAAGGATATTAGGAAATTTGTTAAAGAACATTTAACTGACATTGAAGAAGTTTAGATTTTGTACAGAAGCTCTCTATGTTTGTGAAGGCATATGGTTTGGTGGTTAGGGTATTTAGCTCACAATCATAAGGTCATAAGTTCAATTACCAGCCAAGTATTGTGTCCTTGAGCAAAATACTCTATTTCACATTGCTTCAGTCCACTCAGCTGGCCAAAATAAGTTGTACCTGTATTTCAAAGAGGCCAGCTTTGTCACAGCTGTGTTATGCTGAATCTCTTTGTGGACTACATTAAGGGTATGCATGTCAGTCGAGTGCTCAGTCACTTACACATTAGTTTCATGAACAGGCTGTTCCATTGATCGGACAACTGAAACTCTCATCATAATAACTGACGGAGTGCTAGTTCTCTATGTTTATTCAAACCATTTGACAATTTAAGAAGGATATTTTTTCTACTGTGAACTTTTCCATTTTATTTTATAAATTTTCATACAAGAAAGGAAAAATGTCATACATATTTTTGTTTGTCATTCATTTTAAAAATTGAAACCTTTTGGGGTTAAAATAGAAATAATGAAAATATTACTAAAAAAAATTCAGTTTTGCTAGTAAAACTGGTGGATATTTTATTTAAATATTTGGTTCCATTGTTATTTGGTATGTACATTCTATTGCTAAATGATTAAATTCCAAAATGCTCCCCGTTTTACAAATAATTCTTTTATGGATTCATTTTTTACTGGGCATGTACATTCAATCCTAATTTTATTGTTAAATGAATAAAATCCGAAATGCTCCTTATGTTGCAAATAAGTCTGTTTTGGTTTCATTTTTATCTAGCATATACATTTGATTCTAATTCAAATTCTTATATTAATAAACTCCAAAATATTCCTTATTTCACAAATAATTATATAATGTTTTGGTTTTTTTTTTTTTCAGGCAGCAACACAGTTCAAGGTCAGCCTTAATCAACTTATGGAAAATCTGATGTCAAAAGAACCTTCTTATGTTCGTTGTATTAAACCAAATGATTCTAAACGATCTGGTTAGTCCTCACTATTTCAAGCTTGTCATTAGGTCTCTTTGTATTTCAGTTATTATATTATTGTAATATAACACACCTTGTGGGACTACTTTGAGGAACTATCATTGTAGAAGCTACCCTGTAATCATTTGACTTGCAAGAAATCATAGCCAAATATCTATAGATTGTACCCTACTTTGTTGAAAAAAACAGACACATTAAATAATGTATCTATTCTTTTCAAGAAATGAGCGATCATGTAAAGATGGGTGTAAAAAGCTGGAGTGGTCATGGCTGGAATGCTTTTGATCATAGGTCCATTCAATCATGGTTGACACTGAGTTTAAAAACAAAATAACATGGATCAATCTTAAGTAAACTTTCAAGAAAAGGGAAGTTAGCGCGTTGAGATCTAAGGAAGATAATTTTTCAGGCATGTAGTAATATACGCTATAATATTGAATGAATGAAAGTTCTTGTAGCCGAACTTTTCTTTTGATGTACAGTCAGTCTTCCAACAATGTTTTCAAAATGCATGTTGCACAAGTTTAACCTTCAGGAAAATTACGAATAAGTTATAATCTTGTGACTAAGGGAAATTCTACTGAAGAAACTTTCATTACATCTAATTTAAACTATAATTTCTTTTTAAATCGTTATTTGTATTAACACGAAGACACATGAAATAGAAGGGATTTCTAACTTAGTTACAAGTTAACAAAGGGTAAAGTTGAATATATCATCATAGTACTTGATTGGTACTTTCTTTCATCGAACTTAAAAGATGAAATGCAAAGTTGACTCCGTCAGGATTTGAACCCAGATTCATCACTAAATATCACAAAGCATTTTGTTCACTATTCTAACGATATGGCCAATCCGTTGTTAGTACTTAATTCAGGCTGAGTCGTAGCTAGAGTGTGTAGCACGCAGGCCAGTTCATGAGTTTTGTCACACACCTACCCCTAGGGCTCCAAACCTATATAGACTTATACAGCAGATCCAAAAGTGCTGCCTCTCTCCCACCCATAAAAGCATTGCCTAGAGCAAATCACCCCTCCCCTAGCAACATTACTGAATACAAGGAAAACTGCAAGGTCCTCTCTAAGCTGGTGAGATCAATGCTGTTGATGTTTAGATTTAGTGTCTGTGGATCAACGTATCTTGGAAAACTTTCACAGGGAAGGAATTCAGAGGATTGCAGTTCTGGAGAAGAAGGCTTAGAAGAATATCTAGTATGAGGTTTAGGAATGGTGAGATACGGTCAAGTTAACAATATTAAAGGAAAAGGTACTTTAGATCTTTTAAGCAGAGGTGTTACTTTGCTGTATTTTTTTTTTTTTTGTTAGTCTGTTTTCCCTATTGGTGTGGGTTGTATGTGTCATTACAGTCCGAGCCAGTTCTTATTCAGAGTTACTGCTCTTCTGCATTGGCTGGAGGACCATGTTTCATATGTATGTTTCGTTTTGGTTGGACAAATGACCAAAAAAGCTAGATAGAATAGAGAGTCATGACAAAAAAAGGACCTGGATGGGTGACTGGAGGTAGCGAGTGTAGGAGCAGCATGATTGGTGATGGAGGGTTAGTAACAGAAGCAGAGGTGAACAGTGCTAAGAGTGAATAATAGTTATCAATTGCAAATGGCTTGTGAAAGAGAGAGTGGTGGCTGGAAGTAAAGAGAGGATGATGGTTGGATATATAGGATACTATCAGTAACATGATACACTGAATGGAAGGAATGAGTGAAGAGACTGTGAATGATGATAGCAAGATGAGTTTCATAGAAGTAAGGGAGGCAGCAGATGTAGACTTGACAAAGTACACAAGTTGCTGATTCAAACGAGCATGGTCTGCTCTGATAGTGGTTGAAGAATCAAAGAGAGGATATAGAATACCTGTAGGCTTGTGGTTGTGATGTCTTACAGTGATGAGTAGTCCCTTTTTTGTTTTTGTTTTTTGTGTGTGTGTTTTTTTTTGTTGTTTTTGTTTTTTCACATTAGTTGGAGATTCTTTGCATGTGATTAAGATTGTTTGTATATATAGCAGTTGTACTGTCTCAGATATGTAAACTATAGACATGTTCTGATGTTTCCTCATCTGTTCAGAACTGCATAAAAATATTGTCATCAACCAAAATCTATCAGCATGCTTTGTATGCTGAATTGTACCCCTATTATATATGTAACAAGAAGCAACTAGAGTTTCCATTTTTTTTTTTTATTTGTCCTTCACCACTTCAACTTTGTAAATATCTAAGAAGTTCAGCCTCAGGTCATCCCTGATCAAGGGGACATAAGCTTTAGGACAGTGTACTTGTAATTATTCTACCATGTTTTCAAACATATATCCTTGAATACATTAGCCATCCACCCTCTTTTTAAAACAGTAGTGTCTGATTTTAGGGATATTTGGCTGCTATTTCTAGCATACCAAACTACCATTTAGAAGCTCCTTCATTATTTGGTAAATAGTATGGTAACATGAAAGTTTTTATTAAAAAATACTTGTCTTTAAATTTAAATTAGTTATGTGTCAAAGAAACTTCATGGTTCCTTCTATTTCATAAAATTAGCATAGGCACAGGGTCACAATTCTGAGGAAAGGACCTAGTGACATAAATCAACTCACTTTATTTTATTGGACCCTTCCAGAAAGATGAACAACAGTCAACCTTAGTGAAATTTGAACTCAGAAGATAAAGGGACATAACTAGACACCACAAAGCATGTTGTCTGTCCCTCTATTAATTCTACCAATCAAATAATATCAGAACCCTTAAAATTCCTGAAACTTCTCCTTTGTCTTCCAGATAGAAAAATCTAATATTTTTCAGGTATTGTTTGTTTATTTTATAATCCATATCACTTTATGGTTGTCTCCTTCATTATCTCTGTTAATACTTTCCTTTTTCTAATGTTTTTCTATAATTAGACCTCTTTGATGACCAAATTGTTAGTCATCAGGTGAAATACCTTGGTCTGATGGAAAATCTACGTGTACGAAGAGCTGGCTTTGCTTACAGAAGACCATACGAAGTTTTCTTGAAAAGGTAAATAAATAAGATTCTATAAACAGTTTGTTTATATATTTTAACCTTGTTAAATTCTTTAAAATCTATTTGTGCATCATGCAAATAATAATGCATGAGAATGTGGCTTGGTTGAAACATATATCAGTTTTACTTTTCATATGACTGATGACATTGTTGGATAACCTTAGTCAACAATACTTGAACAGACTTGTGGTGTGGAGACAATTGACTGAATAACAAGGAGACAAAATCCCAATGTCTTAGATATACAGATATGATACATAAAGAGTAGAATCTTCTATCTTTTATTTGTTTAAGTAGTTGAATTGTTGCCATGCTGGGGTACCACCTTGAAAAGTTTTGTCAATTCAATTCCATTCATTTTATTCTGGTACTTATTTTATTTGCTTATTTTGCCTAGCCACTAAGTTACAGTGATCTAAACAAACTAACTGGTTGTCCAGTGGTGGTGGGAAGCAAACATAAATAGGACAGGCTTCCAGCTACCAAATTCACTCACAACACATTGGTCAGCTCAGAGCTATAGTAGAAGATACTTGCCCAAGGGTTGCATATTGGACTGAACCCAAAACCACATGGTTGAAAAGTGAGCTGATTAACTCCACAGCCATATCTTCAGTAAGACTTGACCAATTTCAAGAAATCTTTTTATTAAATATCAAGGGAGGGCTGTTAAGTTAAGATTTGGATTACTGACTGCACAGTGATAAGTTCAAATATCATTAGAGTTATTGTGTCATGTCCTGGAGCAAAAGACACAGCCTAATGATACTTGCTACATCACTATTATTTTAACATTCACCCTTCCATGTTTGCATGGATCGGATTGATTTCCTTGAGGCAGATTTTCTATGGCCTGATACTCTACCTGCCACCATCCCCCACCTGTTTCCAAGCAAAGCAATATTTACCCATAGTCAGATAGGTTTTCATGGAAGATTAGAAATAAGCGACACCACTTGTATGACAGTGATGATCACTTACAATTATCATGCAATGTTCACATATATATATATATATATATATATATATCAGTGGCAACTCTGGCACTCAGGCTTAGCCCAAGTATAAATTTAGTGAAGTGAACATGTATTTGCAAGCCAATTTAATTTCTGCCGACACTGACTTCAAGTATGTAATTGCAGCCAATAACTCAGGCCTCTTTTATTGAGCCTGGTTGCAGTTCATTTGTTTTTGTTCAGCATCTGGCAGTCATCTTAGAGGTGTCCTGTGTCACAAATTATCAGTTCTCTCGGCATCGTTCACACGTGCCTGACTCATAAAAATTAAAAAGTAATTCAAATTCGATGTTTTCTTGAAGAAATAAATTCAAGGATTTAAATTCCAATACATAAAAAGTTTCCGTTCTACAATATTCTTAAAGGAACGAAAAATTATTCAGCAACTCAAACTAGTATGAACGAGCCTGGCAGGTGTAAAAGACTAACTGGCATCTTTTGTCAAGAGAACAAGCAATAGTCAAATCACTGATGTTTGTTGTGCACTCTGCTGTTATTTGATTACTGTTATTTTGTGCGTCTGTGTGTTAAGATCAATTGTGCTTTGCAAGGTTGCTTTATTTTTACCCTTAACTTAGAAATGGAGAAATACATAGTGCTAGATATAAAAAAAATAAGCTATTTGGGGCTAAAAGTATTGCGGAAAAACGTGAAATTCATCGAGCAGGCATGCGTTTTATGCGAAATCTGTGATGAGCCTGAGTAAAGCTGATGATCTGGAGTCACCTCTGATATATACATATATATATATATACACACACACACACACATATATATCATCATCATCATTTAGCGTCCGCTTTCCATGCTAGCATGGGTTGGACTGCACACACAACTGACTTCTTTCAGTTTCCATCTACCAAATTTATGCACAAGGCTTTAATTGACATGGGGCTATAGTAGAAGACACTTTGCACAAGGTGCTTTGTTTGTTTGAACCAAGTTGTTGTTGGTGGTAGTGGCTTTTAGTTTTAGGTCAGTTGCGAACATTCTGGTTTTTAGGGATATCTAAAATGATGTGTCCTTTTTAAAATAGATGTAATATGAAGGAATTTGGATGCTATTTCTAGCAGATTGAATGACCACAGAGAGACTCTTTCTTTGGTTCATTTATAGATCAGTGTTTTTCTTTGGCCATCATGTTTTTATTATGGAGTTGGTTGGATTGCCCTTCCTGAAAGTGTATATGTTACAATGAGAAATTCATTTTAAAAATAATAGAATTTCTTGAGAACATTTCAACATTACATGAGCTGGTCAGTTAACTACATATAGGCTGTACCCCTCCCTTGGTTTTCTTGATTGTTTGGTATTGTTTTTG
The DNA here is from genome assembly GCF_006345805.1 of Octopus sinensis. Taxonomy (NCBI): domain Eukaryota; kingdom Metazoa; phylum Mollusca; class Cephalopoda; order Octopoda; family Octopodidae; genus Octopus; species Octopus sinensis. The sequence continues at coordinate 46,844,458 of NC_043002.1, read as the reverse complement.
TTCTGAAGCTGGAATTTAAGCAAGAAACACTTTTTTTTATTATTATTGACACACTTTTGATCTGTTGTTACGCTGATCATCATACTTCCAATGAGACATTAATTAGCATCAAACAAATTAATTAAACAGGAGTATAAAAAAAATCAATCCTAATTAAACCTAACTTCTGAAGTACATCAATTGTATAAAATCTTGGAACTTTTAAATGAGGTATTCATTTCAGTTTAATATTTTTAATTAAATATTCACTTTTGTTTTCTCTTTGATTTGGTTTGTTGCATTCTTAAATATATTAATATAAACCAACATACTAATTATGATGTTTCACTACAAAATTGATCAACAGCAGTCTGCTGACTATTTGATTTCGTTGAAAAATCCAGAATGAGTTTGAGTAGAAGATCCTGCTTTAAGTTTTTATTCCTTGAAATTCCTGTTTGCATTCATTTTCTAAGGAATTTAACCCCAAATTTGCATATTCAATTTTTAATGTGACCATTTTACTCAAGAAGCAACATCTTTAAATATTCCTTTATCTCACCACCTATCTATTCTACTGTTGAATAAAAGACATATTTATACCAAAATTATCTTTTATGAAAACAAGATTGGTAACTTTCTTTCTGGCTGCTTTCTAGTTCTTTCTATTCTCTGACTGTAAATCTATATATGTGGATACTAAAATGTATTACAAATGTAGGGTAATTTTTTTCTTGTCTTTATGAAAAGCAATATTAGATGGTATTTTAAGGCAGCGAGCTGGCAGAAACGTTAGCACGCCAGGCAAAATGCTTAGCGCTATTTCGTCTGCTGTTATGTTCTGAGTTCAAATTCCGCCAAGGTTGACTTTGCCTTTCATCCTTTCGGGGTCGATAAATTAAGTACCAGTTACGCACTGGGGTCGATGTAATTGACTTAATCCGTTTGTCTGTCATTGTTTGTCCCCTTGTGGGTGGTAAAGAAATAGGTATTTCCAATGCAATTGTATTCACAAAATATAAAATCATTTTAAATACTTTAGCTCTTTTAACAATTCATAGATTGGGAGTTATAGTATACGGTTAGATCCTTGAGTCCTACCATATCTTTCAGTGCGATTAGATATTCAAATATGAATTAGAAACAGTGCTACTGTTGTAAACATTAACAGTTCATCTCCAGTTTGGTTCAAGTGTGCAATGTTGATAAGTCACAAAAGTGATGAAACATCAATGACCTTTGCTCTTGAATGGAATTTGGGTGAGTTGTCTTGCCTCTCTTTGACTTTCAGGTGTTTTAACACCCAGTGCTTTGAGGGGGTCATCCTCACTGCACCAAATCACAGTCTACCAGCAAACAAGCAAGGCACATGGACTGAGTTTATGTGGTCAATAGTGATTATATATGTAAAAAGTGTGTATTAATAGAATACCATAGACACTGAAATTGTGTATTAAACATACTGAAAAGCTCTGCATAGCAACTTGAACTTAGTTTTTGGTTACATTCTGAAGATGAAATATATTAAATATTTAAAAACAAATTTCTTGCTTTAAATAAAATTTTCTTTCCAACAGGTATAAATCCTTATGTCCTTCAACATGGCCTTCATTCAATGGATCACATAAAGATGGTGTCCAGTGTTTAGTCAAGTACCTAAAGTACGGAGACGATGACTATCGACTTGGAAAGTAAGTTTTTGCTTTAATCATTGAAGCTTTAATTTATATGCTAAAATTTTTACTATTTTTTCATTTGCAATGTCTTCAAACCTAATGATAGTGCTATGATTAGATAGATTTGCACTACAGATTTCTTGATGAGAAAATCCTTGTTAAATTTAGTGTCACTTTAGTTTGTTCAATGTTGAGGGCATTATCAGATGAAGAAAGTGTCATTGTTTTGGTCATCTGTCCTCTAAGAGTAACATCAAAAGGTACTCAGATTTTAGGTCTTTTATCTTTTACTTGTTCAAATCATGCTGGGGCACCACTTTGAAGAGTTTTTGCCAAAGAAATCAACCAAAGCACTTAGGTTTTCTTTAAGTCTGGTACATATTTTGTTGTTCTCTTACCAAACTGTTAAGTTATGGGGACTTAAACAAACCAATACCGGTTGTCAAGCAGTGTGAGGTGGGTTAACAAACACAAATATACATATGCATGCACATATACATATGATGGGCTTCCACATAGTTTCCATCTACCAAATTCACTCTCAAGGCATTGGTTAGCCTGGAGCTATAATAGAAGACACTTGACCAAAGTGCCACACAGTGGAACTGAACACAAAATCATATGGTTGCAAAATGAGTTACTTAACCACACAGCCATGTCTGTACCAGGGGTTCATGAAATTTAAGTATCTTCTTAGTGATAACTAAAGAAATCCTGGATAAATAAGGTCAATTGTAATCTGAAGCATACTGTTTTATATGCTCTACAAGTAGGTATAAACTGAAGAATAGAGAAAGAGGAATTTACTGTGTAGATTTTGTTTTGATATACTCCAGTTCCACTTATTGGAAGCAACAAATAAAGAACTGAAATACTTTTAGTATTACTCTAGCTAGACTCAGTTGAATGATTCTGCAAAATTCTGTTAAGTCAAGCAACCATATAATTTCTCCTGTGTGGAATATTGGTGTGGAATATTGAGAGTGTATATTAGCAATCTGGTAACATGCCTTTTATTGGTGTTAAGTGGTATGGTACAGAGTTGCATAACTTGAGTACAGATAGACCGTTAGTCCAGAGATGGAAATATTGATTCAAATTCATTTAAACAAGCTTTCTTTTTTTGTTGTTGTTGTTTGAATTTTCAGATTTTTCCAGAATTTGGAAAGGAAATTCTAAACTTGAAAATTCAGTTTATATATACTGAATGTTACTTCAAGTTTTAAATTATGAAATAAAAAAAATTAATTTGAATACAGATCACAAGCATATAAGCTAAATATAGTCAATTTGTTTTAGTGAATTTCAGATTTGCATTTGGTTTTCCATATCAGTTTTAAAATTCAATACAATTCCTCACCCCACTTAATTCTCTCCTCTTTTGGTTTGAAGTTTCAACATGAAAACTAATTGAATTTAAAAAACAAACTAAAAAATTGGGATAGTAAAACAAAATTCTCTTATATTATTTCAACACTTAAAGGTGATGAACTGGTAAAATGCTTAGCAGCATTTTATCCATCTTCACATTCTGCTGAGATCAACTTTGCTTTTCATCTTTTCAGGAGTCAATAAAATAAGTACCAGTTGAGTACTGGGGATTGATGTAACCAACTTACTCCTCCCTGAAATTGCTGGTCTTGTGCCAAAATTTGAAATCAGTATTTCAACATTTATTTGACCTTACCTTAAAAGTATCTATATTCATGCCATATCATTGAAGATAATTGCAATATTATTATTCACCTGAAAATATGGTGGTGTTGTGATGTCGATGCCTTTTCTAAAGCATCTGCAATATAAATGGAGTGGTTTCAACTATGAGATCAAAGAATGACTATCACCATAGCTCATCACTTTCTGTTTAATCCTTGCCTCTTATACTCAGAATATAGATTTCTTTTTTATATAAAAATTTTCCAGTTGTTTAAACTAAAACCCATTATGTTTACATCTAGAAAATATATCAGATATATTACTAGTAGCAAACCAACAAAGGAATCTTTTGTTCTCCTTCAGCTCGCTAAAAATGACAGTCAAATGTTCCTCTAATCACACTGTCACCTGGAAAATAGAAAGTTCATATTGGATAATGTATTCCTAAATACTCTTAAAAAAGATAGGATGGTCCTTTCTATCAATGCAGACCTGTGGTTAAATGGCAAACTACTCTCAGAGCAAAAGTAATTTTTAAATAAAAAATTTAAGGTTCAATTTCCAATGAAATATTTAATCTATTAAAGCATCATGGCTCATAGATTTTATATCTCTTAATTTTTGTTGCTGTCTTAATTTATTACTGCAGCCCTGTTTATAATTAGTGTGACTGCACTTAATCAGTGCAAAACTGGGGTTAAATGGCATTATTACAATCAGAGCAAGATTAATTTTAAAATGAAAACTTAAAGTTCACTTGCCAATGAAATAATTTAATTTATTAAAATGCTATGAATCATAGATTCTATATTTCTTAATCTTTATTCCTATCTTAATTTATAACTGCAACAATCTATTTTAATTATAACTTGTGTGACATTTAGTAATTTTAAACTATCATTTTGCTGATTAGGTAAATATTTTGCAATTAGATAATACCAACGTTCAAATTAAGTTGCACCACCTGAATTACCTGGTGGTGTAGCTTAATTTGAACGTTTTTCACGTAATTCATAACTTAGAAAAGGTATAAATATTATAACTTCTCACGCTCTCTCCCCAAAATATACGACATTAGTTTTTTTTATATTCATGAAATATTTATTTTTCAACATTTGACTTAATTAAACACAGATTCATTGCTTTTCGTCATTATTGATTTCTTACTGAGGCACATTCCCCTCCACCACACACTCACACTCTTCCGTTAGGTGGCTCATTGAATTTGGAAGAGGGATCCATAGAGATTCGGCATTGGACGCATTTCTCAGCTCCAAAACAGTTCTTTGTTCACTTTGGAAATTTAAGTTGGATAATGAAAGGATGAGTAACAGATAGGAAACTACTAACACTGGGAGATGACTCAAGCTTAAACTACGCCGGACTGACTCAGGCTGGGACAGAGGTCTGACAGTTACTTCCCTTTGTTATCACATTTACGTTGATTGCGATTTCGAATTTCTCTTTATTTAGTCGCAATGAGGTCGTGAATCATGAATATAACATCCTGTTAGCCCACTACAGGTTTCATGCCGATGGTGTAAAAATGAACGGATGGGGGGAAAAGTAACCGAAATCGTAAAGAACTAGACAGAATCTCTTAACGCTAGTTAATTTTTACTTTCTCTTCCCGTTTTAATAAAATTTACCAGTAATATCCTACATCGTACTAATTAACTGATATTTTCTTTTTTTTTTTCATACGTAGCACTCTACTTTCATCTCTCTCTCTCTCTCCACACACAATAATTGGGTGGGGAAGCGGTTCCGGAAGACAAGACTTCCTTTTGTACACCCCCTAAACACCCTTTTTTTTTTGTACACAAACCCTTGTTTTCGGCTACGGAGAATACGAATCAGCAAAAAAATTTGGCAAAAATCGGCATTTTTAAATCCCCCCCCAATTCTTCATTTTTCAACTTTTTTCACAATTTTTTTTTGTCAAAATATGCGGAAAAAACGGGGATTAAGATTCTGAAAAAAAATTTCCAAACATTTTTCGACTTAGGGTTTTAGGGTTAGGGTTGGGATTTTATGATTAGGTCTACGGAAAAAAAGGGAAAATTGAAGAATGGGGAGAGGGCAAAAAAATTCCGATTTTTAGCAATTTTCCGGAATATTAGTATACGAAAACGTGGGTTTTTGGCAAAAAAAAAAAAAATTAAGCCAATAATTTGCGAGAAAATAGGGGCGGGGTCTTTCCAAGTGGAATTACGGAAAACAACTCATGCTAGAAAAGTTATGAAAATTCCTTAAGATACGTCGCAGTAACAAGTGATGAGATCATCAAAGAAATAAATCGAAACACTCGCCTACAGTGGACCAACGGTAGACTGTAGCGGAACATCTCGTTGCGGCTGACTTCACTTTTATAACTTCGGGGTAGATAGTCACCACTACCCTCATATCTGTAACGTTGTGTCTATGAACCATTATTATTTTAAAAGAACACAATTACAAAAAAAAAAAAATAATAATAGAAAGAATTATGGTTAATGTTTATTATTTATTTTTTAAAAAGTCCTTGTTCGCTGTCTTTCCCCACTCGAAGTCAATAGGTACTAAGGTCGAAGCAGCCGACTATGTACCTTTCTGTGATTTTAAGAAATCGTAACATATTGTTCCTGTTTTAAATTCTGTTTCAATTAAACTAGTGCATATTTAGATGAAAGAACGTAAGGGCTATTGAATTATCGGAGAATATATTTCCAGTTTACGAACTTGGTCATTTCAATTACGTTATGAAAAAAATAATTCAGGTTTGAATTTGAACACTTTAATTATCACTTAGTTCCCAACACTTATGTTCGTGGCCGGAGATTTAAGAACTTTTTTTGATAAAAGCCACAAGTGATTCCTTGTTTAACTTTTTGTATAGAGAGTGGCGGTGGGCATGTTTTAACAGAGAAAACTAATTATCTTAATTTTGATAAGCTATTTCTATTCCGTTTTGGAAGTAATGATCTGAACACCAATATCAACGGTTTGTTTCCGTCATGTTTTCAACATTTGAAATAAAACAAGTTATATATGCAGTCCTTAAATAAAAATAATATAATTTTGTTTGTGTGTGTGTGTGTGTGTGTTCAAAAGTCACTAAACGAGGGATTTTTCTCAACTCTGAGTTATGTTCGAATTGAAAAAGATAAACGTGCATGACTACACTTTGGTGATTCTTACCTCCGATTTTATTTTTTTCTTCACAACTTACTAAATAACGCGTATTTTTTTATGTAATTTTACAGTGATACGTTTCCGAGGGTGTAGATTACGATTATGTTAACATTTATTTTAAAGAGTTTGAGATTATTCTCCTCTCTCGACTTCGTTTCTTCACGGCTTTCTTTTAAATGCATATTTTAAATGACATTTTCCAGAAATACATTTACGATAGTGTATAATATTATGTAATGTTGGAGTTTCGAACATAAAATTCTTTTTAAAATGTGGAAAGTGTTCAACTTAGGGAAAATTGGTGGTAACAAAGTTAACGGGGTTAGTGGTGGGGGAGAGGATGACTCGAAATTCACTTCTCAAGCCATAAAAAGGTTGTTTTGTTTCTGAATATTATCACAACATAATCATGTTTCTCAGAAACGTATCTCTGTAAAGTTTCATTTAAAAATATGCATTTTTCAGAAAATTATACAGTAATAAAAATCGCGGGCTGACGGCGCTAAACTGTAGTTACATAATGCGCATTTTAATAAGTTGTGTTGTTAGGTGCTTAATAAACAATGACTTTCACTTTGGCTTGGTATAAGAGTTTAGTTTCACTAAAGGCAGAAAACCTTGACTTTTACTTGTTCCTGTCATTAAACTGCGGTCATACTAAGGCACCACCTTGAAGAATTTTTAGTCGAATAAATCGACCCAGTACTTTTTACAAAGCTTGATATTATATACGATCTTGTCTGTCTTACTGAACTGCTAAGTTACGGGGACAACAAGCAAACCAACACCGGTTGTCAAGCGATGGTGTTTAACACACACACACATTCTTTCAGTTTCCGTCTACCAAATCCAATTATGTGGAAGACACATGCTTAAGATGCTACGCAGTGGAACTAAGTGCGGAACCATGTGGTTGGGAAGTAAAATTCTTACAACACAACCACGCCTGCGATTTGTTAACTTTCTAGTATTCTTTTATATATTTTTTTCCGTAAATTTTTTATATTATTAAAAACTCAATTGTGTTCAAGTTTAAAGAGATGGTGTCAATTTTTACGATAATAAAAGCGTAGAGCGTAGCTTTGGACCATGGTTAAATAGCTGAGATCACTATTTCGAGTGGACAGCTCTACCTAAATGCCTGGAATAGGCTCGATGAGATAGAAAGTTTAGGGAGCAAAACTTATAAATCTGGAGTCGGGAACTCCAAAGACGGTCTGGTGTTCTACTGGACACTACTCTGAGAACTACTGCAGCGAAGCTAGTGCTAAACGCATTACTCTTCACTCCTTTGAACCATACCAGTCAGAGTGCGAAAGGAATTCTGGTGTCCGGGACTCTAAGTTCTCCATACATTCAGGTTGTATGGAGAACCCTCGGGTGCTGGAGGTTCTCTGGGGTTGAAGAAGTCACTTCAGTGCACGGACCAGTTGTGCAAACTGAGAAGACAAATAACAAAAGGCTCGGAAATATGTCAACGCGTGACTGCATTTTTCTAAAGGCAGTCCAACCGTGAACATCCATTCTTTTTCGAAAAGTGTTCCGTGTCCATTCCACGTTTAAAACCGTGACCATTTCACTTTTTTAAGCTAAAATCTCCCTTATCTCACACTTAATTTTTTTTTTCAAGACATTGAATAATGTAGTCCGAGTTATGCTAAAATCATGGGATGGTCATATGTGGAATGTTTTCAGTCTTAAGTCTGCCAGATCAGAGCTGACCTGGGGTTAAATAATAACGAACCGCAAATTTGTGTTATGATTGTATATGTGCGCGCGTGTGAATGCACTGTTGTCACTCAATATATTAGAAATAACAGTTACATTCCTTATTAGACTAATCCATAGAAATACTAAAAACCAAATAATAACGCACAGTAGACATATTTCAAATAATACTGAAAAAACAAAATGGGATGGTCGTAGCTGGAATGCCGAAACGACTATAACTGGCGACAAACTTAATCTCAGCTAACGAGGATCCCATTACGCGGTCACACGATCTGTCTTGACGAATCTCCCCTACCTCTGCATAGTTTTTGTCTGTTGTTGTTATTGTTGATTAGGCTTTGGTCATCCTTGATCCAACAGGCTTGTATAATGAAAGGCGTTTCAGTAATGATTTGGCTGTTATTTCTAGCAGACTGGGTGGTGACAGTAGAATTCCGCGTTAGATGAGCTGTATCAGCCCGTAGTTGTTGGTCAGCTCTGATCTAGGTAGTCACATGATCAAAGGCATTCTGCACGTGATTATCCCATCTTTTACTTTTCAGATCTTATTTAAAATAATGTTTAATGAATTTTAACTACGAAAGTGGCAAGGAATATAGCTGGATAACAGCTGTACAGGCACATAAACGAATTTATCGCTAGTTGTCATTGTTGTTAAGCCCCAAATCAGCTTTGATGTAGTATATATCTCTAATGAAAGGAAGGCGTTAGGGTCAACCAAAATGATTGTTGGGTATGGAGATTTGGGCTAAACAAAAAATAGAGGTGGTCACGGTTTGGAAGCTTTAAAATAAACTGGATGTGCACAATTTGAACACTTTCTTTTTACAGGACGGGATGGTCGCCTTTGGAACGTTTTTTGAAAGATGAGACTCAACGCGGTTCGGACACCTTTAGAAAGACGCATGTTTTCGCGCGTTTGTATACTCGAATCCACGCATGCGAAAGGTGTCAAAACGTTTATTCCCAATCTGAGAAATTTTCTATTTCGGCGCCTAAACTATGGGGTTACTACAGAAACAACGGCGTCAAAGAAAAAAGTGTGTGTGTTGTGTGTTAAACTGAAAGTTTTCAATTTAAAGGAGTTATTTTTATTTCATTTTCCCCGCGGACAGAAACTGATCCACGTTCAATTTGGTTCTTACCAAGTAAAACGACTCTTTATAGACATCCGAAAGTTAGTCTAACAATTTTGTAGGAGGATATAGACGATTAAATCAAGTCAGTTGTTGAATACTAATCTCTTAGCGAGATTTCGTATCGGAATATAAGGAAAAGAGAATTGCGGGATAATTTGCCCGCCAATCTAGCGATCCTTGAGATGTATTTTGCCCGCAAAGTTAGCGATCCTATCAAGTTATTACCTTGAAATGGATTATTGTTAGTAATAATAATTATTTTGATACATTTCATTGGTAGTATTAGACAGTAAGAAATTAACTTTAAAATTGGTATTCCTAGCGACGTACGACAAACACTATATTTTGACTCGAATTGTCATTTTTTAGTCCCAGCATGGAATCCTAGGTCAGCCCTGATCGACTAAATAGGAAATAATCAAGTGTTCCAAGCATATTCATCTTGTATTTAGATATATCTAGAACTACGGAGATCTTTGAATACAACATGCTACTTTCACTTTCGTGTGCTCAACAGTCGCAGTTCTTACAATTTAAGATAACAAGAGTGTTTTGTGGAAGATTTGGTTGCCAGTTCTAGCATGTTGAGTTACCGCGTGATTGCAAGTCAATCGACCGAAAATCTGAACTTTGTGACTGATAAACACACACACACGGGTTATTTAAATGTACATGTGCGGTGTACACACGTACATTTAAATAACCCGTATCTGTGTGTGTGTGTGTGTTCGGCGATCTTCCACATTATAGCTTTTTTCTTCAATTTCAACCGCGTGGATCTTCCCTCGCTTGTAGTTTACATAGGTAGTTCCCGTTCCTCATTGTCCTACGAAGGCAGATGACTCAATCACGTGACGTTGTTGTTCCTTAGCCGGTCCTAATTTATTAACCTGTATCCAAAAGCATTCTAGTCGTAACCATCTCGGGAATTTTCTATAACGGAGCATTTAATACTACATTATCCAACGTAGTTTTTGATGCCATCTGTCTTAAAGGGAAGGGTGCGATTTAATGAAAATTTGACTACTATTTCTAGCAATCGTAGAAGCTCCCTTGTTTTTATTAGTACCTTTTGTAAAATGAATGAAATAACAGGTGAATTAACAGTTGGCGCTATTATAAAAAGGGTAAAACCCGGTTTATCTGTATCGAGAACAATTAGTTCACAGGATTACGTGATTTTTTTTTCTTGAAAGAATCGTTGTTAGTAAAAGAAATTAACTTAAAAATAGGTATTCTTAGCGACGTACGACAAACACTGTGTTTTGAAGGGGAAATTGTCATGTGCTATTAAACACTATATTTTGAAGGGGGAATTGTAAAGTGCTATTAAACGAAACAATAAAAAGCAAAATTATTCGAAGAAACTTAAATGTATATATAAGTATATGAGACAGAGAAAGAGGGATTATTCATGTGTGTGTGTATAATTTGTAAAGGTGGGCATGCATTATATACACATTTGTACGTATATACACCACCGTCATCATCATCGTTTTTAACATACATTTTTCCCTGCTTGCATGGGTCGGACGGCATAGATTTTCTACGGCCTGTCGCCAATCCTCACCTGTTTCCAAGCAAGATAATGTTACCCTATGGTGTGTGTGGGGGCATGTTTTTGCAGTGATATTCATTCACAACTATCGTGCGATGTCAAGACAAGGACACAAACGTTCACACACACATACATATGCAGGGCTTCTTCCAGTTTTCATCAAGGCTTTGGTGGGTGTAGTAAAAGATAGTTGCTCAAAGTGGCGTAGGAGTGAGCCTGAAACCATGTTTTTGGAAAGCAAACTTCTTTAAAACACTCACACCTGCTCCCATTTATCTATCTATCTATCCATCTATCTATCTACATGCCATGTGCGGGTGTTTATGCATATGTATGTATATAGTAATGTAACAAATGTAAGGTTTATTTAAATGTATATTTTACATGATATTAAAACTTAATAAAGTACTACTTTTCTTTCCATTTATTATTCCTTTCATTTCTTCTGATAAAGTTTATACTTGCTACGTGACTTAGTCATCTGCTTCCATAAGTGGTGGTGGGGTATTTCCTATTATTCATACAAGGGAGACCACAATTCAACGAGATTTTTTATACGGTCGCTCGAGGAAGTAGAAATAGCAGTCAAGTCTTTCTCTAATCACACATGATCGTCTTCAGAGAAAATAAATAAAGTAAACGGAAAAGAAAAAAATGTTAATGAATAATGAGGTAATAGATATACTATGTTTGAATTAAAGATTAAATGAACATGTTTAATCACATGCTTCCCGTGGTTAAAAACAACTATATCAATAGATTCAAACATTACGAGCATAAATTTACCGTTGTCGCATCTGTAATCGACTAATGAACATACACCTAAATCAGAAACCATTATTATTTTTGTAGTAGTATTAGTAATTTGGTGTTAGATTTACAGAATCGTTTACAAAGGCGGAAAAAATACCTTACGGTATTTTTCACCAGCTCTTTCTATTCAAGTTCATATCCCGCTGGAGGCTAGTATTGCATTTTAAAACTCCAGGGTGGATAAATTAAGTACCAGTGAAATACTGAGATCGCTTTAATTGTCTAAACCATCATCCCCTATTCCGTATTATAAACAATTAGCCATAGCTGTATAGAAATCTACAAATTTTGGAGGTCGCATTAGAATTTCTCTACGAGAAAGTTTGCTTAGATTATAACCTGCAACGTACACAAAGAGACATCAATTAGAATAGGCTTTTCATGTAGCACATTTCATCACACCCAGAAGTATGATTGTGAGTTACGATACACTACAAAATACTGTAATGATTTGATTCAGTATTCTACTCATCTACTGATAATGATGTTGCAAACTTAATTAGACTTAAACGAACTCTGACTAAAGATGGTTCGGCCATGTCTATTATCACCTCATTTTTTTTTCTTAAATATTACTCTATTTTTCAGAGTTTATTTCCACGTCCCGTTCTATTCTTCGGACTTCAAATCCCGCCGAAGTCAACTTAGCCTGTTTACCATCTTCGTCTTCAATTATATTTAAATATAAAATTATATTTAAATATATAATTATATTTAAATATAATTGATAATTGAAAACGAGGCAGTGGGCTTTGACTTAAGGGAGATATAACCGCTGTTTCAGTAGATCGCTGAACTGTCGAAGAAACTTGTACGTAGTCACTCGATCTAGGAGAAATTGCCTGTGTCTAAAAATCACACTCGACTGTCTTGAACTTAAAAATGACACTGGAAAATGTCCTACCTACATACATTTAGTGCTACATTTAAGCATAAACTAAACAAGCTACACTTTAGGTCGCTCTATCCACAGAGGCCTCAAAATAGCTGAAAGGCATTCGTGTCTTCAGTTTTTATTAGACCTGTTGTAATTTTGTAACACGGGACTGCCAGACTGTGTAACTTAGGACTGTACCGAGTTTAAATGCTACACCGTCTCCATTTCCACTGAAGAAACGAGATGGTGGTCTAGGCAACAATGCTTTTGATAATGGGTCCGCTTAATCAAGATTGGCTCGGGGCTAACAAATGCAGTAACAACATTGAAGGTTCGCACGTATTGAAAAATGTAGTTGGCGAGTCGGACGCGAAGTTTTTGCAAACTCGTTTCGCAACCACCTGACACTGGGTTCGTTGCCATCACGTAAGCACTTATGGCAAGAGTCAGCTAATGCTTTAGTGTACAGAATTTGGTAGGCGGAAGTCTGTATGTTTATATACACTAGTATATGTATATCTTTCAGCAACGTATAGTTGTCAACACTGGCAAGAAAACACGAAAACCGGTGCTTTTAGACTAACTCCTGCTATCGTAAATGCAGTGAACCAGTGATTGACGTTTTTTTTTTTTAAAAAAAAAACCTGTTTACAAAATTGCTCTGAAATAAATAAATAAATAGATAGAATAACTTTGAAACCCAGTTTCTGTTCCTTATTACAAATTTCGACTTCCCTCTTGCGACTAATATCCGTAACTGAACTTCTCAGCGCACAAGTGTGACAACGAAAACATTCTGGTTTAAAAAAAAGTGGAAGTAAACTGAACTGAAAGTGACAATAGTTAAAATCGCGTAGTTTTATAAACACTAGCTCCTTGTTGTATTGTATCTTCTAGTCATAGGCATGATCATTTCTGAAATAGCAAATGAGGTACACCGCAGTAAAGTAGTATACCTAAATAACTAACAGAAGTGAAAAACCACGGGGAGGTTTCCTAGCTTATATAGTATGAACCATTTTTTCAAACTTTTGTTGATTAGGAACATCCATACACAGAAAGGTGGTGGACACTCGCCAAGAAAAACCCAGGTGACAATGGGGAATGAGTAATGATTTATTTATATCGTATCTGTAAGAGCATGGGTGACAAAATAGGTTCAAAGACTGAAAAAACTTTTATGTACGCATATACGTTCTATGCATAGTTTTCGTGTTTATTAATATAAGATTTATGGGTTTTCACGTCATTCTCGTTTTCTATCCCAGTTTAGTTTCATATTTTTAGGACAGCCCTCGATTGTCATTAATATTTTGGCAGAATTCTGGCTTAAGCACCTCATATGGGATTTAAACACCTCATAACATTTATTTTTTGGGAATTTTCAGAAATTTGTGTTCTACACACGAGAATTCATACAGTTACGAAAAAAAAAGTTTGTGTGTGTATGATTTAGCGGTTATTTTTAGCACCTCTCACAACCACCTGATACCCCCCTCATTTCTTTCTCTCTCTCTCTCTCTCTCTGACATGTATTGATGTTTTTCAATATATTTCTTTCCATAAACACATTTAATGGTCCATTGCTGGGATTTAAGCAAAAAAAATCAGTCTTTATTTTAAAGTTAGATTTTTTTATTAAATCGAAAAAGAGTGGAAATTTAAAGATTTATGGAGGCAGGATTAGTTTAAAAAATTTTTTTAATTATCTTTTTTTCTCTCTCCTAATTCTATGAATTCTCATGAGTAGAACATAAATTCGCAAAACTTTTCTGAAAATTCCAAAAAATAAAAATGTTATGAGGGGTGCTTAAACCAGAATTCTGCCAATGTTTTTTTTTCAATATTGTTTTCTACTCTAGGCACAAGGCCCGAAATGTTGGGGGAGGGGGGAGGCAATCGATTAGATCGACGTCAGTACGCAACTGGTACTTAATTTATCGAACCCGAAAGGATGAAAGGCAGAGTCGACCTCGGCGGAATTTGAACTCAGAACATAGACAGTCGAAATACTGCTAAGCATTTCGCCTGGTGTACTAACTGTTCTGGCAGCTCGCCACCTTAAATGTTTTTTCAACATTGTGACAAAAAAGATTAATAGAATAACAAGAAAAGAAACAATATACTGACAGGTTTATGGTCGAACCTGTGGAGATGAAGATCTCCGGCTTTCTTGGACCCTGGACCATATTCTTGCTCATTGCTGTTGGGGCAGAGATGGCTATCCGTAAGTGTGAGCCCCATGAGTCAATTAGTTTTTCCCAGCACATCTCCTTCACCATCCTCTGGGACGTCTTTTCTATTGTCTATTGGGACCATGATGTGGTCTGACAAGCTGTTTTAATCATTTCTTTATTGTAAATATGTTGACAAAAAATTTGAAATGGAGAATGGACTAAACAGAACAGGAGGAGACACGAGGGTGGAGAGTCACTGAAGAGGTCACAGGAGGTGTGATGAAAGATTTCAGACAAAGGACACTAAAATAAGAATCATAATAAAGCTGAAGTGAAGAACGTATATATAGTGTATGTGGTTAATTGGCAAAAAAATATGATCACCGCCAAATATAACCATAAGTTGACAAAAAATTAGTTTTTGTGTCGGGTCAGGACCCCCTTCAGTCACGACACTGACCATGGGATTGCACCTAGAAAGTTACCCTCCTAGTCACAAGTCTGGGCAAGGTGGTTTATGGAAGACCAGCAGTCACCCATGCATACCGGCCTCCCCTCTTCACGCCACCAGTGTTATCCAAGGGAAAGGCAGCAGCCGATACAGCTTGGCACCCGTGACGTCGCAACTCATTTCTACAGCTGAGTTAACTGGAGCAACGTGAAATAAAGTGTCTTGCTCAAGAACACAACACGCAGCCCAGTCCGGGATTCAAGCTCACAACCTCACGATCGTAAGCTCAACGCTCTAACCACTGAGCCAAGCGCCTTCACAGTTTTTGTGTAAAGACAAAATAAAAACTTTCTCTCTGAAAAAAAAAATATAGACAAAATCCAGAGCACAGATTGATTTCAATGGGTGAGCTGAACATGATTTTAAAGTGAGTTCAATTTTCACTCCTGTTTTTCCTGCCTCTACTACTAATGCTGATGTCTTGGCCACGGAATTTTGTTTCTCACGAGTGTTCCGGACCCCAGTAATGAACTCATTTGCATACAGCCAATCGGAGCTTACCTTTAAAATCCACATACTGTGTACTAGTACAGTCAGTCAGGCATAGAATTGTGTATGCCACTCTGTGAATACAGCATAGCAGGTCACACATAAACACCACATTCCCACCCCACCCCATCCTCATAGATCAATTGAGCATGGAACTAACATTAGGTACCTATGCTCAGACTGAACAGACTGAGATTAGTGATACTGCATGTACCTTTTGATATATGCAAGGAGGGTGCAATATGACACAACACCATATTGATTACAATGTTTCCAGATCAACACCAACATTTTAAATCAGGAATGTACCAAATCAGTAAAAAAAATTAGGAAACTACACTCATTTACATTTTCTAGTAAATTATACAAATTGGCAACACTTACGACACCAGCAGTGAGCAGCTCTCCATTCACTCTATTCACTAAATTTCACATTTGTCACCCCTATTAACCTGTTTAGAACAGTTAGATTTTGCTATAATGCACATTTTCCACTAAACTCAACTAGAGTATTTTCGTGACTAGGTGGACATTAGTTTGATAGCTGAGCTCTGATTGGCTGTATGCAAATGAGTTCATAACTGGGGTCTGGAACTCTCGTGGAAAAAAAAATTTCGCATCCTAGTTTCCTATCTTCTTTCTCAAATAACTAAGATTGTTCATTAATAAAACTTCAAACTGGTGTTGTTTAGGTAATTTATCCTTGGTTAAAACTAAAATTTTATCATTTCTTTATAAAAGCAAATGCTTCTCAGGACTATTTGAGAGGGTTGGACATAATGTCGTAGCTAGTTCTACTTGGGCTTATTCTTCTGCCCTCCCCTTCTCTTCTTTTCTTTTCCTTTTCTTCCACCTCATCTCATTGTCATTATTTTACTACTGCAAAACAAGATTCATTTAATTTTATAGTGACACTGCTACTTGCAGCATCCCTTCCCCCACCATACACACACACACACACACACACACACATGCTCAGTTGTGTGTTTAAGGTCCCTTTGAAACCAAATGGTTTCAGGCTCAATCCCACTGCACAGCACTTAAGCTAGTGTCTCCTATTATAACCCGAGGCCAACAAATGCTTTGTGAAAGAATTTGGTAAACAGAAACTGCAGGAACTCATACAAATCAAATATTTATAATTACTGAACATTCAAATTTCTAATCATTTAGAAATTGTAAATATGAATATCTTTATAAGCAACTAAAAAAAAAAAAACTTATGAAAAGATGAGATAAATCCCACCTTAGATAAGCTGCTAATCTCTTGTTGGTAAACACTCTCTGAAGATCTGGTGTTTGTTCTTTACAAGCAGGAAACTGAAGCATGAACAGACTTGGCTGTGTGTTTGAGGAATTCACTTTTCAGTTGCATGATTTTACATTCTATCCATAGCTTCAGGTCAACCAAGGGGTGGGGTGGATGTCTGTAAACTGTGCGGAAGTCTGTCATTTGGACTGCACATGTTCTTGGGTGGAAGACCTAAATTTGTCACCATCATCTGGTTCTCTAGTGCATTTAGCAGAGCCCACTCAGCTGCAAGCATTCAAACTGGATGTAACTCTAAATATAACTCCTCCCTTTCCCTTATAGTCATGGAATTGAAATGCTGAAGAAATCATGAGCATTGCTCTGACTCAACCAGCATTTCATATGGATGGGGGTGTAGACAACCTCAGGTGTCTCCAAGAAGAATTTTGCAAGTTAGCATTAGATGCTTTTGGGACCTGGGAGTGAAGAAGATGTCCTTTCAAAATTCAAGTGAACTATGTTATGTCTACATTTTTTTAAAAAAGGATCCCAGGATATAATCATATTCTTTGGCTCTCCAGACCCTAAATTAATGCAATGGTTGAATACCACTTCTTATAGGACCTGCAACTTCTTCTGTAGAAGAGAGGTTGTGAAGATTGAAAGATGACAAAAACATTACCAAGTTTAATAAAATTTAGATGGTGACAACTTTTTAAACTTATCCAATACCATGATAAAGAAAGAATTATATGGAGACCATCTCTATTTTGTTTTATTAATAAAGAGGTGGGGTGGGTGGAAATTATTTTACTAATATTGTCAATGGAGTGGCTGATATTTTCCTCTGAACTATTATAACCATTAATATCTACAAGAAATTTTTCCATAAACTGGTTTTGTTTTTGTTATGTAACTCGTAACTTCCCCAGCATGTGTCCCAATAATTTCCTAAGAAATCAAATTTATGTATAAAGAAAAAAACATCCAAACAATTTTTTGTTGTACTTAATCATTGACCAAACATTTGTACTTCTTAGTTTCAAAGGTTTCTGAGATATCTGCATAATCACTGATGTAATCAATCAACCAAATAACCTTGGTAAAAACTAGAACCACCTAATATTTTTTTTTAATGGATATCACTGATGTTCGAAACATATACAATTGAGCTCTAACATTAGTAGCTCTCTGACTGTTTAGGATGTGTATAGCATTAGCTTAGGGCAGGTATGAGCAACTTTCTTCGAGAAGCAGGCCACTTGAGACATGGCTAATCATCAGATGGGCCACACAACTACAAAAATTAAAGACAATTTTTCATTAGCCATGCCACTCAGAAAGTCCATAGGCCCATGCAACCTGCAGTCTGCAGATTGTCTGTAACTAGCTTAAGGTAAATCCGGTTTCTACATCAGTTTTTGTCTTCAAGTCCAAAATTTCATTTCTGAATGCTTGTTAAAAAAGATACTTTTTAAAATTTTGTTTTCTTTTGATAAATCTTTGCTTGACTAGAATCTATTTTTATTTTCAGAACAAAACTTTTCATTCGTTTTCCTCGAGTACTGTTTGCCACCGAAGATGCCTTTCAAATGAAAAAAAATTGCCTTGGTATGTATAATTAAATTTTAGAATCAGTTTTAGTTTTACTGACGGTGTATAAGACATTGGTTCCAATTTCGTATTGTATTAATCATTCACTTTATAATTTATGAGACATCAGTCATTATTCTGAACTTGCATGAAATCCTTCAAGGATTGATGTTCACTTTTCTTCCTTCTGGAAGTCAATAAAATAAATACCAAACATTTATTGGGTCAATCTAACCCTTGTGATACCAACCTGTCTAAAACAGCTCGTGGTTCTAAATTTCCTGTTTAATTTAATAGAAAAAAGATCAAAATTAATAACATTACACTGTAATTAAATTTTTATTCTTTTGTCTTTGGTCAGAAAGTGTTATTTCCTATTTGCTTATATCTAGGAATCAAAGGAAATAACTACTATTCCCTTCAAACTTTGCTTTTGTGACCTGGCCATCAATGTTTTGAAACTGGCCTACTTTCCATTACAGTTTAGACACATTCAACACTAAGTTACTGAAGCAGAAATATCATTTTAACAAATATTCTGCTCAGCACCACAGATTCGCTTCTCAGTTGCTTGACCATAACCATTTGAGCTTGTCCCTTAGTGGCTGACAATATGTGCATCTCTAATGATGAGCAGGAGTAGTGAGGGAGCATGATAATCATGTGTTGAGAGGGATTCTTTGGGGTTTGAATAAATGTAAGAAAAGCAAAGTTTGAAGGAAATATTAGCCATTTTTCATACTTTCAAGGAGTAAGCAAATAGGAAATAACAGTTGCTACACAGTATAATCCCTAAACATGAAGCTAAAGTTCAGTGCATAAACTGTCTGTCTTTGGTATTATGCTTAGATATAATCATCTTGATCCAGAACTTGCTAATTGTACTGTAACAGATAACAAATTGTACCTTCTGAAAAAAAGTATGTTTGATCTGCTCAACCCTCATTCTTCTTTCACTCAGTCTTCATCAACCCAATGTCTTACCGGGTGTTAATAACAGTAGCTCACACACAAACTTCCAGTCTTTTCTCAGTGAGGTTATTAATAACTAGTTGTCTACCATGATGCTAACGCTTGCTAGCCATGGTAAAGAAGAAATAAAAAGTTATCAACAGTGATGATGGCAACAGTGGTGGTGGTGGTGGAGCTGGTGATGGCGGCAACAACAATGGCGACAGCAACTAATGACTTCTGGAGGATATTAACTTGAGTGACTGAAGCAGTGAAAATGGTGAATTCTTACTGCCAATGACTGATTTTATGTTGCAACATACCAAAAAATTGTCTACACATACACAAACACCCTGCATATATATATATATATATATATATATATGTGTGTGTGTGTGTGTGTGTGTGTCTACTCATACACACAGTACTCATTTCAAGCACCAATGGAGTTGTTACAATCTGATAACTTTTAATGACATAAAATATAAATAATACTAATTTCAAAGAAGGCAGAAATAGCACACAGACTTGTTAACTACTTCCAACTTAACTAATTATCTTCATCATATTTACACACACACACACACACATTCACACACACGCTGCTACTTACCATCCGTGTTAAGCTTAGTTCAAAACCAAACATTCTTAGCATTGCCAGAACTGCATCTAAGACACTAAGTATTATCTCCTTAACCCTTTAGCATTTAAACCAGCCATATCCAACCAAAAGTATTCTGCCTGTTTTATGTTCAAACTGGCCAGATCTGGTCTCTCACACCAACCCTACAATATCATTTTAAAAATTAACAGCTACCTCATCAAAATCTCATAGCTACAAGATAATGCATGATTAGTTCAAAACAATGTGGATAAAAAAGGATTAATTTTGGCAGAATAATGTGAACACTGAAGGGTTAAAGCCAAGAAATACCTCAGTTCTGGAACCATATTGTCACTTTCACAAAGGTTAGCTACTACCTACTATAAACACAACTCTGAGATGGTGCAGATGCTTTGATCACTGACATCTCAAATCACATGCAAATCAACAAACCTGCCTTTTGGAAAACTCCAGTCTTTGCCCCGTGATTTGGTTTTGTTTCTGTCTCTTCTAAAGCAGACATAATTCACTTTAATCTTCAGAATGTTTTTCTGGGGTTCCCCCCCCCTTTTGTGGTTTGCACCCCCGCTTTAGATTCAGCTGATACAGCTGTGTTTTTATTTACCATATATATGAGACACAGGCATGGCTATGTAGTTAAGAAGCTTGCTTCCCAACCATGTGGTCTCAGGTTCAGTCCCACAGCAGAGCATCCTAGTCACGTATCTTCTATTATAGCCCTGGACTGACCAAAACTATGGGAAATATTACTTTGCTTGGTAACAAGTGATGGTTGGCAACAAAAAGGCATCTGATCATAGAAAATTTGCCTCAACAAATTCCATTTGACTTATGTAAGAATAAAAAAGTAGATGTTAAATGATGATGACAATAACATAATCTGTTTCTTTCCTGAATCTGCAATATTCTGATGATAACTGTTTTTTAGAATTCTTATCCTTCCTGAGATTTCTTACAATACAC
Source organism: Octopus sinensis (assembly GCF_006345805.1). Classification (NCBI taxonomy): domain Eukaryota; kingdom Metazoa; phylum Mollusca; class Cephalopoda; order Octopoda; family Octopodidae; genus Octopus; species Octopus sinensis. The sequence goes on along the minus strand of NC_043002.1, from coordinate 46,823,294 downwards.
TAATGTACAACTTTAAAGTATGTATCAACTCACTAAATTTTACTCATCTCCTCTGTGTTAAAAATTTATGAAGGCCCTTAACCTCATGAATCATGTCTAATATCTGATCCTTGGTGATAATAAAACTTTATCTTATATATTATTTATCTCTTAAACTTTATCATATATTTTATTTATTTTTTCAGCTACACAAATTCAAGCTAAGTTTAAGGGCTATAGGCAACAACAGATCTACAAGAAATTACGATTCTCAGGTAAACTATTTTCATTCCTTCGATACCATTTATGTTTTTCGACTTATATTTATTCAACTTTCCATGAAGGCAGAACTGAGTCAATATTATATGGAAATCTTGTATGAAAACTTATGAATTATAAAGTTGCTCAGTATAGTTGTCTTACTAAAAGAAATATTTGGTGAGATTTCTTCATGAATAACATTAAGTTATCAAATAGTTTATGATGATTGCTAAATTAGAAAATTACCTATGATAGAAATATATTATTTTTTCAAAAGTCAGGTGCAAGTTTGTTGCAATTATTAAATCTTTGGTATGTAAACCTAATAAACACATTAGGTGATATATAACTCTTTAAAATCTTTACTGCTTATGATCTTAAAGCAAAAATATTAGCTTTAATGTAAGCATAAATACAACTGCTTAAGATCATCTTTTAATTCTTTTAGAAACATTTGAAATATTCTGAAGTATTTTTCTTTTCTTGCCATCCTTTTAGGAATATGGATTTACTAGGAGGAGAGGATTCCCATCCCCCTGGCTCCAGCCCCTTTTAGTCGCCTCTTACACCATGCAGGGAATACGGTGACTGCATTCTACTGATCCCCACTCCCCAGTCACAGTAGGGTTTGCTAATTAACCAATAGCTGAGACCCTTACAGGTGCTACCACTCTGGGCCAGAGTAGACCTGAGAACAATAGTGGCTATGAGGTAGTTCTACACTCTTTAAACCCTGAAGCCAGGGCCCCAGGGTCCCACTACCAGATGTAGTTTATAGTCATACCCAGGAAATGAATGGTATGCCTGATGTGTGTCTTATTGTGGCTACCCACTCCTTAAAAAAATGGGGAATAAGCTTGGGTATATGTATATGTATTTTTCTTTGTTTCTCAGAACAGTCTTAACTCATTAAAAATTAATTTAGGTTACTATCAGATGTTGATACCTCCACCTTGCAATGTCATTTTTCTATTCCAGTATTTAAAAAGTAAGCTTTACTTTGAAGTAAAACCATAGATTTTCACCATTAAATTTTTGCATTGGTAACTAATGTAGGGTAAATAATTGCTGGTGAGAGTATTATACTACTAGAAATGCCTGTATAGTTGATACATCTTTTCCACGGCAGACATTTGTGACTGTCATGTATCTAATAAGTTGAATTATTAAAGTAGTGGCAGCTAAAATCTGTGGGTATATCCCATAGTAAAATTTAGCATGGAAAATAAACACTGCGAGCATGTCAGTATTTTACTTAAAAGATAAGGTCTTGTCAACAGTTAATGAGCCTGGAGTTGTGTTAATAAATGTTATTTTTAGAAACTTGGCCCAAATAAATCGAAAGACTTCATCTTTGGTAATGTTACAGTGCTAATATCAACACATTGCTTTAGAGATCGTTGTTCATATTTACTATTATATTTAAAATACTGGACACATGAAAGTCATAAAATGATTTACTGCTGAACGCTATTTATACTTGTAATAGCATTCATTTAGCATTCTTAGTGAGCCCAGTTCAGATGAAACCATGTTTCAAAATGCTACTATATTAGTCATGTCAGATCCAATTTAGGGCTAATTTATGTTCTAGTTTATGATGCAATGCCAAGTCCAAGTGGAATTTGGAATGAGACCGACCTATCCAACCTGTGCCAGCATGGAGAAACAGGCACAAAACAAATAATAACAATGGGTAAAGATTTCTGGGGCATGTTAGCATGAATATCTAAACCCAAAAAAGATGGTGAATTCTTACTGCTAATGACAATGGCACTGTCGCATCATATATAGATCTCTCTCTCTCTCTCTCTCTCTCTCCCTCCCTCCCCCCTCTCTCTCTCTCTCTCTCCTCTCTCTCTCTCTCTCTCTTTCACACACACACACATACTACTTGTTTCAAACTTCAAATACTTCAAACAACAGAGATCCTTAGAACTGAGTGTCCAAGTGTTTGGAGCTCATGAATCTTCACGTGAAATTCAATCTCTGCTGCATTTTAGGAGTACTTACTATAGAAGAAAATTTTTGTTGTGTAATTAGTAAAATGGTTGATTGGCAAGGAATAGATATTTGGTTCAAGATCGTATTAGTGAGTTTGTTTATCTTTTCTGTCTCAAATTGGCAATGATAAATTCTGGCATCACTTTATATAGAAAATCTGAGCAGTTAATTCCTTCATAAAAAGAAATTTTATTTTTAAATGTTATCACAGCTGTCATAAAGTGTGTATATTTTTATATATACACACACAAAGTAGAAAAATGGATTCAAAGAATCAAGGAGAATTCATAGTAAACACTCCCGCAAGGAACCTGCTATCAGTTTGAATAGTAATTAAATTACAATATAGTTAAACTTTTCCATACAGCTGAAAATCCTGGACATACAGTAAATATTTTCATGAGGAGATTATTTATATACTCACTTATGTGTGTGTGTATCAGCTATCTAGATTTTGTTTAAAGAAATATTAACTATAACTATCCTACATATCAATAGTATTGGTTGCTACTGTTCCCAAGTGAACATCCCATGTTTATTTCAGATAGCGTTTCATAAACAGGGATATATTATTCAATGTGTCCTTCCTTTTTTTTTTAAGATGCCAGGGTATTACTTGAAGGTAATTTTGCTACATGGAACATTTTATTATGTTTAATTCAGTTAACATTTTGGACTGTGACTTTTCTGTTTATTCTTTTGCTCACTCACTTTTTCTCTAGATCTCCATATTTCTGCAAGTGATTCTGGACAAGAGTCTTTAATTCTGTTTACTTCAGTTTCTCACACTGATAAGTTCACCTCTTTATTCACAACTGAGTAAAAGGAATATAAATTGCCAAAACTAAAATATCAAAATTATCTCATCTGTGCTATCATTTTTCTTTTATCGTTTACTTGTTTCAGTCATTGGACTGCAACAATATTTGGGCATCACCTTGAAGGTTTTAATCTAATTGACTGACTTATTTTTTTAAGTCTGGTACTTATTCTGACAGTCTTTTGCAAAAACAGCTAAGTTACGAGGGCATAAACAAACTAACACTGTCAAGCAGTGAGGAGGCATATACAAATACAAAGACACACACACACACACATATGACAAGCCTCCACACAGTTTCCATCTACCAAATTCACTCACAGGTTGGCTAAGTACTACAGTAGAAGGCACTTGCCCAAGGTACCATGCAATGGGACTGAATCTAAAACCATATGGTTGCAAAGTGAGCTTCTTAATCACTCAACTATGCCTGAAAAATAAACTCTGCATGGTTCTAAATTTGTAATTTACTCACTGAACTTTAAGGTGTCTTTTATTATTTTGTGAATCTAATAAATAAGCATTTAACAATCTTTTGATTTGTTATATTTTAGCTATTGTAGTGCAATGCTGGATACGACAGTTCTTGGCCCGGAAATTGTTGGAACGTCGAAAGAGAGCTGCACAAATCATTCGCAAGTAAGTCTATGTTGTTAAATCACTTTCAGTATTGGAGAAATAGTTGGAACTCAAAGTTCTAGAAAATCTTCTTGAAGGTAAATCATTCTCTGCAGTTAACATATATAGGGATTAGTTTGAATTGTTGTGTAGGAAGGAGAAAACATGGGATGGGACTAACTTCTGGAGAGATACACTTATTATGATGAAGAATCAGGTGTAGTTGCTATATAGCCATAACTCAACCTTGATCAAGCATGTATATGATCAAAGGTATTCTAGCTATAACCATCCAGTTAACTTGTTATATTAGGAACTACATTATCTAATCTATCCTTTTGTATTTAAGATAATAGGGTGTGATTCAAGGGGTGCTTGTCTGCAATTTTAAGATGATATATGATGGCACAGAATGTCTCCTAGTTGGCTCAAAACAGACCTAATGTTTAGTATGTGTGTACAACAATATGAGTGATAAAAGAAACATAGACAGGTATGGCATATATGTATAACTCCTTTGTGACCATTCTGATATATGTGTTTTAACAAATTTTGAGGGATTTAGTAAAATATTGGTTTCAAAAGAGTTAAGTGGAAGTGACATAAAGCGAGCAAGTTTCTAGGATGTGGACACACTTGTGATAATGTTTAGAGAAGGTAGTCAAAACTTTACAGATGATCAAAGAATTTTTTTTAACAGAGAGCTATGCTTGCCAGAAATGTAGATTTGGTCCTCAAAAATGTCACTTCTACAAACATTTTTTTATTGAGATTTTTCCCCATTTTGCTTTAAAGGTACATTATGCATGTAATTTTATTTTCACAATCAGTTAAATAATTGACGTATATGACAAATATATTCTTCTTAATTCCTTGGGTATAAGTCCAACATATTTTATGTAAGTGATAAAGGATGCCTCATTGCTATGCTCTTATTCATATAAATGCATTCATCTAACCTTGTCATCAATTCCTTCAGAATGTCTTCAATTTGTGCTAACCAGTGATTCTGCTTTGTGTTTTTAGATTCATCAAAGGTTTTATGTACCGCAAAAAACCAGCGTGTAAGGAAAACCAAGAATTTGTTCAATATACTAAATATAACTACCTTCAGAGACTGAAAACAAAGCTGCCAAAATCTGTTTTAGATAAATCCTGGCCTCCATATCCAGAATTACTTCAAAAGGTAAGTTTGTGAGTTATTTTTTTCTTAAATAGTAACCTGTAAAAATAAGTTTTATTACCCACCTAAGTTAGATTTTAGTTCTACTATTCCATATACATTTTGTGTATGTTGAGGCAGATTTTTCTATGCCCAGATACCCTTCTTGTCACTAATACTCACTTGTTTCCAAGCAACATAATACTACCCCATAGCCAGACATGTTTTTCACAGAAGACTAGGAACAAGCAACATTGCATGTATGACAGAGATGCTTGTTTACAACTAAAACTTCACATATATATATATATATATATATATATATATAATATATATATATATATATATATATGTATATATATATATACTGTTTTTAAGCATGAGCACTTGCATGGCATTACACAGCACACTGTGCAAGCTCATCCAATTACTATACTATCTGAGTAAGAAATTTATGGTAGCTCACATTTAAACCTTGTGTTTGATTTATTCATTTTTGTTGCCCTGGACAGCTCAAATTCATAATTTGAGAATATTTTGAGCTGTTGTTTTCTGTGTATTGATTACAATGTGACCTCGTGTCACCTTGCCTTGACATCATGTGATAGTTGTAAATAAGAATCACCTTCATTTCCAATCTTCCATGAAAACATGTCTGGTCGTGAGAAAATATTACCTTACTTGGAAATAGGTGAGGGTTGGTGACAGGAAGAGAATCCAGCTGTAGAAAATATGCCTCAAGAAATTCCATCCAACTCATACAAGCATGGAAAGTGTGCTTTAAAACGACAATAATGATCATGATTTTATGTGTTACACATGTATACACACACACACACAATCATGCAGAAATGTATATACATCGATAAAAATAGACTTATACCAAACGGTTAAGTTACCAGCATTTAATGGAAGCTCATAATTTCAAACATTGAGGCAATGACCAGTGTCCGAGACTTTTGGAAATATGCTGTGCTTGAGAAGACCCGGCAAGCCAAGTGAGACCATAACCATGTGGTCTATGCCTGGGGTGTAACCAACCCACTTATGCGTACCTTCCCTTCATTGGACACTGCTTGCAAAGATCTGTTGAGGCAAGTGAAATCGAAATCAAATTCGATGACTGGCATCCGTGCTAGTGGAGCACTAAGAGCACCATCCAAGCGTGATCATTACCAGTGTGGCTAACTGGCATTCGTGCTGGTGGCTAACTGGCATTCGAGCGTGATCGTTACCAGTGTCACCTTACTGACACTTGTGCCAGTGTGCAGGTGAAACGTAAATAAACATGAATTTTTCATGGCTGTTGCCATTACTGCCTGACTGGCCCTCATGCCAGTGGCAAGTAAAAGCTCCCACTACACTCTCGGAGTGGTTGGCATTAGGAAGTGCATCCAGCTGTAGAAACTCTACCAGATAAAGATTGGAGCCTGGTGTAGCCATCTGGTTCACCAGTTGTCAGTCAAATCGTCCAACCCATGCTAGCATGGAAAGTGGATGTTAAACAATGATGATGATGATGATTCATCAACTTTTAAACATCAGTGTAAAATGAATCTCAGAATACAAGTTTTTGTACTTTTGTATGCCAGGGCAATGAAACAGTAAATTTGAACCTTAGTGGCATGAAACTAAAGACTTCTATTTAAGCCCCTGCTCTACTCTTTCTTGTCCTCCTTCCATATAAAAATCGAAGAAATTCAAATGCCTAAAAGAATTTCAATTTTGTGATTAAATTAGAAAAATCATTAAGATATCACAGAGAGAAAGAAAGCTAAAATAGCTATTGGTTTCATAACAGAAACCCCATACACTCTGTAAAGTGGTTGGCATTAGGAAGGGCATCCAGCCATAGAAACCACAACAAAACAGACATACAATTCTATATTTAAGAGATGAGGAATTATGAACATTATTTACATTCGACGGATATTAGTCCTCATCTTGTTTGTTGTTAGCATAACATTTCAGCTGATATACCCTCCAGCCTTCTTCAGGTGTCTTGGGGAAATTTCGAACCTGGGTTCTCATTCCTAAGGTATTTTTCAATGTCATTATTATTATTATTATTATTATTATTGTTGTTGTTGTTGTTCAGGTCACTGCTTGGAATCACTATGCTCTTAACCACTATGCCATATGCCCGTGGGCATATGGTGTAGTGGTTAAGAGCACCAGCTACTGTTCCCAAGATTTCAAGTTCGATTCCAAGCAGTGACCTAAACAATAACAATAATGATAACAACATCGAAAAATACCTTAGGAATGAGAACCCAGGTTTTAAATTTCCCCAAGACACCTGAAGAAGGCTGGAGGGTATATCAGCTGAAATGTTATGCTAACAACAAACAAGATGAGGACAATATCCGTCGAATGTAAATAATATAAAACAGACATAGTCAGGGCAGCTCTTCAGCTGGCTAGCTCCTGTCAAACTGACCAGCCCATGCTAGCATAAAAAACAGATGTTACATCAGTAGTTCTCAACTGGGGTCCATATAAGGTTTTGTTATTAAAGAATTCATGTCCAATAAACTGGTTATATTCCTTCAATACACAAAATAGTTTAATTTTTTTTTTATATATATACAATTTCTAATAATATTTAATTATAAAAATGTAATCGGAGTTTTTAAACATCAAATGGCTCGGAGGGTACATTCGAGCAAAATAGGAACCAATGGTTGAGAAACCCTGCATTAACTGCTGCTGCTGTTGCCACTGGTGGTGGTGGTGAGGAAGAAGAAGAAGGAGGAGGAGGAGGACTATTGAAGCATCTATAATTCTAGATATCTTAACATACGTTCAAGATATCACAATAATCTTCAAAATTATTTCATTGATTTTATTGCAGAACATTTTCTCTTAATTCTATAAATTATTACTTTAACTATTTTCTTTTGTTCATAGACATCTACACTGCTGTGTAAATTATGTATGAGAAATATGGTGTTGAAATATTGTCTTAGTATTTCTAAAGAAAGAAAAACTCAGGTAAGTTTAATATAGTTTTCTTCCTTGTTCTCTGAGAAAAAATAAATTTATTTCCAAGATAAGAAACCATGATGATTCTCTGAAAAAGTAATGCAAGAAGGGGAGAAATAGAGGGAGAAGTTGGTGGGCTGACTGTAAGAACATTTTCATGTGATAAAAATGAATCCAGGAGTTTCTGAGGCTGATGGTCAATGAAAATGGTAAAAAAAGAAAAAGTAGTAAAGTAAATTACAATTATATATTTTTCAAAGAAAGTATTACTAGAATGGTGAGGTTAAAAATAATTTCAGAACATTAGCTAAATGTTGTGTAAGTCTACCAAATTTAATTTATTAGAGAAGTTCAAGAGTTTTACTTGAAAAATATTTGAAAGAATAATCTCCAGATATCATATTTTGACACTTCTCCCATCATCTGAAAATTGTCACTTCTTCCCATGTATATATATATATATATATATATATATATATATATATGTACATATAATATAAATAATATATAAATATATGCATATATACATACATATATGTACATACCTACATCTATATGTATATATACATGCATATATGGGTACAGGACATCAAAAAAACATTGAACACAATGAGAAACTAAAGCATAAAAACAAAAACATGGAAACAAACTATTTTTTAAACGATGAAAGAACCGAGTACAAGACATACAACACAAGGAATATTCTCCTTCTTCAATTGTCCCTGTTTCATCTACTCTGCATTCCGAAGGCAAGGACAAGACGCAACTTCGTTGAAACAGTCCTTCTTGCAAAACAAATTAAATAAAATTTAGCATTTTTGTGGAGAGGTAAAAGTGGAAACAAGAACAGGACAGTAAGAACAAAACAAGACAGTAAAAACAATAAAAGTAAAAACAGTAAAAGACAGAACAAAGAGAATAACACAGTAAAAACAAACAATGAGGGCTGTTCAGCCAAGACGATGGAAAACTTATTTTGAACGCTTGAGGAGACAGCTTATTATGAAAGAGACAGGATAAGCAGTCTTATCTTGGTGAAGATAGCAGTCGATATATATATATATATATACAAACTTATCCAAATTCATGAACTTTACTGCATAGTATATACTGACACATACCTCTACTAGTGTCCTTGGACTTTGGCTTTTACCTACTTTATTAGGCCAGTTGGCTCCAACAAAGAAAAGAAAGATAGTCAGTAATATTGCACAAACGTATGTCAATAAAGAAAATAATAAGTTAACAAATATCTAGAAGAAATTAATAATATTTGGCCATATTATTATTTTTATTCTTATTTGTACTATGCTACAATTATCATTTCTTTGTCTTCAGATGTTATATGTTTGCATCTATTAAAACTGAGCTGATTTATTAGATTTCTTCAAATATCTAGTCACTGCTTTATTTACCTGTTTGCAGTGTTTCCAACTAATAAACTTGTATTGATTTTTCAAAATGGGACTCACCCACCGACAAGAAACAATCGAAACTTTCTAGAAAGAGCAATAATTTCTCTACCCAAAGTAAAAGAAATGTTAATATTCCACATAAAAATAGTTGATTACTTTCATCTGAAAGTAAAGGTGTGTGGTGTAGAGGTTAGGGTGTTGCACTCATGATTGTGAGGTCATGGTTTCAATTTCCAGACTAAGCAGTGCATTGTGTTCTTGAGCAAAATCTTCATCTCACATTGTTTTGGTACACTTAGTGGTGAATGAGTTGTAGCAAAAGGTGAGAAGTTAACCCTGTGACAGACCAACATTCTATTCAGGAAAGAGTACAGTAATCTCAATCACTTATATGCCATGGAAATTGGGTTATGCTCCAACCTTATAAGTCATGGGGTTCAGAAAAAAAATTCATCTGGAGACACATGAACAAGCGGAAAACTGTTTATGGGTTCACTTTTTGCATCTATATCGCTAATATGGATTTCAAATTTTGGCACAAGGCCAGCAATTTTAGGAGAGAGGATAAGTCAATTACATCAACCCAGCATGCAATTTGTACTTAGTTTATCAACTCCAAAAGGATGAAAGGCAAGGTCAACCTTGGCAAAATTTGAACTGAGAATGTAAAGCTAGCATTTTGCCCAGTATGCTAACAATTCTGTCAGCTCACCACCTTCCATATCGCAAATATTGATATGAAGAACTTCAAGAATATGACTCATTAGGACCTACAGTTTAACTTCATTATATGACTTTATCTTCTATTTTTCCTCAATCACATGATGATATCCATATATTGAACCATAAGGACTAATATTCACATCTCCATAAAATTCATTCTGGAAAAGGAGAAAAAAATTTTGATTTAAAAAAAGGTGCAAGATTTTCATTTATTGAAACAAAAATTGGATATACTAAAAATACAGTGTCCATAACAGGTTGATGCAAATACAATGTACAGACAAAAACAATGTCACCTAATGAGAATACATTCCTGAAAGGAATGTCTTGATAATTCTTGAGCCCTCTAGCATCTCAAAAATATGAGATGTAGGCAAAAACCAAAACCCTGTAACTCTGATATAGTAGAAGTGTCTTTCAGAGAAATTACAAAAAGAATCTGTAGAAAATATATCCTAACTTCAGGATCAACTCTACACTCTACAGAGCCTTCACCAGTGCAAAAACCTCCCAAAGAGATGACTGAAACATAGATATAAAAATTGGCCCTTTACTGTCTAATGTATTTGTGGACACAGGGTGTGAGTGTAAGCACACTCCCTAAAATTGGGGGAGTGGGGAATGAAAACACTTTGAACATTCTCCTAAAAAATGGGTTTGCACTCCTAAGCAAATTTCATTCCTGCACTTATGTTTGTGGAAGCTTACTTTGCAACCACATGGTGGTTTCAGAACAGTCTCACCATATGGCACCCCGAACAAGTGTTTCCAACAAAACCCCCAGGCCAAATAATGCCTTGTGAGTGAATTTGGTAGAAGGAAACTGTGCAGAAGCCCACCATATGTGTTTGTGTATGTGTGTATATTTGTGTCTATCTTTGCTCCCCATACTCATGCATCCCATATAATAACTGGTGTTCATTTGTTTACATACCCTATAACTAGCAATTCAGCAAAACAATCTGATAAAGTAAGTACCAGGCATAAAAATAAGTACTGAGGTTGATTTGTTTGAGTGAATTCCTCCAAGGTGGTGCTCGAGTCCAATGTCTGCAACAAGTGAAAGATAAGACATTTGTCAAATGATGAAACAGAATAATGCCAAAAATTAAGGATTTAAAAACATTAGAACGTTCTGAGGAGAGGTCAAGACTGGAATAAATTAACTGGAATAAAAATATAAAATCTATGCCATTCTCAAATAAGATTTCCATCATGGAAAAAGAAGCACCATAAAAACTTAGTTTAAATGAACTGCTGTTTCTTGAATGATCACATAAGGGGATCTGCATTGGTGAAGCCCATCATTATTTTTTCAGTTTTTATTTTATATGCATAGGTGCCTGTAATATGATGGCTTCATAGCTATTTATCACACATCTATTAAACATACTATAATCTTAGCCAGTGATATAAGTTTATTGAAATATGTTTAAATATGAAAGACTGGAACATACAAGCATTGCAGGAGAATAGCATATAAATTTTATGTGTCACACACTGTTGTAATCCTAATCTGAAGTAGTGTGCACACATGTGTATAATATCACCTGATGATAACTGGAGAACATACGATTTTAAAAAACATGTAATTGAAATGATAAAGAAATATATATTAACTAGTCTAATTAAGATTAATTAGTAAAAAGCTTAGATATGTGTGGCATACAAAATAATTTAAACTTTTTAAAAAATGGATGACTACAATGGAAAACTGCTTAGAGCGTATTTTAAGACACCTATATTAGCAAATGGATCTTTTCGGTTTGAACGGCAGTTTTTTTCTAGTGGTGTCATATGAAATTGTCACCCATAATTATGACCCTAGTATCGATCTATTGCATTTCAATCTGTTTTTGGGTTAGGGGTGGGGGAAGGGTATGTTTTTTTTTTTAACAAATGTAAATAAACCCAATCTGTTTCTTAAACGAGGGACATATTCATACGGCACAGAATGTTTTTTTACCTCAATAGACATCAGTGATTGGTTGAAATTGCAGAAATTGAAGAAAAAAAACAACAAATATCTTACAAACTATAGAATTTTCTCAATAAAGCCAAGAGAAAAAGATGCTTTATAAACACATTCTACCAGTATACGAAGTTTAAAATTTTTTAGTTACCTAGAAATTATGTTAAAAACTGCCGTTCAAACAGAAAAGATCCCAAATGGGTACTAAGGCAAAGGATGATGCTGATAGTGTCAGTGAAACCACATGGTTCGAGGTTCAATTCCACTGCATGGCACCTTGGGCAAGTGTCTTCTACTATAGCCTCGGGCTGACCAAAGCCTTGTGAGTAGATTTGGTAGATGGAAACTGAAAAGAGCCTGTCATATATGTGTATGTACCTATGTGTGTCTTTGTGTCTGTGTTTGTCCCCCATCCCCATGGAATGAAAAATTATTCTGTAATTGTTGTCAATGTATGTTACATCACATCATTAATTATTTTCCTAATATTTTTGCAGATGGAACAAAAAGTTCTTGCAGAACGGATATTTCGAGGTCAAAAGGAATCCTATCCATTTAGCATTAAAGATCCTTTCGTCACCAATCGTCTAGGTAAATTTTATAATTTTTCTTCTTTTTTTTTCTGTATAAAATAAAAAGAGTAAAATAGAAAGTAACGCTGGTTCACATTAAAATGTAAGCTTTTGTCTCATGTGAGAACTGCTTTCATATAATGAATATGTTTTGGCAGTAATCATATGTTTGTTTTATGTTTTTTTTGTGAATGATATAGGACACGCTTTTACTCTTTACTTTTTTACTTGTTTCAGTCATTTGACTGTGGCCATACTAGAGCACTGCCTTTTAGTTGAGAAAATCAACCCCAGGACTTATTCTTTGTAAGCCTAGTACTTATTCTATCTGTCTCTTTTGCTGAACCGCTAAGTTACAGGGACGTAAATACACCAGCATCAGTTGTCAAGCAATGGTGGGAGGGACCAACACACATGCACAAACATATACACACACATACATAAAGATATATACATATATATATATATATATATATATATAATATATATATATATATATACACATACATACATACATACATACATACATACATACATACATATATATATACAACAGGCTTCTTTCAGTTTCCGTCTACCAAATCCACTCACAAGGCTTTGGTCAGCCCGAGGATATAGTAGAAGACACTTGCCCAAGGTGCCACGCAGTGGGACTGAACCCGGAACCATGTAGTTGGTAAGCAAGCTAGTTACCACACAGCTACTTCAGCACCTATGGAAGCTGAATCTACAATTCAGTTTAAATTTTTGGTTGAATCATTTCACTTTTCTTATTTCTAGTGCCAGCAATTTCTGATTATAGTCAATAGCTTTGAAAATGTTGGGCCCACCATGCTGATTTGTGCTTGACACATGACATGAAGTAATGACCCAAATAGCTCTTGAAGGTTATGGTATGCTTAATAGATGTGTGATAAATAGCTACTTCATACTGGATTTGAATGAAGCCATCATATTACAGGCATCTATGCATATAAAATAAAAACTGACAAAATAATGATGGGCTTCACCAATGCAGATCCCCTTACGTGATTATTCAAGAAATAGCTACCAAATTTCCCTCATTTCAACCAAACTGTTTTTATGAACATACAAGATGATCACAGCTGGATTGTTTTTGATTATTGCTCTGTTTAATCAGATTTATCTGGCAATAAACAAAACAAAAATATTTTGTAAATTTTTAACATTCTTAATATCAATGGTATATAGATATAAAACTGGGAAATTTACGAGACAAATATAAACTAGGCATGGCTGTGTGGTAAGAAGCTTGCTTCCCAAGCACATGGTTCCAGATTCAGTTTCACTGCATAGCACCTCAGGCAAGTGTCTTTAACTATAGCCTCGGGCTGACCAAAGCCTTATGAGTGGATTTGGTAGATGGAAACTGAAAAGAGCCTGTCATATCAGTGTATATACCTATGTGTGTTTGTGTGTCTGTGTTTGTCCTCCATCACCATTTGACAACCAGTGTTGGTGTGTTACAACCAGTGTTGGTGTGTTTACATCCCTGTAACTTGGCAGTTTGGCAAAAGAGACCAATAGAGTACTAGGCTTAAAAGAAAATAAGTCCTGGGGTCGATTTGTTGAACTAAAACCCTCTAAGGCAGTGCTCCAGCATGGCTGCAGTCAAATGACTGAAAGAAGTAAAAGAATAAAAGAGTAATTTCGTGATATATTATCTGCAAAACTAGGTATGACTATTTGAACAAATATAGCTTTCAGATTTGAATACTAGTATTAACCTGAAGAAGAAAGCATATGCAATGGTTCTTTGATGGAACAATACAGTCAAAATTTTATTTATTTCTTCAGCAACACACCATGAACATCTCAGAACATCCGTTTTTGATGCCACTATAAAAGCACAAAATGAAGAAATTGTGGTAAGTTATCCAAATCATGCTTCTGTTTATCATATTTTCAGTACAGAAAACAAATAAAGAACAAATTTATCTGAAATAATGATATTTTCTAGAAAAGAACCAAATAGATGTTGTGTTATTGTCATTGTACTATATTGATATTGCATTTATATGTATACACCTGTACATGTATACTCATTTGAAACTGAAATCTTTTACTTAATATATATTTATTATATGTAATGATATTAATTCTTCATCTGTTCTTTCAATCATGTTGAGGACATAGCTGCCTCTCTAATGCTGGTGCCTCAAAAAACATACCCAGTAGACACAAAGTGTAAGTTGTGAGGACCCTTTAGTCTTATTGATGATATGACACCTCTCTAATGCTAGTGCCACACAAAAGCACCCAGTACATTCTGTAAAGTGTTGTTAGGGAAGGCATCCAGCCATAGGAACAAAATTTTAAAAAATATCAGTGTTGAAGTTTGCTTGAAGCACTGTATATTAGGTATAAAATCTGTATGTTATAGAAGACTATAGCAATGCAGGTTAAACATCAAGTTACTTCAAAAATATTTAGTCCAGGCATGGCCATGTGGTAAGAAGCTTGCATCCCAAACACATGGTTTCAGGTTCAGTCTCACAGCATAGCAACCTTGATCGAGTGTCTCTATGATACCCTCTGGCCAACCAAGTCCTTGTGAATGGACTTGGTGAACACAAACTGAAAGTCACTTATCATGTGTGTGTGTGTGTGTTTACCTGCCTTGACATTATGTAATGGCTGTAAGCAGTCTACTTCATTTACAGTCTTCCATGAATAACATTTCTGATCATGAGGAAATATTACCTTACTTGGAAACAGATGAGGGCTGGCAACGGGAATTGTGAAAGAATTTATTGTAATTACTTTTAATGTGAACCAATGAGGCTAGTATGCTCTGCTGGATGTGTAATGTAAGTGTTCATGTTTGACAGAGTTCTAGTGTATTGAGAGAGAAGTTAGGTATAAGAGGAATTAGATGCTGTGTGCAAGAAAGAAGACTGCGCTGGTTTGGTCATGTAATACGGATGGATGCCAACAACTCCATACAGAAGTACTGATCTCTAAAAGTAGATGGAACATGTGGAAGTGGGAGATCCAGAAAGACATGGTCTGAATTACTGAAGAATGATTTCAGGGTGCTGAACCTTTCAGGCAAGATGGCAAAAGACCAAGATGCCTGGTACCTTGCTCAACTCAAGAAGACCTGCACTCCACAGCGCAAGTGTTAAACCTTGGTGGAGAGGATTGACCTCCAAGAGTCGATGCTGGTGCCACATAAAAGCACCCGGCACATTCTGTAAAGCGGTTGGCATTATATATATATATATATATATATATATATATATATATTATATATATACATATATATATTAATCAAAATAAAAACATGATGCCAAGGATTCAGCGGTACATATGTTTCGGGCCTTTATTAGACGGATTCATAACAATGCATAATGCCTTCTTCAGCCGTGCACAATTACTACTTCACAATGCATTGTTATAAATCCGTCTAATAAAGGCCCGAAACATATGTACCACTGAATCCTTGGCATCATGTTTTTATTTTGATTAATATACTCTACTACCTACACCACCAAATGGTATATACAGGTGCTTACAATTATCAAGTATTCACCCTGAATTTTTGTATCCAACTCACCTCTATATATATATATATATATATATATATATATATACACTGTACTGCAGAATAGACTTTTAGCCAACACTGTATAGGTTAATGTAAACCACTTTCCTGTATATACCAACACCTTCCTTTGCGGAAAGATACATACACATATTTATACACACATATATGCACATACATCAACTGATATGTAATTTATATATATTCAATATGAATTAAATGATATATACAATATCGTCATCATCATCATTTAACATTTACTTTCCATGCAAGTATGGGTTGGGATGTATATACATATGTATAGAGAGAGACAAATAGATAGATAGATGAATAGAAAGATGGATGGACAGACAGACATGTGGATGGACAGATTGGATTGGATTGGACTGGATTAAGAACAGATCTGTAAGTCATTTTTTTTACTGTGCACATGATGATTTATTACTAGTTAATAGATATCAACATGCTTCAGCAATTATAAATTAATTGTTGAAGCATGCTGAAATTATAAACAAGAGCCACAAATTCTTGTTAGATTAATTAGTTTGCAATAGCTTTGGCTGATGAGACACAACAACGTCAAAACACCTGGTGTCCCAGAGTCCCCTTATGGCAATGAATCAAAAGTGTTATGAATACACATTTGTTGTGGAAAAAATCGTTCACCTCTGATGAAGCATATCAGCAATTAACATATTTGTGTTCAAATCTGCAAGAACATATTAAAAATGTAAGTCATTGCTTTGTTCACTTGGTACACCACACACACATGGCAATTTATTACATATATGTGCATGTATGTGTATATATGTGTGGGTATGTATGTGTGTGTGTGTGTATGTATATATATATGTATATGTATATAAATATTATATTCTGACATGCCCTCTCTCTCTCTCTCTCTATATATATATATATATATATATATATATATATATATTGACTAGATTGGCATGGTTGAAATACCTCTGTTGTATCTTCTTTGATAATGAATGATTGAAATTCAAGTAAAATTTAAAGATGTTTCAATAATTTTTTAAAATTTATTTCTGTTATGAATAAAACAAAGAAAATAATGTGTATGAAATCATGAATTTATGCAAAATTACCTGGTTTGAATTCAAGTTATTGACCAAAAATTGAGTTGTTTATTTTCCCATGCAACACTGAAAATCCTTCTGCTATAAACAATATACTCCTATGAATATTCCTTCTGCAATCACACACACACACACAAGCATATATATATATATATATATATATATATATAAATAAATAAATAAATAAATATATATATATATATATATATATATATATATACCTAGTCTGATCAATGAGTATCCGGACTGTTGCTATAATAATGAAGTTAAACTACACTGAGTGAAACCACTTGGCAAAGATTGACCTAAGTTTTAACATTCTAGCTCATTTCTGCTGTTTACAGCAGTGCTTGGAAGAAAGGTGTGTAGTGTGTAATTGTCACATTGACCATAACAGAGAAAGTTGAGCAGAGGATCTGCATCAAAATTTGCCAAAAGCTTGGCGATACCTGCTCACAAGCCTAAGCAAAGTTTTCAAAAAGTTTTCATCTTGTGCAACTGAAACCTGAGTGACCTTTTGGTCAGTTGAAAGCAGTTTTGGCACAAACTTGACAGACACATGTCTCATACCCAAATCTTCAATGATAATGGACTGAACCACAACTAATCTGCACATCCTCTGATAACTCACAGATGGTAATTCGATGATTTCTCCTCGCACACGTCTATGATGTTTTTCTCAGTTCTGCTGGTTGCAGATCTCCCAGAACATTCATCAATATTGACATTTATTTGGCCATCTTGGAAACATCTGCAGTTCATACACTTTCTTCAACTTTGCACAGGCCTCTGAGCAGGTACTGCCATGACAACTTTCTTTGTCATGGTCAATGCAATGACCATATGCTATACACCTTCTTTCTAAGCACTGTTGTAAATAGCAGAAGTGAGCTAGAATGTTAAACCTTAGTGCGCAAGCACAGCAGAATTCAAGTTCAGTCTTTGACAAACGGCTTCACTCTATGTGCTTTAACTTTGTTACTATGGCTACAGTCCATATACTTATATATATATATATACACGCACACACACTGGCTTACAGGACTGAATTTGAACTTCAAAAAAAATCAACCCAAAACTAGGGGTCATTTTATATACTCCATATAAAATCTGAACTATAACTTCCTGTGGTTTAGAGTAGCACCAATGGCAATGGAAAACAATGTAAAGCAGTTGCATAGGTCCTATGGTGCTACACCACAGTATTTTCTACTGATACTCAGACAAATCGATGAAGAACACTGTGAAACATTCACATAGATCTTATGGTTCTACAACTCAGTATTTTCTACTGATACTTACACATATGTTTGAGAAGCTGGATTAATATTAAAATCATATCAAAATAACAGCACAGCAATCTTAGCGGACAGACACCAGTCACCATTTACAACAGCTGGCAGACAGAAAATGTAAACAATCAGCCCATTCAGCCATGTCCCAGATCCGTTCTGTTTACACTGCTTCCTTAGAGTGCTCTCTCATACAGCACCCAGCCAGCTGAGGGCTTTCAGAACAAGCATAGTTTACAGTAACTAACCTACTTGATATGGCAGATTAGCAGCATATAGCAGTACCTTCTGTGACTGGCCAGTTTGTGTCAGTCAGACCAATCACAATAAACCTTACTTTTAAATTTTTACTGACAGGGTTTCTTGAAAAGGCTCAAGTTGTCACTCTTTCATAAGCAGTAGTACTCTCACTGGGTGAACATTAATTTCCAGCGACTGTAAAACCTCCCTCATGGCTCCAAATGATAAACGAAAGAAATATGAAGTAGGTTTTAAGCTGAAAGTGGTAGCAAACACCAAGTCCCACAATTGTGCTACTGCGAGAGAATACAGTGTAACCGAGAAGATGGTAAGAATTTGGAGATTAAAAGAAGACCTATTAAGGAGTGAACCCAGGACAAAATGTGCAATGAGAGGAGGCACTGCAGACCGACCAATTCTATATAAGCATGTAACAGACATGGTCCATGAGCAGCATCAAAATGGATACACTGTTTCAAGACCAATGGTCTCATGAAGCAAGACAAAATTTACAAATTAAAGAAAATACTAGCAGTGTACTTTGTAACAACATTTCTAATATATTACAATATAATACATACTGTAAGTGAACTTGTAAATCCATTTGAAGTAGATGGTGTTGTTATGGTATACTTGACACCATGTTAGTTCCTGTAAAATAAGTGATGTCTAAGTGACATCACTAGGGTAGTGTTTATACCACAGCCAGGTACATTTGATGTGTACTATTGTAGGTAATTTACAATATTTGACTACTTTTTAAAAAGAACTGAATAAATTTTAAGCAACCAGACTGCAGAATTGTTGCATATAAAGTTTACTGATTGAAACATTCTTAAAATGCTATTGAAATACAAGAAAAATAGAGATTTCAGGGGTTGCTGGGGAAGCTTCAGCTCACCCATAAACAAAAACCTTGCGCCTTCAGCACTCAAGCTATTTTCCACAAAAACTTGGGGTTGTCTTATACACTCAGTCATATTATACACCAGTTTATGCAGTGTACATACATACACACACACACACACACACACACACACACACATACACACACACACACACACACACACATGGTGTCTATAAATTATCTTTACTACTTCCACACTCATACACTTCAAATTGTAATGGTAATTTATGGACACTTTGTACACACACACATTCAGGTGTGTGTATATTTATTTCTATGTGTGCAATTACATTCTTATTCCTAAATCTATGCAGAATAACTTTAGCAAGACAATTCTCTTGTAGTATGCAACTGCTGTTACCAAGTATGATCGTCATGGTTACAAGCCTCGAAACCGTATCCTCATTGTTACAAACCAAGCTCTCTATGTTTTGAATGAAAAAGATTTCAAAGTGAAGGATAAAATAACTTTCATGCAACTAAAACGTAAGTATGTTTCTTCAGTCATTATGCTCTTGTTCTTCTTTTTGAAGTGTCATTTGGTTGCAAAAGAGAATTTCCTTTTCCAGATACTGGGTGGATATAAAGTCAAGTACTTATTTTAATAAAAATTACTCACTTTATGCTTTTCTTTTAAAACCCCTTACAGTGAATACAAAGGAGCATATGGTGTTAGTTATCTACTGAATTGTGTAAAGCCTGCAAATGGTAGCTCTTTTTTATGCAAAATAACCTTCAGGATTTTGTGCACAGATGTCCTTAAGAAAATGAGTCTTTGTGCTGGTACATGAAGAAAAACATATGAACTTTTATTAGTGATTTGATGTACTGTATTCATTTTATCCTCTGACATACTTGGATATCCTGTTCTTTCATCACGTATGGAACTATCTATCCTTCCATTTTTGCCACTCGCTTTTCCCAGAAGGGTTTTGAGGGTTAGAGTTCTCAGAGGCATCTCCTCCATAGGGCACTATCAGGATCAGTCCTCATTATGCTTTCCTGCTGGATTCCCAAGCATGACCAACTGAGGCAATGGATATTATCCAACCATCTCACTCACAGTACTCCTAGGTCTCCTGCCAGTTGGCATGGCTTGAAGAATTTTTCTTGCAATCCTTTCCTGCAACATTCTAACCACATGTCTGTCGTATCAGAGTCTCGACCCTTCATCATCTTCAATTCAGAGAAATGGAGGCTCAACCTTGAGAGACTCCCTGATCTTCAAGATATACTTTTATTTAATGTGTTGGAAAGTGCATTTAGGAACATTGGTGCTCCAAGATACATGAAGTTCACATTATATTTAACAAGGAATTTGTTCAGATATCATTTACAATCTTTTAAGCAGTAGTTTTGATAGAATTTTTCCTACAATTGAGTGTGGGTAAATTCCTTAGTAGTTTCCACAGTCCTGTCAGTTGCTCTTATAAATGGTAACTATCTATGCATTCTTGAATTGCGGGAGTAAGTTACCACATTGCCCCATTCTCTGAAGAATTAGAGAGGTCTGTAGTATAATTCGCTCCCATAATGCTTTTTAGACTTCTATAATCTTGCTGTCATTACCAGGATCTTTCTCTGATTTTATTTTACAATTTAGTTACTAGTCCCTCTATATTCAGCAGTAGATCCAAACTAATATCTTCTAGAACTTGTGAAAACATCCAGAGTTTCACAAGAAACTGCTGAATTTGGTTGTGTTGACATAAATGATCTGAGAGCAAACTCAACCATTAATGAAATTAAACTGCAAATCTGTGGATTTACATTGGCATCAGAGTTATTTACTACAGCACCATCTGCTATCACTTCAGTTATATTGCTAAACTAAGTATTAGATATCCCTTATTCAGTACCTCAAAACTAACTGATTAAATGCCTCTTTGTCATTTGACAGAGTATTGTACTACCATCAAAAAGGCAGTTTTCCAACAACTGGCATTGCCAAAATGCTTAATATGCATTGACTGACTCCAGAGTGCTGAAAGTTTAAGTACTTTTCTCAGGAGCATTTCACTCATACAAATTGTAAGATCATTGTGCAAATAAGTACTTTGTTATCTTGATCTGGAACATGAGACATGTGCAGCCCAGTTTTCATTTTTGTACTATGATACACCAAGCTAAATAAATCATATATTCCAATATTTTGGATGGAATGAAATGATGGAGGCTCAGCTGTTTGGACTCATTGAGTTTGGCACAGCTTACTGGACATTGAAACTGTTTGGTGACAGTACTTTTTGACACTGGTGACAAACACACATACACACACACACATATGTGTGTGTACTGAAATATACACATACAGATAGAGAAAGAAAGAGTGAGAGAGGGAGGAAGACATTTCAATTTATTAATTGAAATCTATTGACATAAGCACTTTTCTTCTCCTCACACATGTAAAGGGAGAGAGAGAGAGAGAGCAAATGAAATATTAAAATGTCTGATGTTAAATAAGTCAGCATTAAATCATTGGTGCCAAAAAGGCAGGCCAAAACAGCTATATGAAAACATCTCATTCCCTTTTATGGAAGCTTTTCACTGTTCGTTATGAATGAATTAATAATAAAGTCTTGTTTTATTTTTGTTTGTGTTTTTTATGCTGATTTCCTATAAGACCAATTATTTGCCTAATTCCAATAAGAACATGTCAGAGTATATATACTATTCTGTGCTTTTGTATATAGGTGTAATGACCAGCCCTTTGACAGATGGTATCTTTGTTGCTATAGTAACAACTGAGGAAAATGGGACCAAGGTGAGTGAGCTTGTTGTTTAAAAGCATCTGTTATGCAATTTTTAATAACGTGACTAATACTTAAAAATGATAGTAAGAAATTGCATGACTTAAAAAAGATTTATCTAATTATATTTTAACTACTAATACTGCATTAATTATTTTGATAACGACCATAAGCAAGAATGTACATTGCCACACTTTAGGATGTGAAAGTACTACAACCCATTTTGTGAAATTAATCTATATACATCTCTATACCAGACAGTGTTATATTTTCTCTTACTTAGCTATAGAATTATTAGCAACTCTTTGTAGTGAACACTATTAATTGACACCATATTAAAATAAAATTATAAACATTTCTTAAATTGCATAGCAACTTTTTATTTTTCTGAAAATAAAATAGCCAATAATTTAAATGGATAATTTCTAAATTAGAAGTTGTTTATTATATTCGTGAGATAAATGTAAAATTTGAGGAAAGTAGCAATGGTTTACATTGGACACAATTAGTCTATAAGAGAGTTGGATATAACCTCATTGCTGCAATGAGTGTAGAATCTAATATTTTGGGTTTTACGATTCATCTGTGCATAAGGAAAGGAGCAATATAAAGATTGGTGATGGAGGCAATTAGCAACACTTTTTTTTTATTCTTATTTCACTCATATGAAAGACAACAACCTGAAATGTTATCTTCTACACTCATTCCTCATAGTAAATGAACTTATTAATACATTTATGATTATGTTGGCATTGGTCTTTTTAATTTCTATAATAACCAGCTGGTGTTGATTGAAGTAGGTTTTTCTTTATTCTTATAATTTTTTTTTTTTTTGCTTTCTTTTGTGTTTAGGTGTTGTTGATAATTACACTATATATATTAACAGTGTTCAATTAAGGACGATAGAAATGTGGAAATTCAAACATTTCCCAGTTTTCATGAATAATGTCAACTTAGATATAGTTTGCACTGTTAAGAATAAAACTTTCAATTTGTTTGTGATATGTTTAAGAGACTATTATCTTATCTTAATAGGAAGCATTTTTTTCATAAGTTGAATTTTAAAATGGAAAGCTTTCTTAATTTTCCACTTTATGCTATACCAAAATATTTGTGTAACTAGTAAACAGAAATATTAGAGTACCAGACTAAATGCTTTTATATTCTTAGTTTAATTCCTGTTGTGATTAAATTGGGGTTCCCCCCATGACTCAAAATAAATTCTAATATTCTGGGTTGATTCAATATATTATATACTATAGTTTTAATAAAGCTTTATTTGACCATATTTGAAAACCTTTTTAATTTCCTCCTGCATAATAATGAAGAAATGAAAGAAAAATATTGTAACCAGTTTAACTCTTAATTATAGCTTTTGTTTCAACTAATTGTGAAAATAATGAAGAATTTAGTAAAATAACATTTTAATAATTAAACTGGTTTAGAACATGAATTAACATGAAATTTTTGACAGAAGATTTTAAATTAGATCACTTTAAAATAGAAATTTTATATCATAGAGCCAAGAAAACAGGTTGATATTAAAAATGACATTCTAGCAAATTTAGTTTACTTACAATATTTTGACATTGATTCATGCTTCTAACAGCTGAAATAATTTTACTTATCTGAGAATGTAAACATTTTATGGTAGTTAAGAAATTACAAAAAGATATATAGAATTTCATTGGAAACTTGATAGTATTTTATATCTTGCGGATACAATCTTTTGTTATTTCTTTAAATAATTGTAATTGTTTTTATTAGCCAATTATCTTAGGCATGTTTGCACTCTAGTATCACAAAAATATATGTGATTGAATCTACCCATGGCTCTTCAACATTTATCACCTATTCTTCAAAATTGCTAATTTCCATCATCTCATTTAATTTTGAACCATGAAAGTATAATTTTCATAAGTAATTGCTTGATTAAAAAACTGTATTGTCTGAGTGTTTTGTTTTCTTCATAGCTGTTATCTGTTTCTAGGTTAATTTATACTACATAATACTTTGCAAAACAAAACGAAGTATTACACAGTATAAATTACTGGTGATATAATTGTCATTGCTCAATTGGTTACTAACACAATACATTACAACTTTAGAATACATCATATTACAATTTCCTTAAAAAGCCTACATTCATTTATTATTATTATTATTATCATTATTATCATTATTATTATTATTATTATTACTATTATCATCATCATAGAGGTGGCAAGCTGGCAGAATCATTAGAAGACTACACAAAATACATACAAAGACATACATCATCTCGAAAGAGTCCAGAAGCTGGCTACCCGCATGGTTCTTGGTCTCAAGCATTTGTCTTATGAAGAAAGGCTGAAGATGCTCAACCATTATTCTCTCAACGACGCCGTGGTGATCTCACTGTCGCTCACAACATCATAACTGGAAAGTGTAACCTCTCGAAAGAGCTGTTCTTCACTCCTGCTCCAGAGCATGGGCTGCGGGGTCACTCCGAAAAGCGACGATTTCATCTCAATCGAAGGAGAGGGACTTTCTCCATCCGGGTTGCGGATCTGTGGAATAAGATGCCGACGACCACTCGGTTCCAAGTCTTTCTTGACCAGAAATGGCCTGAACTCTTTGTATGACCACCCTCCCTGTACATAACTCTCTGTCCCCCTACATGGCCTTGCTTTTCCTTTTTAAGCCAATAAAAATTGAATTGAAAAAATGCTTAGTGGCATTTTTGGTCATTTTTGCCTTTTGAGTTTGAATTCTGCCAAGGTCAACAATGCTTTTCATCCTTTCTGGGTCAATAAACTAAGTATCAGCTGAGAACTGGAGTTTAAAGGATTATTATTATTATGGCTGTGAGCTTTAATAATATCTGACAAAATACTTAGCAGCATTTCTGGCTTTACATTCTACGTTCAAATCGCAATAAGGTCAACTTTGCCTTTCAACCTTTTGGGGTTGATAAAATAAGTACCAGTAGAGCACTGAGATCGATGTAATCGACTAGCCTCCTCCCACAAAATTTCAGATTTTGTACCTGTTGTAGAAAGAATTATTATAATTATTATTATTTTTATTATTATTATTATTATTAAGGTAGGGAGATGGTAGAATTATTTGCATGCTGGACAAAGTGCTTAGCAGCATTTCATCCAACTTTATATTCTGAGTTCAAATTCTACCAAGGTCGACTTTGCCTTTCATCCTTTCAGGGTCAATAAAATTAAGTACCAGTGGAGTACTGGGGTCAGTGTAATCAACTTAACCCTTCCCTCAAAATTTCAGGCCTTGCACCTATCATAGAAAGGATTATTATCATTATTATTATTATTGCACTTTCTTCCCATTCACATGACATTTCATTGAACTAACATTTTATTTCTTTCCCCTTCATTTTGCTATCTCAGTCTGGAGGTGAGGATGATGATCCTGATTACGATAAGGTAACACCCATACCCTTCATGAAAGTACTTCCTCCCTTTACAGGCTTTATGATTCTTATGACCATTTCTTCAAATAAGCATGATTCAACTTTCTTTGCAACTTTACTTCCATAGAGATGTTTTATCTTATTTTCTTTCTGAATATTTATTGAAAGTTTGCTTCTAGCCAGAAATGATTCTATTTTCAGTAAAATATATTTCAAATGTTTTATACAATGTTAAAATTGTCTTGTTGGGTCACGCAATTCTTCTAGTAAGTATATCTCCTAATATGATTGCTAATTTAGAACACTCATCATACCCTTATTAAGAAATCATTCTAAGATTGCTTCAGTTTCTCATGATATGCTACAGTGAAATATTTTCCAATGCTAGAAGTTTTCTCATTGAAGAAGTCATTGTCAGAGCGTACGTTCTATTGAATTTGAAATCATGTTCAGAGGACAACGTAAACCACATTATAGTCTTTACAATAGTTTTGTTACAATACATTGTATGGTTTCTGAGGAAAGCACAATTCCTTTATCTGAATTTATAATAGTGACCATTAGCTGCATTGATCTATACCCCTGACTCGGCAGTGATTATTTTTCAAGTATCTGGTATCATTTAGCATGCTTGGAATAGAATTGAAGTGTTACCAGTTAGAGAGGCTTCTCTGAAATGTCAACAGTCAGTTTATATATAAATATACACACATACATACACACACACACACACACACACACACACACACACACACACACACACACATATTGGGTGTTCCCAAAAATGTGTACTCCCATTGAATGATTATATAGTTACCATTCATTAAAATACATTTCATTTTCAAAATTTAACAGAATATACAGGTGGAATTTTATTTTTTTTTTTATGAACACCTGTTTTCAAACTGATGACTGTTCTGGTTCAGACAATGCTGATAATACAAAGCAATGGAACTGCAAATATCAAGAAATGTTTCATTTGGTATTTGTGTTCATTATTATTCAATGGCTGCCCTCAGTTCATCAACTCTTGCTGGTTTTGCACTGTAAACTTTATCTTTTAAGTATCTCCATAGAAAAAGTACTGTGCTGTGAGATATAGTGATTGTGCAGAGTTTGCTATTGAACCTCTTCATCAAATCCACCTGTTTGGCAAAATCTCAACAAGATAGGCCCACACATTATGTCTTGCCAGAAATAAAACTCCACATTTTCAAGTCCTCTTGAATGCTTCACATAATGGATCGTTGTAGCAAGTTCAAGTGAAGGGTACCAGTTACAGTACCACCAAAAGTGAATGGTCCAATTTAACCCTTTTGGTAATAAGCTTTACTGTACTGTAACATGATGTTTCTTTGTAATATGCAGGTTTTCGGGTCCCTAGTGGGTGCAATTATTGGAGTTAATTGAGCCATTTAATTTAAATGTAACTGGATGATGATAACATGAAGGGATTTCTGTTGGAAAGTGTGAATCTTCTACATGTCTTACCAAGTACCATTCACAAAACTCCTCTCTTCAGTCCAGATCATCTTCATTAAAACTCCCTCTAAAACTGTCTTTGCAATTTGACTACATTTTCAAATTTAGTAGATACCATAAATCCTTGAGTATAATCCACATTTTTTTCCCAAAATTTAAAGGTCAAAACTCCTAGTTCATGAGATTAAAAATGAAAATTATTTTATAAGCAATGTTCAGTTCTCTATTTGCTGTCCAGCAATGTTTATTCAGACGCATTTTGTGACGTCAGGCGCGAAAATACCTTAAGCTAAGCCTGAAAGCAATGAAGTCATAAAAGAATCATCCATAACTTGCAGTAAGCAACATTTATAAAATGTTATTACTGTTATTTTTTTTATTTTCTGCAAAGAAAATGCACAAAAATGCTACACGTTTGCATTATGTTATATATACAATAATAATAAAGTATGTTACCGTATACATTTTTACAAACCAAGGACGTTATATAGACCTCCTTGACTCAAGTTAGAGAAGGGATGCGTATTATACACAAGGTTTAGGTTTTTCATAGGTACAGCCCCCTAAAAATCCCCTGTGTATTATACCGAAGGGCAGACTATACTTGAGGATTTACGGTACTTTAAGATAAATTTCCTTTGATCAAAGTTTAGTCTGGCTCCCTTTGAGCTGGCAGAATCATTAGCATTCAGGACAAAATGCTTAGTGGTATTTTGCCCATCACTACATTCTGAGTTCAAATTCAGCTATGGTTGACTTTGCCTTTTATCCTTTCGGGGTTGATAAATTAAGTACTGGAGTCACTGTAATTGACTTAACTACTCCCCTAAAATTTCAAGCCTTGTGCCTATAGAAGAAAGGATTATTTTTTATGGGTTAAAACTAAAAAGAAATAAGAATTGAGTTATCGGCCATTAAAGTGCATACACATTTTTGGGGAACACCATGTCTGTGTGTGTGCGTGTATGTGGACTGTTGGCGATTCTTCCTTATTTTTCCTTCTTCCCTTTGGACTTTCCTGTTTCCAACAAAGAGCTATGCTCGAAATATTAACAACAACTCTTTCTCTTCACCAAGCTTCAAATTAATTTATTTTTTGTGCACGTCTATATATATATATATATATGATCTGTTTACTTGTACGCCCACCTTATATTCAGAAACTACAAAGTGAACAACAACAAAACCATACCTATTTTTATTGCTAGATCTGTATGACACTATTTACCGATCAAGAAACCTGTAAAAAGACAAAAATTAGAAAAGAAGTAGTTCTGTCTGTTTCTCTGTCTCTCTCTCTCTCTCTCTACCACTCTCCTTCTCTCTTTATCATTCTTTCAATAGGGGAATGGCAAGGGGTAGAAAATGAGAGTCACACATGAAGGAAAAGTAAAGAGAGTGAAAGTAGTGAAGGCAACCATTTTTTTTTTGTAAGGCTTCAAATGCTGTGTATTCTCTTTTGTTTTTAATTTGTGTCTTTAATTTTTCCATCACTCCTTCTATTTATGTGTCTCTCTCCCTCTCTCTCTCTCTATTCCCCTTTAAAAGGTGTGATCCTTCTGTCCGGCCTTTGCCATGATAGATCGCTAGCCACTACACATTCTTTATTATTCTCTCTCCTTGTTTCTTTCTGTGTTCCTTTCGGTGGAAGAGCGTAGGCTCAAAACGTTAAAGACTTTTTCACTTCCTGAGCGTTATACTAATACATCTGTTTGTTGTCTACACCACCTGTCTTCATCTTTTGTTTTTTTTGTGTGAATTCTCCCTATATATATGTGTGTGTGTGTGTATGTAATACAATTTTTCTGAATCTTCAGATTTTTCTATATGCTAGACCACTGGTTTTAAATTGATATTAATCAAATTAATATTCAATTTTTCACCCTTATTATTTTAAATTTATATATATATATATACATATATATATATATAAGTTCATATATTAAGAATACATACCTATTGATTTAAAGAAACTTCATTTCCCAAAATTACTAGGTGTAAAAACCAGTATTTCCTTGTATGCAACCATAACTTTACTAAGTTAACTTTTCCTCTGACTAACTTTACACACACGCTATATAAATGAGAGTATATGTGTGTATGTATTTGTGTATATCATGGAAAGGCTCCAAAAGAGTGCAACAGATTTGATTTTCAACGGGAAAGTTTTTGGTAATTAATGATAAAAAATATATATGATTTGCTCCAAGAAATAATTCAATTTTAGATCACCAAATCTACCTCTCTATCTGTGTGTCAGGGTTTTTCTGTCTTCTATGCCTTTCCTCTCTATGTATTTACCACACTATTTAGCACTCTCTCTCTCTCTATATATATATATATATATATATATATATATGCAATTGTTCGTTTGTTTTCCACCTGCCTTCGTCTTTTGTTTATTTTCATAAAGCTTCCCGTTATATATATATATATATATATATATATGCATACTTTTCATGCATGCTGCTCCTCTTCTCCCTCTAGATACTTCATGTAATGAAATATTGAGAGTGTCTGTCTATCTCTATGTACATTATTTACATGACTTTATTCATTAAAACTTATTAAGACTTCTCACAACTTGAATGAAATGTTTTCCTTTTGTTTTGTTTAATACTTCATCATCAATGTTTTTGCTTTCATTTTGTGATAGACAGCTATCATTCAGAAATTGCTAGCTTTCCAAATCCTGTTTTCTGATTGGGTAAAAATTATCAAACTTTAAACCTCTGCAACATTTTACTCAAATTTTTCCAGAATAAAGGAATCACACCAATTAACCAAATTTGAAATTTTTCACTTAATTTTCAAATTTCAAAATCTGTGACAGCAACAGAAGAAATTTCTCTATATATATATTGCTCTGTCTTTTACCCTTTTTTTCACAGTAAACTTCCCCCTCTCTGTATATATTTACCATATTCTCTCTCATTCTTTCTCTCTCTACATGTATATCACTCACACTGTGTGTGTGTACATGTGTATAAGGAATTTTATTAGGGTGACAGAATCAAAAGACCCTCACAAAACACCAGCAGCAATGGCCCAGTGGTTAGGGCAGCAGACTCACGGTCGGAGCATCGCGGTTTCGATTCCCAGACTGGGCGTTGTGTGTGTTTATTGAGCAAAAACACCTAAAGCTCCACGAGGCTCCGGCAGGGGGTGGTGGCAACCCCAGTTGTACTCTTTCGTTCCAACTTTCTCTACCTCTTTCTTCCTGTTTCTTGTCCCCAACTTCCTACTCAACCACTGAGCCTGGATGCGCATTCATCCATCCTTCGATGCTCTTGGTGTTGGGAGCTGACCTGCTTTCTCTTCTGCAGGTCTTACGAATAGCAAAGGACCACGCTTCAGACTTCTCGAAGACCGTTCGCTCAACAAACAAACTAACAAACACCAGCAGCAAGTTAAGAAAAATCTTTACACCTATGCACCGAATGGGAAAACAAAAACTTTGTTTACTGAGACATAAATTCCCCAAAATAATGCAGAAATCCATTCTGCTCAAGAGGCTGTTGGAAAAGACATGGTCTGACATGGAATAAAAAAATTGAAATAAAGACATTCTATTGTGAAAATTGCCCAGCAACAACAGGCTAATTAGGGTGTGTATGTGTGTGTGAGTGTGCATGCATGCATATTTATGTATACATATATATGTAGATAGATAGATAGATAGATAGATAGACTGAGCGTAGCACCATACAGAGAAATAGAGAGTGATGAATAGATATCAAATAGTCAATATAGATAGATAGTGAAAAGAGAGTGATAGGGAAGATGACAGTTTATTTGAGCAATCAAGATACATAGAAGTTATAATTTGCTTCAGTGCTCTTTTGTATTAAGTGAATGCAGATTTTTCTACCCTTCTCCCTGATAGAAATAGTGTTTTAAAAGTTCATAGATGTATATATTCACATCAACATTAAACATCATATTTACATATGTTAAATAAATATTAATATCTACAATCCCAGAGGAATTTCAGTGGCCTGTTATTCATCCATTTACATACATCTATTGAAATAAGAACAAATACATACTATGACACATATTGCAACTAACTTTTAGAATGATTTTCTAAGAAAGTTCATGGTGGCTTTAATTCAAGTCCAAGTGCCATGTGGATTCCACCTCCAGAAACTCGTCTTAAATTAATCTGTTTTAAATGTTTTCATTGTGGCTCAAAAACAACTTTGCCTGGATTCATACCAGTTTGAGAAAGAATATTTGTAATTATTTAAATAGTGAACTATTAAGAGACTATATAGATGTTTGCTAAGAAATACTGACAGCAATAATCTGAGGTAGATTAGTATTTTAGTTTCCTTTTACCTAACATAAAGGTATCGTCCAATGTGTGTGAGTTTCAATATATATATATATATATATATATATATACATACACACACACATATATTGGAGCCCATCCATAGATTTATAATATAGAATTGTGATAAATCATACCCTCGGACCCTACTAAAAGTGTACCAGGAGAGTTCTTCACTAATCTTATATTGTTAGCTTGGTGTGCCAACAGTGAGCTTATGAAGTATTTTGCCCAGATTGATAATCCCTCACTATCACATATATATATATATATATATAGTGTGTGTGTGTGTATAAAATCTTCACTTTAGTGGTGTTGTTTTGACATAACATATGAATTATGTATATCTGTTCTGTCTTAATATGCAGATATTGCCAGATACTACTGTATATATATGTGTGTGTGTGTGAGTGTGTGTGCATCTATCTATCTATCTATCTATATATATATATATATATATATATATATATATATATATGTATGTATGTATATATATGTATATACACATTCAAATTCAGAGAGCTCTTGCCACTGTTGTCAACAAAGGACTTCTCCCTCAGTGTGAAAGGAATATTGTGTGTGAAGTGAAGTGATGCTACAAGGTAGAGAACATTGGCCTTGAATGCAAAGGATCTTTGAATACTAGAAAGAAATGAACAAGCATATTCCACTGAGTATAAAATATTAGTGAGCATGAATAATAGAGTACAAATGAAATGAAAGAAATCAAATGGAGGAAAGCAGCTTTATAAAGATGTGCTGCATGCTCAGAGTGAATGAATCCTGTGGAATAAGGGAGACCAAGAAAGACTTGGAAGAAGTGATGAAAACTGATTTAAAGATGTTGCATTTCATGAAGGAAGTGTCAGAAGTATTATGTCAATGATATACAACTCTTGTACCTCAATCACTTCTCTCTGCCATCATGCTCTTGCTTCCTTCACCCATTCAAACTGGTTTTTCTTATGACTACCATTGAATGTGGTAGGTAGAAACTGTAAGAAGCCTGTCATGTGTGTGTGTGTGTACATGTCAATGTTTGTGGTTGTTTCTCACTGCTTGATAATCAGTGTTGCTTTGAGTAACTGGACCCTTCAAGGTGGTGTTCCAGCATGGCTGCAGTCTAATGACTAAAACCACTGTGTGTGTGTGTGTGTGTGTGTGTATTGTCAGGTTGCTTAAGGGCACCCAGTATTGGTAGTGTAACCCAATACAACCTGCACTTGGTTGGGCCAACCTCACAAAATTTGCTTGATGAAGAGGTGGATTTTGGACATCCTGCAGGTGACAACATACCATGATACTGGGCTAGAATTCATGTTGAAGAGAAAACATCTAGAATGATGTTTTATGGCATTATGGTCATGACACACACCATATTAGAAGGTACTGCAAACTCTGGAGATTCATTGTCACTTTAACAATTTCCTGTATCCTCATACAAGTTTAATTGTCTTAAATTTATCTTGCTACTGAGTATATTGTGAGAAAACAAGAGTGTGCGTCTGGTGTGCACACAGCTCTTTCTCACTTTAAACATCCTTGCACTGGTCTAGCATCTGTGTCTAATGCATAAGATTACATGAATCATAATTGACAGAACTCCAACTAAGAATCAGATAGTCTTGTTGTGGTTTACATCTGTAAAAAAAATATCACTTCTTACATAGTTTAGGCATATGGAAGGTAAAGCATAGGCAGGAACAGTAGCAGTTTTCTTTCCCCAACATTACTGTGTCCCTTGTTGAAGTGCTACACAGTCAGAGTTTTCATTTATTACTGATGGCCAAAGCTTCTTGGAGCCATAGACAGAGGATCTTTCATTGAGACAGTAGTAGTATTGCAAATTTGAAACTATGTATTACTGCCAGTTGCATAGCTTCAGGTTCATGGAAGGTGTAGTACAGGTGGGGACAGCTATAATCTTCTGCCCTTACATCATGTCATTGCATCTCCTGATGAAGTGCTGGGTAGTCAATCATAGTCTTTATTGATGATTGAAACTTTTTCAAACCACAACTAGCCATCCTTTCATGTATGCAATGGAGGTATATGTTTGCTACAATGAAATGCTACTACTTCCATAGCTTCAGGTGCACAGGCTTCCATATTGGCTGGAGTAGTGATTCCCTGCTCCCCTGTTGAGATACCATATGGTTTAAATCATTGTCTTCTTTGGTCACCAGTGGATGAACATGATCATTTTAGACATCTTTTGTTTTCTTCTTTATTTCTTACTTGCCAATGTTTGTTGATATAAAAGCATAGCTATTGCACATGTTTCTTCAAGTATTGCTAATATACTCCTTCTTCTAGACCATACAGTACATTTCTGATTCCAAAATCATTATGGATTTGGATGCAAATGATAACCTTCTTTGTAACATTGCCAAGAATTCAGGAACTGAATAAGTTCTTAAATGATACCAAATGATTGTCTGAGATAAATACACAATGACTCACAAAAGAGTTCTAGATGATGTGTTCAGCAATAGATTTCAACTGGGTGGAGTGGCAGTAACATTGTCAGATAACTTTCATCAAACTCTGCCAGTAATTCCAACAAAAGCAATGAAATCTAAGTTTACCTTTAAATTGACATCACTTTGGATCAAAGTTAAAATCATCAAACTATCTACAAATATGAGACTCGTCTTTTTAATGCCAAAAATTTATTACAAGTTGGAGAGAGGAGATTTACTTTTGTATAGTACTCACGCCATAAATTTAGCGCCCATAATTGTATTGATTCAGGCAATTGATCAATTGACATCGAAGGTATTCCTCAACTTGCAACATCATTCATTAGCTAACCTATGAGTGGTTGTGCAAAAAACAAAAACTGCTTGAATTAACAGCATTAACTGGGAGCTGTTGCAGGTACATCTAGGAAACAGCCATAGCTATTATCCTGTGAAATTTTTCAATTCATTGGGACCTTTAGGTTTTTGCAGTCACACTCATTTCAGCTCAAAAGAGAATCTCCAGTGACACTACTGCCTAATTTATATCAGCTCTATGCAGTGCACAAGACTAGTGGTTAAGAAAATGGTTAATGCTACATGCCATTGGCAAATCTTTTCTCATTGAGTGCATCAAAGGAGAGGGTGCGATTATTCCCAGAAATTTCATTTATACCAACAGATCTGCCTTTCAGTTTAGAAGATTTCAGCTTCTAGAACATCTAAACTGCTATGTTAATCAATAAATCTCTGATGCTAAACTGCTTCTTGAAGAATACTGCATTGTTTTATTTAGGATACTTTTGAGGAATACTGCCAACTTTATGTGTAATGTTCAATAACTGGAAGCCCCATAATCTTTTTATTTATGCTTCTGTTGGTAAAATCAAAAATATCATATTGTGAGGTGTTGACATGACAATGTTGAGAAGTGCCAGGGCTATGAAGGGTACACATTTATCATATAAGCTGAGACTCATCACAGTTATTGATGCCATTTCTTTATCATTGCATGTATTGCAGTCCCACAATTTAGATGTGTGGGTCTGCTCTGAGTGTACCTGTTGTTCCATGGATGCTTTAGCTCCCAACACTCTAGGTTTTTGCTCATTTTTCAAATGATTTTAAGAATTTAACATTAAGAATAAAAGATAATATATTATGTTTAATAATAATTTCAAATGAAATAAAATTGTTTTCAAATTTAGTTAATTCTGTGTTCTTATCTAATATGTTTGATTTAGATGTATGTCAAATACATAACTGAACTATAAAATATATCAGACACTGGACTGTTACAAACACAATGGAAAACAGATTCATTTCTTGTTTGAAAGATAACTTTCCTAGAGAAATGCAATGGTTTTCTATTCGACTGAATATACCATCATTAAGAACAATCCTGGGCCACTATCAGTTACTTTCCAGCCTGGGCAACACTGGATATTTTGTTATATAAGAATTTTTTTAAATGTATAAACTATTTAAAAGTCAATGATGGATGGGTAAGTAAAACATGAAAATAAAATAGATATGTTGTCTTTCCCCATTTAAAACCAAATCTAATAATCTTTAACATTTTTCCATATTTGCTTTTCTGATAGTCTTGAAATGTTTTGCCTGAGAGCTATTTCTTACAATTTGTTTTTTAATCATTTTCACTTGTTTGCCTTTGTATGCTTGTTTCTTTTATATCTCATTTTGTGTCATTAAATGGTAATTGAAATGTACAATCTGATTATTGTTATGTCTTCTTAATTTTCTTTCAAAGCTGATTTTTTAAAACTTTGTAATATAATAATAACTAAAATGAGTTTTCTGAACTGTTGTAAAAGTATTTCTAGCATTGCTCAGTAGATGAAGTTAGTTTTGGAGTAACTTATGTCTTGGTTTCCTATTGTCACCAGAACATTTGATAATCTGAGAGATATAAGTAGTTGCTCCAGTTGATCAATATAACAACTATATGTCTCTAAGTAGCTATAAAAGATACTTTTAAGAACATTGTTGTTATGTAGCTCCACGTCAGCTCTGATCCAGCAGCTCTATGGTATGCAGGTAATCAACCAAATGACAGGACAATCCCAAAGCTGTCCTTCTACTTATATTATGCCCTCCTATCTAGCTAAAGACCATACAGTAAGGAATTATATAAGCTGCCCTGTGACAGTCAAGGCATGTAACTACTCCATTGTCCAGCCTGGTTTTGTATGCCTCCAGATTCAGACATTAGTGACAGTTAAGGCAGGCATTGTAGGCTTGGTCAGAGCATGACAGCTGTTGTTTCTTTGCACTTATTGTTGGTGGCATGTAGTGCAGCAATGATTACAGTTAGTGATACTGCAAGCATTTATATATATATATATATATATATATGCTATTTTTATGTTTGACTGAGCTAAGTGGTAAAGATAAGGATTTTATGATACTGTTCTAGCTGCTTTGTAATTGCAGGTCAATTCTAATCCAGGAGACCTGTTATCAAAAACTTTCTGGCTGTGACCATCCCATTTTTTCTGAAGACCACTTTATACTGGGTGCCTTTCTTTTTTAAGGTAGTGGGCTGTGATTTAAAGGAGATATGTCTATATTTCTTCCTGGTCAAACCACTTTGTAAAGACTCCGTCATTGGCTCATTACTGTTCTTCTAATGCTTTGCCATGCTGTATATGTGACTGGTTGCTTTGAGTTAATTTTTTATGTAGTGGCAAGGATCTGTATGGGTAACAAATTGTGCCGTTCACATATCTAGGTGGTACTTCATTTTTAGTATTTTGGGGTTCATTTTGAGTGTGATCTCTGTACAACTTTTTATAATGTGTAATGTATTGGTGGTATATTTTGTAGTTTATGATGTAGAGATTGGCAGCCGATGTAGGGTTAGCCTAATTTGTAATGAATTTAATCGATTGTTTAAATATCTGCATTGCTGTTTGTTTCTATTAATGTTGTGCCTGTGAGTGTTCTAAGTATGTTTGTGCATAATTTTGCTTTCTTTACTATCTCTTCTGTGCATGTTGTGAATCTTCTGGAAGTATTCTATGTAACTCCTTGTATTATTGTCCTGTGTATGTGTTGTATGTTTATGTTGTTGGGTATGAGGGCTTGTTACATTTGATGTACTTTGGTATTGCTGCTAGAGAGAGAGAGGGGGAATGCATTTAGTTGGTATTACTTTAAGTTTGAATTTATGTTTCAAGGTTATAGCTGGAGGGTTGAAGTAGTTGTATAGTTGTGGCTGGAGAATATTGGAGGACATGAATGTGATGTTATCTGTATATGTGGTTGTGCGCATGATTAAAAAAAAATAAGGGCAAGTTGTATAGCATAAACTTTGGGCTTTATTTTAACTTTGTAAGAGTAGTTTTACTTTTTATATTGATATGTAGCTGTGATTGATAATGAGTAGGAAGTCAGAAATGAGTTAGGGAATTGTTAGATAGCAAGGTTTGTGGAGCAGAAGGTGACACCTAGAGAGTTGTTGTAGTTAGCTTAGTGAGATTATATGTGCTTGTGTCAGTTTAGGTTGTTTAGGATTTAAGAAGAGTTTTGTATGAACACTATTGTCACCTCATGTATTACTTGTATTATTTGAAAACCAAGTTTTGTGGAGTACATTGATGTCTTCTTCAGTTATGTTAAAGTCTTGCAGTTAGAATACGTAATCTGGTGGGAAGGTTGGTGAGGTTGGTAGTGGTATATGTGTTTATTATATTAATGTACTTCATACTATGAAGCCTTAGCTGTGCTGATATGTACATCAGAATATAATTAGAAATTTGAGGTATCCTACATTGTATATGTTAATATTTTTTGAACTAACAATAATAGTTTCATAATACTTGTAGTTATTACTTTTTTAGTTTGGTATTTTAAACTTTTTCCGTATTGTTTACAAAGTTTAACTCTGTGAGTTATGACATTTTTTTAATGTATTCTTGTCCTGGATCCCATTGCACAGCACTTTAGACAAGCATTCTTACACTATAGCCCTGGGCCCATCAATGCTTTGTGGTAGATGGAAACTGTAGGAAACTCATAATATATGTGTCTGTGTGTGTGTATATATGTTGATATTCCATGCTTGCTACTGTTTGAATGAAGCAGTGTTGATGTATACATTCATTGATGATATTACATTTGATCTGTCTGTGCTTTCAAAGACCTGTGAAATAAACAATTTCTTAGTTGAAAAACAGGTAAGATATGGTAACAGGAAGAGCTTCTGGTCATAAAATTTTGCTTCAAATAAATCCACATCTAATCCATACTAGCAAGAAATAAGCAGGTGTTAAATTAATGAATGAATTTTGTGGCGTCAAAATAGGAGAAAATGACAGTATATAGTATTTTTGTTGTTGTTAACATTGTGCATTTATGTAGAAGTTTTGTAAATAGTGTTGTTTGTATTTGTATGAATATTTTTTTGAAAACATTGCTTTAGAAAATTTTATGGTTTGTTTCATGTTTAGTTTTGTGTTCTGATGATGTCTACTCATGTTTTTGCAGGTGTTTCTGTGTAACAAACATACATCATTTGACCAGCATTTAAGTCATAGTCATCCCCTTTTAAGATGGTTGTGTAAAACAAATGGGATTTGACAGTTAATTAAAGCAGGTTGAATGACCACATAGGCGCCCTTTTGAAATCGGCAATCAGAAAGCAGTGTTTAATAATACTCCAATTACTGTTTATTCCCATTCAAAAGAGTGACTCTTTCATCTTTCTGCAGTAAATAAAAATCCCAGTATCAAATAAGATAATTAATTCAATTTGAAAGATAAACTTGCATTTCTAACTCAAAAGAAATCAAGTCATTAAATTTGGCATGTATCTAAAAGCTGTATGTCTGGATCTCTTCAGTTCCTTAATCATATTTTTTTTTTCATTTAGTTTTATTATACTAAATTATACACTGCTTCTTTTCCATGCAGCCTTATACAGAAAATAACTGTTGGTTTGGATAAAAATGGCACGCAGTTCTAGATTTCTGCACTTACAAAACTCCTTCAATTCCTCATAATGAAATAAGTCAACTTGCCATAGACAACTTAATTATAACTAAAACGCAACAGTAGTATATTAATTATTTCACATTTATTACCAAGTTTATGACTTGGAATAATTTTTATTTTTTATCAGGGTGATTTAATACTTCACAGTGACTATTTGATTGAGGCCCTTACCAAAATTGCTGTAGCTACTAGCAAGTCTAACCTTGTGACAGTTGCCGAAGGAAATAGGTAAGATATATTTTGCAATATTTAGAATGTCATAAAGTAATGGCAAGCTCTCAGTGAGCTGAGACTACAATACAGGTTTGATTTCTGCTTGAACTATCTCATTTCATCATTCTTATTGTCATCCAAATAAATTACAGATGCATTTGAGGTTCCTTTCAACAAGAAACCCGCATTACAGATCCTCTGTAATGAGTACTGCTAAAAGGATCTTAAGCTGTGAACTGTTCCTTTCTCATATCTGTAAATGGGAAAGTGTGCTCAACATACTAATATATTCAGGCACAGTCCCAGGAATTTTTTTAAGGGAATACAATTCCAGAAGAAAAAGGCATAATAACATTATTTAGAAGGACGACTTCTTTTCATGAGGGGTGCATGTGCCCATTAGGCCCACCCTACCACTGGGTCCGCCCCTGTTATTATAGCCCACAATAATATCTTTTTTTGTTAATTTTGAGTATCTCAACCATTATATTACCATCAACATCTCTGCTCCTATAAAATGAAGCCTCAAAACCTGAATGCTCTCAGCACACCAAGCCACCAATTCTTGCAGTGACTTTTCTTACTTACTATGACTCAAACCTACTCTGATGCCAACTACAAATTGATGACAGAGGTAGAGCTGTGAACACAGACCTAGTAATTATGAGTGAAAGGAAATAAAATAGAAAACTCAGCAGCTATCTTTATAGTGCTTATGATTTGAGAAGTGTTCAATCTGATAGATTATTTGGTTGGCATTTCTCAAAATTTTTGAATTATATTAAAACAATTCTTTTTTCTGTTTCCTTTCAGTTAGAATTATCATATTTGATTTGCTTTTTCTTTTTTCTATAGTATTACGCATGATGTATCAAGTGGTAAACAAGGAAACATTCAGTTCTCCAAAGGGGCTGTATATTCTGTAAAGAAAAACAAAGCAGGAGGCCTTGTTGTTGTAAGTTCTAGTTTACATAATTTAATATTAATGAACTATTTCATTTCATTTCATTATCAGCTGTTTGATTTTTTTAGTTTATTTTTATTAGGGTAACTAATTAGGTTATTTTGTTTTTTGTTTGTTTTTGTTAGAGTAATCTGAATTATATTTTGATATGCTCTTAGTCAATTAATTAAAAATTGAACTGTTATCTGAAGTTTGTATCCAGTATTACTATATTTCAAGGTAGTGAGCTGGTAGAACCATTAGCACATCAAGCAAAATGCTTATGGCATTTCTTCCAACTCTTTACATTCTGAGTTCAAATCCTACTGTTGTCAGCTTTTATTTTTAGCCTTTCAGAGTTAATAAAATAAAGTACCAGTCAAGTACTAGGGTCAATGTAATCAAATTACTCTTCTCAAAACTGTTGGTCTTGTGCCAAAATTAGAGAGAATATTACTTTATTTCTCCTGGATCAGCATCATAACATACATGGATCTATTCCATCTCAATCACAGATTTTTTAATTAATTTTTTTTTTAACTAAACAGTTTGAAACTTCAAATACTGGTAGAATTTCTCACATAGAACATGGTTTACTCTGAATGTTTTTGACAAATTTCGTATTTTAGAAGTTATTTCATGTTAAAGTTGTTGGATTTGGATAATTTCAACCAATCAACAATGTGTATTCGGTTGAAGAAAGCTACTGCTGTTTGCGATAGTAATCAAAGAAAAACAACTTCCAGGTCATCTCTACTAAATGTCACCACTCTGTTCTATTCTTATGGTGAACAAACCACCTTTATTCTTTCTTCCATTCTAGTCAGCACTGTACATTCCTTACTCTTTCCCTCCCTTCTACACTATCAACTAGCAGCCAGCGAGTGAACTTGTCACTGCCACTACAATTACTGTATTTTCCAGTGTATAACCCGCTATTTGTTCTGTTTTACTTTCATGTTTTGATGTTATTTTTTATCTAATAAAGACTTTTATATTGACGAAATGTGTTTATTGTTGATTATGGTAAGATAAAATCACAACAATAACAATACATCTCGTGTTCTACATGAGAAATTGTACCAGTATTCAAAGTTTCAAACTGTTTAGTTAAAAAAAAATTAATTAAAAAAATCTGTGATTGAGATGGAATAGATCCAACTTGTGTTGGATAGGTCCTCTTAATAAATATTCACTTATCACTATGGATTCACTGCCTTTCAGTATCTCACTTCTGGGATCAGTTTAGTGTTACATTTATTTTAGCATCACAAGAATGCTTTTATTCATGTTTGTTTTTCTTTCCAGCCACACAGTTATTGTTTCACTAATTCTTGTTCTGCATCAAAAACATCTTGCACAATTTAATTCTCTCTAGTACCAACTTAAGGCATAGACACACTGGGTAGTTGTCTGAGGACTCCATGCATCATAGGACTCAAAGCTAATTTATATTTGCTGTGGTTATTCATATAGGTGTCCACAGTTCATTGCTTTACTCAGGGACCTATAATGCTGTTTAAAAGACCTAGGCTCTTTCCTTTGTTTTTATCCTCAACGATTTCATTGCTCACAACTCCTCGTGGCTCTTGCCCTCTTCCTACACCAACAATGCAGATAGAGACACCAGATCGAACTATCTACACATCAATTAGTTTCTTTGCCTATCTGTATTGTTAATGACACTGACACACTGACTCCTCCAACACC
Source organism: Octopus sinensis (assembly GCF_006345805.1). Lineage (NCBI taxonomy): Eukaryota > Metazoa > Mollusca > Cephalopoda > Octopoda > Octopodidae > Octopus > Octopus sinensis. Next base: position 46,781,343 of record NC_043002.1, on the reverse strand, counting down.
CTTGACTTGTGTCTAACATCAGAACCTTTACATCACCTTCAACAGTCTTTGCTCTCATCAGACCAAGTCTTAACACCTGATTTATCATATATTTACAGCATATTCATATATTCAGCAAACTTGTTATTTATGATTATATATGATAATACATTAATTTATTATGTATTAACATGAACATGTGACTAATTCTTCTCACTAATGAATGAAGTAATAAAATTTTGTGCAGGCATAGTTGTATAGTAATAAGTTTGCTTTCCAACTACATGGCTCCAGGTTCAGTCCCACTGCATGACACCTTGGGCAAGTGTCTTCTATTATAGCCACAGGCTAGCCAAAGTCTTCTGAGTATATTTGGTAGGCAGAAACTGAAAGAAGCCCATTGAATATATACACAGATATGACAGAAGTAAATAGACACCTTTACAACTGTTAAAATTTATTTAAATCTGAAATTATACATTCAAATTATTTATTAATTGTTATAATGTGAATATTTAATATTTAGTAGACATGCCCTTTGCATTTTCAATGCAAGGATCCTATTAGGCATGTTAATGATCAGAATGACGAATATTCTCTTGAGGAATTTCTTGCCAAGTTTCATGCAGTAATCTCAAAAGATCTGGCTTTGAAGATGCTTTCTTGTTCTTTTTATGAAGTGTCCTGTCCATTATGCCCCAGAGGTGTTCAGTAGGGTTCACATATGGTAACTGGTTTGGCCAGAGAAGCTTATTAATGCCATTCTCATCCAACACATCTTGGGTCATTCTAGCTGTGTTACATAAATAGTCTTCTTTAATCATTTTACCACTGGAGAAGATTGGAAGAAGTCCTTTCTACAATATGAACATATATTTATCAGAGTTTATGTTTCCCTCACACTCCACTAGCTCTGAGTGACCATTGCTCCCTAGAACATCACAGAATAGCTGTCATATTTCATTGTTGGCTGCAATCTTTTCACATGAAATTCTTGATCACAGAGTCTCCAGACCCACACTCAACCACTGGCAGAAAATACAGCAAATCTGGACTCATTGGAGAATATGACAGTGTCCCAAAATGCTAGTGGCCTCTCCACCATCTTATTGGCCCAATATTTTCTCTACTTGATATTGGCTGGTCAAAGAAGTAGCTTCCTTCTTGCTGCTCTACTTGACAGCTGCCTTGGGGGAAAATGATTTGACGAAAATACTGCTAGGATCATGACAAATGTCCTCCTAAAATTTGAGCAACATGCATGCTAATTTGTGGATGTGCATAAACTACATTCACGTACACACACACACACACATACACATACACACATCCTGCCTTATATATATACAGATATAAGTACAATCTTTTGTGTTGGAAATGTTAATCCCGTGTAAAGTTGCTTGACTTGCCCAATATAGCAGTCAAATTTCTCTCAACAAAGTTTCTATCAGCTTTAAAAATGGGAACTGTACAACAGGTTTTAAGATGTAAATTTTTGATCAAAAGGATCAACATTAGCAACCAGGTGATTATATGTAGAACACCAAAGTACTGATGACACTTGATCCCAAACTAATCACAGAGCAGTTTAGATCTGAAAATATGGGGTGTTGTAAATGTGTTTTACTGTTAAAGAATTGATTAAGTCTTTGCTATTGATCTGCTCAAACTAACCTAGTTAGAAGCTATGCAACAACAAATGTTTTGCATACAGTGAGAAATCATTCCTTGGTGTTTGTAATTAGTATTTAGAACTCTATAAATTACAAGTGAATTCTACAAACTACCAATTATGTCAATCAGCTGTTGTATATTTTGTTTATTATATTTTTTATCTCTGTGAACAGCCATTATCATCATTATCATTTGATAGTACTAAGTGAGCAGGAGAGTATTTGAAGGCAAAGTAGCTTTATGCAAAATGTTGAAAGGCTAAAATATAATTGAGGAACAGATTAGGTGTCTTGCTACAGAAGGGATACATGGCAACCACACATTATATAGGGGTGGTTAGGAGTAGTTAATTGTCAATCTATTGGTTACAACAATGAAGGTCCCAGTTGATCTGATCAACAGAACAGCCTGCTCATGAAATAGACATGCAAGTGGCTCAGCATTCTAGAGATATGTGTACTCATAATGTAGTTCTGAGAGAGATTTATCATGACACAGAATGTGACAAGGCTGGCCCTTTGGACTACAAATATAACTCACTTTTGCCAGCTGAGTGAATTAGAGCAATGTGAAATAAAGTGTTGTATCTTTTCGGTTTTAACGGCAGTTTTTTAAAATAATTTCACGTAGGAGTGGCTGTGTGGTAAGTAGCTTGCTAACCAACCACATGGTTCCGGGTTCAGTCCCACTGCGTGGCATCTTGGGCAAGTGTCTTCTGCTATAGCCCCGGGCCGACCAATGCCTTGTGAGTGGATTTGGTAGACGGAAACTGAAAGAAGCCTGTCGTATATATGTATATATATATATATGTGTTTGTGTGTGTGTGTATGTCCCCCTAGCATTGCTTGACAACCGATGCTGGTGTGTTTATGTCCCCGTTACTTAGCGGTTCGGCAAAAAGAGACCGATAAAATAAGTACTGGGCTTACAAAAGAACAAGTCCTGGGGTCGAGTTGCTCGATTAAAGGCGGTGCTCCAGCATGGCCGCAGTCAAATGACTGAAACAAGTTTTCTCTTGGCTTTATTGAGAAAATTCTATAGTTTGTAAGATATTTGTTGTTTTTTCTTCAATTTCTGCAATTTCAACCAATCAATGACATCTATTGAGGTAAAAAAACATTCTGTGCTATATGAATATGTCCCTCGTTTAAGAAACAGATTGGGTTTATTTACATTTGTGAAGAAAAAAAAGATACCCTTCCCCCCACCCCTAACCCTAAAACAGATTGAAATGCAATAGATCGATACTAGGGTCATAATTATGGGTGACAATTTCATATGACACCGCTAGAAAAAAACTGCCGTTCAAACCGAAAAGATCCAAAGTATCTTGCTCAAGGACACAATGCACTACTGAGAATCATACTCACAACATTACAATCATGAGCCAAGAAGGAGATAAAGATGATAGTGGTGATATGCCAAAACAAACTCTCAAGGTATATGTTTATAAATTTCTGAAATTCAAATCTTCCATTCCAAGTAATCATTCATTTTATTTCCAGGTTGCTCCACCATTACAGTGATCTGAAAAGTAAGTTCCTACCCTTCAGGCTGTCCAGGTGCTATGACAATGCAGTTTCCACATTGAGGATTTTCAAATGACCAGAGCACTGCATTCAAAGATCTTTCTGCCTCTACTGCTCCCTGTGATATAGAAATTGCTGTCAAACTACTTAAAAACTGCAGCTTCTCTCAACAACTTCAGCTTCGATAAATAATATATCTACTTTCATTTTCATTTTTTCTTCTCCTTTTCTTGAAAATCTTTCCTATCTCTCTTCTTTCTTTTGCGCTCCCTTAATATAAAATAGGCCACTTGTGAGTTTGTATGTTTTACCAGAATGATCAAATAAAGAAACTGTAGTTAAATCAGACACACAGGCCTGTGCAAAGTTGTATAAGCTTTTGATACAATCTGATGATTAAAAAGAAATGGTGCTAGCCAGTGTTACTAGCAAGTGCCTTTTAATGTTGTTTTCTTGTTTGTTTTTATTTCATCATTTTCAAGCTTTCCAATATTGTTACTAATCATCGAAAGTGATATATTATTTACAAGTCATACTGACAAGATTGTGCTAGAAACCCCCCACTCCTTGTCACAATAAATACATTACATATTATACAATACGCACATGGGAACAAGAAAGACAGAATCGAGTCAGATAAATACAATCACATAATATCAACCAGAAGAGCTTTATGCTCAATGATCTGCGGCAAAGATGGTTGACTTCGTTTGTTTTTTACAGTCTGAAGTTCGACAGGATAAAGTAATATCTATTTGATAAGAGATAATTTTGGATGAGGCTTAGAAAGTAAATGCATAATAAATATCCCCCTAGGTGGAGAACTAATTGATACAATAGTACTTAGTTCTTAGTTTGATAGCATGAAGTATTTGAAGATAAATTTCCCTTTGGATACAACACAAGTCTATCACAAATAACATTATCAGATGATTTGGTGCCTACTGCCATCAGATAGGTGAACTGTAGCAATGAACTGTAGCTCAAACAAAGAAAATGCCAAGAGTAGATTTAGAAATCATAACCGATCAAAATAAACGATTACAAGACTTTGAAAAATTAATATTTTTCAATAGTTATCTTTAAGTATTTTTATAGTTATTGCTCCTTGACCACCAGTACTACCATCATCATCATTTTTATTTGACATTTGTTTTCTATGCAGGTATGGTTTGAACAGTTTACAGGATCCAAGGAGTTGAAGGACCATATTATGTGCCCATGTATACTTTGGCATGGTTTTAATGGGTGTGGTGTTTCTTTTTTTTTGTTTGTTTCTTTGTTTTGATTCTGGTCACCAACACTAATCAGTTGCTTTACACCTTAAAAGATTAAGGGCTTAAAGACACCTCCTATATAGCAAGAGAATGGAAAAGACGGTGCAATAATTCTAGACAGTGTGATGAGAGAAGGTAAAGTATGATGAGAAGGTGGTAAGGCGGCGAGCTGGCAGAAACGTTAGCACGCCGGGCGAAATGCTTAGCGGTATTTCGTCTGCGTTACGTTGTGAGTTCAAATTCCGCCGAGGTCGACTTTGCTTTTCATCCTTTCGGGGTCGATAAATTAAGTACCAGTTACGCACTGGGGTCGATGTAATCGACTTAATACCTATGTCTGTCCTTGTTTGTCCCCTCTGTGTTTAGCCCCTTGTGGGTAATAAAGAAATAGGTAATGGAAAGAGTAGAAGAGTAGTCACTATTGGATGAGAGAGTATGGAAGGGACAAGGAAAAGAAGGGGGTTAATGTCAGAGTTTAATGAGAAGGGAGGGGTAGAGTGATAAGGTGAGTTGTGTCGGGGATCCAGGGCTACACATTTAATAAGTATGGATGAGAAGGTATGAGGGAAAGCGGAATTTAGAATAAACTTGTACGCTGTCAAATGTTACCTCACAAAAACATGCAATGTTCATCACTATTCAAGAGCAGACAACGCATTACACAGCTAAAAGCAGCTCACTCACTAACGATGTTCCATTTTACATTCAACACAATCCACATGTATTTCCTAAAGATATAGCATACACCAGTGTACCATTCATATTTCAGATGGTGTTCACAGCACTACATCTGTAAAAAAAAATTTATTTTTTTTAAATTGCTTGAAAAGCAACTCTCAACCTATGATACACTGTTGAACTAGATAATTCTTGTCTGTTCTACTTTACTACAATGTTTTTGTTCTTTGGACTAGCGAACTTTGTAACCACCTCATCTCCCACTCATTTCTCCTCTTGATGAATTTCTTCCCATTCGTAATCTCCAAGACCATAATAAATAAAATTGCATTTCGTTTTACTGAACCTCCCTTTCCATGTTGACCCTACATCCCACCTAATTTTGGAGGATAGCACTGCCTTTGTTATTACGTTGCATCATACCATATTTTCACTGATTCTTATGTCATTTACTAAATACAGACTTTCAAATTATAATTTATGGAGAATTTGTTTTAGAAATATGGACGAATGACAATATAACTGTCTTTGAAGAAAATTTGTTTTCCTACGGAATATGATACATGAGGTAATCAAAATAAGTGAATCGAGGTAAAAGATGGTAAACGTTTGTGATTCATCGCAGATAAATATGTATGTGAAAAGATATTCTCTGGGAGTATGAAATTGAAATTGGAATAAATATTGATACAAATGCAGGTGAATTTTCTTTCTTCTCATTTTGAAATGCCCATGTAATGAAAAAAAAAAAGTGAGGTAAATAAAGAAGCGCTCTTAAAAATTACATGCACTTGTTCCTCAAACTAACGGCTACAACACACAAATATGCGTCCACAGGTAAAATAATTTTATAGTTTGTCGCTTTAAAATATTATTTCTGTATCAACGTATATAAATCATTGACTTTAGTTTATTATGTCTGGCATGAGGAAAGACTATGTGAAATGTCGATTTACTAAGTCGGCTTTTGAGTTTAAATATCTTATTGAGTGATTTCACACGGCGTTAGAAGTGGAGTCTTATCCAGAAATTCATGAAAAACGTGAAGTGCTAAATTACTAATGACGTCGAAAGAGTAACCCTCTTAAGAAAGTTATGCTATAATCAGCGCTGCTTCAGTGATTCAGACATTACATAAAAATCATCTCTATTAAACTATGAAAAAATTACCGTAGAACTTAAGTTTGGATCCCGAAGTACACACATCCGGAGAATTAAGAAATATGCTTTACATTAGGACGTTACTAGCAATATTTGGTTTAAGAATTATTCTTTATTTTTAGTTACGATAAACTCGATAGTTTTATTGGCATAGTTTCGCCGTTTTATTTATTTGTGATCGGGATATTTATTCACTAACATGAAGGTGCATTTTCTTATTTCTTAAACAAAAACGTCGTTTATGTGTTTCAGAATGTTGTGCAATTAACTTTTACGCAATACTAAAGCTGTAGGTTCACTATATCTCCTGTTATATTTTTCTTATTATTATTACATTTATGTTGTGACTTTTTTTCTTTACTGATAGTGGAAAATAGTATAATTAATATAGACTCCTTATAGTTAGAGTTGTGTTTATTATAGCTTTTTGTTTCATTAATTCTCCCGTGAGGATATTGTTCAGTTTAAAGAGGTGAACGATTTGCGAGGTGTGTGTGTAAATATACATACATGTGTGTGCGTGTGAGTGTATAAATATTTAATCCATAATAATGCATAAACGAATGTGTATATATTTATGTATGATTTCATGTCATTGGGGGAAAATTTCGTCATGGAAAAAACGTTTCTTAATTAGTATTCAGATATATATACTTCACTCCCAGCGCTTGTTTCGGTACAGTGGGTGTATCACATAAAGTCCTGTTAATTACAAACACGTAGATCATTGCAGTAACAAACATCAACCACAATCATTACTGAAATACTTAAAACCATCGTTTATATCATTCGAGTACAGCCCTATATGGTCTGAGTTCAATTCTCGCCGATGTCAGCTTTGACTCTCATCATTCCAGAGTTGATAAAATAAAGTACCAATCAAGTATTTGGGACGATTTATATATCTATAATGCATCCTAGATCGGAGCGGCCTAATACTAAATACTCAGGCTATTACTGCTATATAAATTACAAAATCTAACTATACAACTAGTCCTGTTGTATACAACCACAACTACTGCTATCGTTTAGTTTTAGCTCTACGTTACTATCACTATAGTCTACTCTAATTTAAACTTTCCAACCAACACTGAATTAATGATAGTAGTAATGTAGAAATAAATAAATAAACAAATAAGATCAATCGACAACGGCATCACTTGCTAACTCTGAAAAGCGGTTCAGCATCAAAGAATAACTGACTTGGCTGCTAAACCGTACGAGTAGACAGGTCGCCGACAACTTGAAAGAGAATTTGTGTTATATGAACCACATAAAAGACTGGGAAAATAAAGTGTGCGAGTTGCTAATTTGGTGCAGTTATAATGTTTTACTGAACAGCTCTGTGGGCGTTGATATATAAAACTTTCTAAGATCTTGTCAGTCAGAATCTTTACTTATTATTGACATATTTTAGACAATGTGTGAAAGTTTTGATAAGGTGCGAGTTGATATCGATTTGTGGGGAGGGGGGTAATTTTTAGGCTTAAAGGAATGAGGAAAGTGTGATGTTTATGTATTGTTAGATTCGTTTGTTTTTCTGTTTTGTTATATTTTTTTTCATTAAGTGCGAAGGAGTATAGTAGACAAAATCTAGATTGTATATTGGTGTTATTTATTTTTTATCGACTACGGACTTATAATACCAAATTCTGGCCTGGTTTTATCATAGCATGTAGAGCATTTAGTGCTTCGTTGCGCTACTTTCACTCAGCTCTTCTATATTGTAAACAGTTTTATAAAAGAAAAATGAGAGTAGTCCTTGCGTTTACTAGTTTATTTTTACTTTGTTTATTAACAGTTAATATCACTTCGCTTGGTGACTGGTGAAGATTTGAAATTTTTTTCGTATTTTTCGGATTGTATTTAAGTTAGGTTGTTGTTGATTTTGTATTGTAGGATTGGATCTTTTCGGTTAGACCGGCAGTTTTTTAAAATAATTTCCACGTAACTAAACACTTTTAAACTTCGTATATCTTTTTCTCTTGGCTTTATTGAGAAAATTCTATAGTTTGTAAGATATTTGTTGTTTTTTCTTCAATTTCTGCAATTTCAACCAATCAATGGCGTCTATTGAGGTGAAAACATTCTGTGCTGTATGAATATGTCTCGTTTAAGAAACAGATTGGGTTTATTTACATTTCTGAAGAAAAAAAGATACTCTTCCCCCCACCCCTAACCCTAACCCTAAAACAGATTGAAATGCAATAGATCGATACTAGGGTCATAATTATGGGTGACAATTTCATATGACACCGCTAGAAAAAAACTGCCGTTCAAACCGAAAAGATCTGTAGGATTAATTTCAGTAAACCGTTTAGTCTTTTATGTCACTCACCAGTGGGCTCCTTACCCTGGAAAGGCTTGGTAAAAGAAAATGTCGCCCCCAACATTAGCTAAGTTTTCGACCGTGTCTAGCAAGTAAACTATTGTAACTGTTCACCTTTGAGTTTCATCTGGTTCCCATCTCTTTAATCGTTAGCTTCCTATCAAATCGTTCTGTTGAAACGTGTGAGGTGCGTATTGGCGGAGCTCTTTCTGATCCTCATTTTATCAACTCTGACGTGTCCTCGGGTTCGTTTTATCCCCCCTATATCTTCCTTCTATACACCAATGACCAATTACTGTCACGTCCAATAACACCCACTCTTACGCAGACAATATTACTCTTGATTCTTCCATAACCTTCCACAACCACGCATCATTCATTCGCATCCAAGACGCTACTAACCAAACTCGCAGTGACTCCATGAATAAAGAGTTCAGAAGCAACCTCTAATTGAGATGTCTTTTACAACTGCAAGGAAACACGAATGTCACTCATCAAGAAAACCTCATTATACTACTTTCTCTTAAACACGTTTAGAAGACGACAAGAGCTCTCATGATCGCTCTAAATGTTGGGTCTCACTAACACTGAGTATTACTCTTGGTGAAAGTGAATCCTTGGCATAGCTAAGACTGCCTCCCAACGACTGACCTTTTTCTTTCGGTCCAACAGCTATTGATATTCTAAAATGCCCAAATGATCACATCTGGGATGAGGCTGCTACTGCGAACATAAACATCCTAAATTGCAGCCAGAAAAAGAACCACTTGATTGATTGGCATAAAATCACTCTGACATGCTCCAGACTTTTCCCCACTAGCACGCTGTTTGTTTCCCCTCTGCTTTTTCTAACGTTACCATAATGGCATCTGCCTCTCGGAGATGGTCGGGTTCATGCTACGTCCACCCAGGCATTCCTGACTCAGCCATCTCTCTTCTCATCAACTTTGTTTTGGTTAGCCATTAGGTCCAGCACTAATCCTTTATAATCCTTCCAGCACAAAATGTCGGCGCTCTGGAATTCCCTCCCTCGTCATATCTTTCCTACAGGTGTTCACTTGCAATGGTTCGAAAGCAACATTAATGACATCAGTCTCACCGGTCTCAGAGGGTCTGTTGAAGGCCATGAACCTTGACGCTTCCTCTAGACATAGCAAGTAAAAATAAGAGTTAACCATTTAATCATTCAACTCTCCGGCGGCGGTGGTGGTGGTGGTGGTGGTGGAATGATTGTATCAAATCCTTTAGAATTTGTATTCATTTTTGTGTTTTGTTTGAAAACGAGCATAATATTGGCCAATGTCACAATTAACCATTCTCACTTCCGTAAAAACATCTTGAGCTGGGACTCTCCACCAGTAAAAAAAATTATTTTCGCTGTGGTTTTCCCACAACTTCTGTGGTATAGTTAGACTTTATCTTTTCAGTTTGACTATGACCTAGTTTTCACTTATCTCTGCTGATCGCTAGTATTACTGCGGTGACTGTTTACTTGCTACACGTAAAGCCAATATTTTTTTTTTAATCTCTGCCGGCCGTCATATAAAATTATACTAGTCGTTAATAAACAAATAAGTAGAGCACTAACTTCAAGGATCGTCAAATAGTGACTCGTAGTAAAAACAATCGAGCACTCATTGCACAACACAACGAAAGCAAGAAGAAAAGTCACCAGGAAAAAAAATCTCAAAAAAGTTACATGATGAAATGTCTGAGGAAACTTTCAATAAATGATTTGAGGACAATGTTTCGTTTTGTGATCCAGAAAGTGAAACTACTGAAGTCGGTAGAGATCGTTATTTGCCGGAAACTCGACTTGATAAGTGAAAGAATTACTTTCTAAAACAAGCTGAAATAAAAGTGATATAAACATGATGTAACGAAATCATAATTGTAAAATCCGATTTTTTGTAAATTGCTTTATAATTTGTTTAGTTATAGATTAATATATAAGTAAACAATTACGCTGTCGAAGGCATTTAACAAATTGTGTAAATCGTTTTCGCTAATCTGTGCAGGATGATCCATATACCACATAACACATACATCTCCATTATAGTTTTTCCCAGTTAACTATTGCTCCTATACCGACACCAATCGGCTCCATTGCTAAAACACTGTAGCCAACTGCTGCCCACCAACCAATATAAAAGCACGACAAGGTGACACAATGAGATATGGTATCCAGAGAATCCTGTCGAATACTTTGATGCTGCCCGCATCCACAACACCTCCAAGTCTATTCCATCTGAGCATGTGTGGCGAAACACCAAACACATTGGTTCATTCCAATATATCGCTGAATTATTATGAATTTGTCCCAACGATGCAAGAAAGTTAATTATACTTACAGTAGTTCATTGTATTAATACAAATATCCATTACGACATATTTTTTTCCCACTCAGTTAAAAAAAAAATCCAATTTCTTTCCAATGCCAAGTTTAGTTGAAAACCACCGAGCATTATTTTAATTTCATTTTCTTAACCCGATTTTTTCCGACTTCAATAGTTTCACTTTCTAGATCACAAAACGAAACATCGCCTACTTAATTTTTGTTTTCCGATTCATTGTTTTAAGTTATTAAATAAAAATATTGTCTAAAACGTGATTTTTTTTACATGTGTAATCTAGTATATATAAATCGCAGTATGTGTGCGTATAACGACTAACGCATACATTTCCACAATTCTCAACTGATTTTCACCAAACTTTACGCACTCATTACTTATGTCTCAAGGATGGTCATGCACTTTAACATTTTGCCCAGAGCTCCCGCATAGATAGACGTAAGTGGACAAAGTGTTTTTTTGTATGTTGAGTTTTCCATACTTTTTTAATCCTTTTATAAAAGTGAAAGAATTTTGTCTGTTTATTTATTGCCACTGTTCGCCTATATAAATCACAGTATATGTGTGTATAATGACTGACGCATACATTTCCACAATTCTCAACCGATTTTCACCAAACTTTACACATACATTACTTATGTCCCAAGGATGGTCATGCACTATAACATTTTGCTCAGAGCTCCCGCATAATTGGACGTAAATTGGCATTGTTTTTCTTTTTTGTCTGTAGGTCTTCCATACATTTTAAATCTTCTTTTTTTTTATAAGTGAAAGGATTTTGTCTTATTTATTTCCGGCGTCCACCTACGGCGGTGATTCAGTTGACTAGGAATACTGTACGCGATGAATATCCAATACCAAACTATCTTAATCTACATATTTAAACTGCATTAAACTTTGGCAAGATTACCTTTACCTATTCTGTGTTACTTGAAATGTGATGTTCCCTTCCTTCTCTTCTATTTGTTGATACATTTATTTACCTTTGATACCGTTGTTTCACCTTACGGATCCTTATTTACCAATCCATTTTGATATTTCAACTGTTGTCCATTGTTTCAAATACGTTTTAGCATATAATTCGCTTCAAAGAATCATCCTTTAAATAAGAGTTTTGCTTCCACTAGCGAAAGCTATATGTATCTTTCAGAAAACTCCATACCAATTTAACTTTATGCGGCATTCGCTGTTAGTTTATGCGCAGGCTATGTGTGAAGACAGAATAAAGAGGCTTTTGTTAGCTTATCTCTCCGAAAAAATAGCTCCCTTTGCTGTTGAATAAAAAAACTCGCAGAGGGGAAGTTTCAACGTCTTCCTTCAATTTCCTTACACCATTTATGTGGCTGTTTCTGACAAGAAATTTCGCTTTCATGTAAATCAACTATATTTTGTAGTCATCCGTAATCTACTCCCAAAACACTTCAGTAGCTCTACTTTGCATCCTTTGCAAACTTATATGTTCTATGATCATTAAAGGGCAACGATAACCAACCTTCAGTTTACTTTTCCGTTCCTAGGTTAGTCGGAAACATAGACTGCTGTGCTACTCATAAACCTTCTACGTAGTTCAATTATTTCCTAAAAAAAATACCACCAAAGCAGCTTAAACCGTCCAAAGGTCGGGTGCGTTTGCTAGTACTGTAATATAACCTGCACTGTCACTGTGTATAAATCATTTTACTGTTAGTTAATAAGTTACTTAAAATATCTAATAACTTTAAATGTTATTTCTTGTATTTGCGAGCAGTAGATGGGCAGAGTGGTTAAAGCCTCGAAAAGAATGACCGCAAGTCATTCTTTTAGAGGCTTTAGCCACCCTGCCATCTCTTTACATTTTGAGTTCAAATCTTGCCGCCATCAACTTTACCTATCATCCTTCAACGGTCAATAAAATAAAGTACTAATCTCGTACTGAGTATCAATTTTATCGATTAACACATTGCCGCCAAATTTCAGGTCCTCTCCCTATACTAAAAAAAAATTACTTATGACATTTAAATGAGATGTTACTCTTTTCTGGTGACTTTTATTTTGTAATCGTATTGAAACGTTTTTTTGTTTTGTTTTTGTTTCTTTGTTTTGTTTTTTTGTTTGTTTGTTTTTTGTCTATATTTCCGTTTTCCGACACAAGTATTTAAAGATGCAGATAGACAATTATCCAATTTCCTTGATTATAAAAGTATTTCCTGTACGAAATACCTCAACACGTCCCGCTAAGAATGCACATTCTCCAGAAATGGAACCATTAAAACATTTTGTTACGGAATTGTAAGTTTTAAAGTATAACACACTACGTTTGCCAAGAAGAATAACCGACAAAATTGTAATCCACGTATTACGAATAATAGAGTTCAAACCATTACATCCCGTATAAATGTTTAATTAGTAACACCCGTCTGAGAATATATTAGGGAGATGGTATTCTCCACATAGCAAGAGCTAAATTTCCTGGATCTTGTTAAATGTCTTCCAGTTACTTGAAGTACCTCAAATAGTGGCTCGAAGAAATTTAACAAACATCAACTCAACCGCAATCATTATTGAAATACTTAAACCATCATTGATATCATTTAGGCACAGCCCTTTAGAATCTTGTTAAATTTTCGAAACTACATCAGTGTAGAAAACGTTGAAAAAATTTGGTGAAAATTTGAAATGCTTCAAGTGGTTGCTAGAAATTTAACAAGATACGGTTTTCCTTTTCAATGCCAGAAAACATTTCTATCTTCAACAGCTGTTTACATATTTCAGTGCCCTTGTACACAGAATCTTGGATTGTACATCCAATACATACGCTATAACATTTGTATATGTCTCTGTGATAGGCAAGTTAATACAGGAAAAGTCACAGAAATCTTCAATAAATATTCTGACTTAACTTTCGTTTTGTTTAAAGATATTGAGCAAAAAGTGATTATTTTATTTTATACATATGTAATCTCATATCAATTATGTGGCCATTAAGTACAAGTATCTTTACCGTTTGTTTGTTTCAGTCATTGGACTGCGGCCATGCTGAGGCACCACCTTGATGCGTTTTAATCGAACAATCGACCTCAGTACGTTTTCTGTGCTGTCTTACTGTTTTTTTTTAAGTATGGTACTTATGCTATGGGTCTCTTTGTCTGAACTGCTCAGTTACGGGGATGTAAACAAACCAACACTGGCTCTCATGCGAGACACATACATACATGTATCCACACAGATAACCAACGGCTTCTTTCAGTTTCCGTTTACCTATACCACTCACAAGACTTTGATTGGCTCGGGGCTTTAGTAAAAGACACTTGTCCAAGTTGCCATGCCGTAGAACGGGACCTGAAGCCATGTGGTTATCTTCCGCTTGCGATATAAGCAGGAGTGCTTATATGCACCACAAGTCCCATATTAGAGGTTCTCTCACAGTAACTATTATAGTGTTCTGTGTTCTAACACAGCACTCACTTTTAAATGGATATATATATATATAAATGAACAGTGTTTTCTCTAGTCAAAGGTATTTTACATTTAATGAAGGATAGGCCAATTTGGCTACTGCACAGTGAGACCAAAATCCATACTACACGGCTGCATAGAGTGCTTGCAACAGTAGAATTCTGGATAAACTAATAGGCTGAAACGAGAGTTCGGTCTGATTTTTGAACTGCAGATATTAAACAGGATTTATTAAAAGTATTTACTTGTTTTAATACCCCACTCCTCCTCCGATATTGCACACCCCACCCCACCTACGATAAGCTATCGCGTGTCTGCGTGCTTGGTGCGGTCACGGACAGAGGCATAAGATATCTGAAGTAGTGGGTCTCTAGATTGCCTCCGTGTCGTCAGACTAATTATCTTTGTGGCAGAGAAGGCTGATCATTTCTCGAACAGGGCTGGTGAGATCTCGCAGCAATAATAAAATCAGATGAGTGAATTTTCTAAGTGTTCTATTATAATTCTTTTGATATCTAAGGGACATTATTGGAACATAAATCACCATCAGTACTTGGCTGGTACTTTAAGTTATCGACCTCGAAAAGCTAAAAGACAAATTTCGGCTTGAACTTAGACTATAATGGTCATATTAAATTCTGCAAAGTATTTTGTCCAATGCATCACTTGCAAACTTATATGTTCTATGATCATTAAAGTGCAACGATAACCAATTTTCGTTTCATCTAAATCAGGGTTTCACAACCATTTTTTTACCTATGGGCCCCATTGATTAGTATTTTATTCTAGTGGACCCCTATAGTCATTCGATGTTTAAATAGTAGTTTTATGGAAACTTCTTTCAAAATTCCTATTTTGTTTTTCAGACATTAACTTGTTTAGGTTGAACTATGAAAAATGTTAGAGAAAAATAACCTAGCTGTTTCTTGCAATACATACCAATACATACATCTAATGTAAAATTCTTCAGGAGCCCTTAAAATACGATTTTGGATCCCCAAGTTACTATCTTGTTGCGTGAACCCACAAAAATTTTATATAGACCCTCAAGGGCCATATGTATGTGTGTTCGTCTGTGTGTGTGTGTATGTGCGTGTGAGTGTGTGGAAGTGTATGTACGTGTACACGTATATGTGTTGTGTGTGTGGAGGTATATGTGCGTTCATGTGCGTGCGTATGTGTGCGTGTGTGCGGGAGGGAGAGAGGAGTGAGGTGGGGTGTGGGTGCATTGTCATATATATGTATGTGATGTCCTCTACTTGATGTAGAGGACATCAAGTAGAACAACTGATCTAAATGATTTCATAAATGTGGTTTTTAAAGACAACTGGGCGTTTACCTGAATTCAGTGTCAGAAACGTGAACGCAGTTGGTCTGCGCGCGCGCACACACACACATGTATGTGTGTGTTTTATATTCTATAATGAACGGGAAGGAAAACATGCAATATATATTTTAGAGGGTACTCAGCCAACGACTTTTGTATCACTCTGAGTTTCCCTGAATCCATGGAAACTCCAAGAAGCAACGGAGCGACGCAAAAAGGCATCCGTTGAATACCTTTAATACATGCATGTATATATATATATATATTATATATATATATATATATATATATATATATATAATACATCAAGTAGAGGACATCACCAACGAGTGAAAAAAACGTAAACACATCACGAGAGACAAACACGGGACAAAATACCAAAAGAAATCTAACTATTTCTCAGTTGTCGACTGTTAATTACTCCCTATTTCGAGTTTTCAATGACAAGATAGGATAACCTCATAAAACAGCAGCATCCAGAACTTTTAAAAATACGAAATTTGTGTAGCGTTAGAGCTTCGAACGAACAAACAACGACAGAGTGGATGTACAGAGTAAACAATCGACGAAGGCGAACATTAGGGGCCGTCAGGCCAAGATACATTGTAATGGAGAACGCCCGGGAGAAATTTTGAAAGGATAAAGAATAGATAGGGAAGAAAATAGTAGAAGACAAAAAAAAAAAAAAAGAGAGAGAGAGAATACATCGGGAGGCGAAAAAAATACGTCCAGCGAAGTACACGTCGCATCCAGATAGGAGAGAGGTGAGAAAAAATGGCCTGTAGTCACGTGGGAGCAAACAGGCAGAGGAGAAGGGAGACAAGAGAGAGGATGAGGGAAAGAAACAAAGGGAGTGAGGAGAAGAGAGAAGGAACGGCAGATTGTAAGGTGTGAAAGAAAGATAGACAGGGGACAGCTAAGAAGGAGAGGGAAAAACGGAAAATAATGTGGTTGTAGAGGAATAGAGAGAAAGAAAGAAACAGAGTAGAGTCGCAGGAATTATAAATAAAAAAATAAAAACTTATTGTGGACAAGGCTGCATGGCGTTCGATTATAAATATAAAATACATCAAGTGAAAAATACGTAAATGCACGAGCGATATGTACAGGACAAAATACCAAAAAATATACAATAAGAACAGGACATCGCCATATACACATACATCTATATGACAATGCACCCACACCCCCACCTCACTTCTCTCTCCCTCCCGCACACACGCACGCAGGTACACATACGCACGCACATGAACGCAAATATACCTCCATACACACACAACACATATACATGTACACGTACATACACACACACACAGACGAACACATACATATACAGACAGAGAGAAAGACACAAACAGATAAACAGACAGAGTAAGACACACATACGCATCCATACACTTATTCACGCACATACACACATTCCCACTCCGTCTACGTACACATACCAAAACACACACACACACATACACACCCTTCAGACTGCCTCTCAGTTATCCTTCAAACTGCCCCCGACTCACTACCGACCATCCCATCTACGCACACGTACAAAACCACACATACACACACACTGCCACAACCACCCATACACGCTCCTATCACTATAGCTACTGATCTCTCATTACGACCTTAACATACAGAGACCAATCACACAACACATGTAAACAGTTAATACCACACAGATACACCGTTATACACACACACACACACACACACACACATACACAGTTACCATCATACGCACACACACAGTTACTTCCACACACACATACACGCTATCACACACTACTACACGTACACACGCTACCACACATACACACGCTGCCGCGCACACTACCACACGTACAGTACCACACTTACACACGTTACCACGCACACATACACACAAATACTAACCATTCTTCACATTTTCCTGTCCCAGAAAGCACTTTCTCTTTGTCCATCTACTTCTGGTCATTTCAAAAATATAACTACACGTGGACTGTTGGCGATTTTTCCCTCCTTCCTTTCCTTTTGGGCTTTCTTTGTCTCCTGTTTCCGAAGAGGAGCTATGCTCGAAACGTAAAACAACCACTCTTTTCTTCTCTGAGCATCGTATTTATACTTTGCATGTGCTACGTCCTCGCGTTGTTGTTGTTTTTTTTCTTGTCTTTTTTCTCCGTTTTTTCATTATATATATATATTCTTTAAGCAACACAGTCGCTGATCTCGTATCGAGAAAAACAACATGTTTTAAATCTCTGAGCGATATATATATATATATTATATATATATATATACGCAGTTAAATATATGTCCGGTCATAGAGTCACCAATGGTTTTGCATCCGTAAAGAGCTTAGCTTTATTTAACAGATATTTAACTGCATGTAAATACATTGCTGCTCTATACTTTACTTAGAGTGTGCTTCTTTTTCGGATATATGATCTACTGACAATCTATCTCCTGCGTAGACGATAAATGAAGGCTCTGTAAGTTCTTGCTGAATAACTTGCACAGAAAAATTGGGGGGGGGGGTAATTAATGTTTGTGATGTTCATTTATTTCCCTTAATCAAATTGACATTGCCTATATATATATATATATATATATATATATATGGGTGTCCAATAATTTTGCATTTTAGGCGCAGGAGTGGCTGTGTGGTAAGTAGCTTGCTTACCAACCACATGGTTCCGGGTTCATTCCCACTGCGTGGCACCTTGGGCAAGTGTCTTCTACTACAACCTCGGGTCGACCAAAGCCTTGTGAGTGGATTTGGTAGACGGAAACTTAAAGAACCCCGTCGTATATATGTATATATATATGTATGTATGTATGTATGTATGTATGTATGTATGTATGTATGTATGTATGTATGTATGTATGTATGTATATATGTATGTATGTATGTATGTGTGTGTATTCATGTGTTTGTGTTTGTCCCCCCACAGTTGCTCGACAATTGATGTTGGTGTGTTTACAAAGAATAAGTCCTGGGGTCGATTTGCTCGACTAAAGGCGGTGCCCCAGCATGGCCACAGTCAAATGACTGAAACAAGTAAAAGAGTAAAAGAGTAAGTCAGCAGGAACTCGAATATTAGGTAATATTTGTATAATATTATAAATTTAGTCTCATAACCATGTCATATTACCGAACGGTTTCATGTTGAAGAATCTTCCAAGTGTAGCAAGTTAAATTAATAATCATCGGATATGGCTAAATAGAAGAGTTTAGTTTGGGCTCTTTATTACTGCAAACCTGAAATTACCATATAGGGTAGTTTTACAGAGATGTAAAACGTACTCACAAAATACATTTTAAAAGACAGGCCTGTGTTTTTTAGCTATTTTTGACTACAAGCCACCTTCACCGAGTAAAAAAAAAATCAGCTGTTAAAATCGCTCATTAAATAAAGACCAGAGCAATGGATTGTCATCCTTAGAAGACCTTAAATAATGCGAAATGATACCGATATAACAACAATAACAAGAATAACACCGAGACGAACATATCGCCACTAAATAGATGGGTGGTAGCTGCTAATGAACAAACAGAAATTAGTGAAGAATATAAAGAATTGAAAACAGGAAAAAAAACAAAAAAACTAACAGCTAAATTGAAACAACATTTCATCATTTACATTAATAAACAATTATATGAAGGAACAATTACGACATGAATCAACAGAAAACTAACTGATTTCATGTTATCTGTGATCGATTGCGTTGCTAAGGAACACCTAGCACAGATCGAGAATCCTGGCTTTTGAACATTGAATATCCTATAATACTTAGATACGATTACCATCCGCCAAGAGATGGGAGTGACAGAGATCGCTCGTAATGAGAAAACACAATTAAAATGGCCGACCCCTATCAAGATAAATGTTCATAGACTCAGGAAAAAAATATAGGATAGCCGCTGCAAAGTAAATAATAAATCCACGATTCACCATCTGCGACTTTATAATAGATTGCATAAGGTCTACAGGAACTGTCGACAAGACCTACAAACGGCTAAGCTAATTGCTATTAAACATTAACTACAGGCGGCAAGTAAGGGAATTGCCAACAATCACACTACGTTAACCTCACAAGCCGTATATCACAGTATGAAAGACCAATACCACCAGGGTCGTAAAAGCCGCTCTCCAGAATGATCTAGACCAGTGGTTCTCAACAGGGGCCCATATGGCCGTTTGGGGTCCATACAATATTTTGTTGTTAAAATTTATATGCAATAAACTGGTTATATTTCTACGATACACAAAATATTTAAGCAATTTTAAATACAATTCCTAATAACATTTAAGGAGATTTTAGTCGTCAAACGGCTATGGGGGTCCCTCCCACCCACTAAGTAAAATAGGAATCAAAGGGATTCATAGGCAAAAAAATGGTTGAGAACCACTGATCTCGATGGGGCTTTAAAAAAAATTTTTTTGAAGAGGTGGCATCTAGAACGTAATCAGACAACACAACTATAATGCAATATGGTTAAATGAGCAACGGCATGATAACTGTGCAAGTTTCTCTTCCAATATCGCCCTTGAAACTCACCTGACGGTTGTGAAACTACCAATTGGAAAATTACCTGGAGGAGACTTTATCGTCGGTTATTGGTATAGGAAGCTCACACTCTACAGGGAAATCCCCCGTTAAACTGTTCAAAAGAACAATGAACGCTGATCTCGATGAGTCACGCTGGCTGGCAGTTGTACGTACAATATTGTTAGCTAAAAGCGAGGAGATTCATGTGCCCAAAATTCACAGTCGCACATCATGCATGAATGTAATGTCTAAGGTGTGTACGGGTTAGTTGAATCACTGCGAAACACCCAATGTGAGCAGGCGGGAAGAAAGGAATGTGGAGCTGTATGTACTGAGCAGCACTCCCTTCAACCAAGCTGTCCTTAAGGAAGTGAAATAATTTAGACTATAAGTAAACATTTTGCACCATCCCTCACTTGTGGATTTTAGAGTCACTACACTTTGTCTAGGTTCCAGCTGCTTTTGTTGATGCCGTTAAGGGACTGACAACGCCATGATCCACAAAACTATCGATAAGAACTATATTACTGACAACATTATACTATAAATAGAGAATATTCCAGAACGATAACTTATCTGTCACCTTGGAATATTGCGTTTCTTTTTCGCAGTGAACTTCTTATCAGTTCTGCTAAGGAAATGGAAAGGCTACGTGATGGGATCTGCAAAGAAGAGTCATATCAACCTCAGATTTTTTTTTATTACCTTAATCTGTATTTGAATAATATTCACATCACGGAGATTAAGTCAAAACAGGTCTTGGATTATGTAGATATCTGGAATGGTGTGTGTGTGTGTGTGTGTGCGTGTGCGTATGTATGTATGCGTGTTCCTTTAGTACACGTGTTTGTGTGCTTTATTACTGTTTATGCCAATGCATGAGTGAATGTTCTATATATACATGTAACTGGGTATATGTGTTCATCCCCAAAGCCTCAAATAGAGAATCCTTGGAATGTTTTACATATTTTCACTGTACTTACTAATCAACTGTATTTAAAAAATGTGAATCAGTCTCTCTCTCTTTCTCTCGCTCTCTCTCTCTCTCTCTCTCTTTTTTTTTTTTTTGAGAAAACCATTATTTCTAGGTTTTTATGCGGATCTATTGCTGTAAAGCCGAAGCTACTACTATATTCACTAACAGACTATCAGCTTAAATATTACCAAGTGAGAGCTTATCTGCAATGCTTTTCTTCATATCAGCGAAGTCCTTGTCAGCTTTAATAGGGGAATGCAAAGGCTAGATTATAAGAGCTGCTACGGAGTGAAAAAAAATTTCTTTCTTACTTGGTGACCTTTAGCTGTACTTCAGTAATACCCGCGATACCAACAGACACTTAGAACTAGTCGCAACGTTTTCACGGGACATAGGAATGGAGTTTGGTGAAGATGAGTGTCCATAGCTGTGTGGTAAGAACCTTGCTTCCCAACCACATGGTTCCGAGTTCAGTCCCATTGCGTGGCATCTTGGGCTAGGGTCTTCTATAGCCTCGGGCCGACCAAAGTCTTGTGAGTGGATTTGGCAGACAGAAACTGAAAGAAGCCCGTCGTATACGAGTGTGTATCATCACCGCTTGACAACCGGTCTTGGTGTGTTTACATCTTCGTAACTTTGCGGTTCGGCAAAAGAGACCAATAGAATAAGTACCAGGCTTTTAGAAAAAATAAGTACTGGGGGTCGATTCACTTGACTAAAAATTCTTCAAGGCAGTGCCCCAGCATGGTCGCAGTCTAATGATTGAAACAAGTAAAAGATAAAAGATATTTGGTAGTCACGAGAGGAAAACTGTCAACCAAACAAGGAACATAGATACCAATGTCTATTTCCCTTAACACCAGTGATGAGTGCTACAAATACTGAATCGACGAGAAAATTGCGTATGTTGATGCTGTGAGTAAAGATAGACAAAGAAAAGAATACTTAAGTAGACTTCAAAATGTTAGGAAGTCAGAGCTATCTGCAGTCAATAAAACAATATCTCACACTGCTTTCACAGTGCCAATATCTGTACCAACATTTAGGATACTAGACTGGGCAACTGAATAAATATGCAATTTGTATATCAGGACTACGAAGATACTATCAACAAGTAGCAACTTCCACGTCAACAGCAATGCAGAAACTAAAACAATCTCCCACACTGCTTTCATAGTGCCAGCATTTATACCAGCATTTCCTTGACTGGGCAATTGAAGAAATACGTATCTTGGACATAAGGACTGCGAAGGTACTAACAACCACTGGCAACTTCTACATTAACAGCGATACTGAAAGAAAATATTAAACGGACGGATAAAGGAAGTGACAGAAGATCATTCTTGAAGACTTATGAGTGCTGCAGAAGTATATTCACTAATGAAGATAACATCATGATATTAAATGAAGAACTCTTAAACAAATACTCTGAGTATACAGGTGTACCATGTGAACCAAAGGATGGCTAGGCTGACCTACTTACACAGAAAATTGGAGAAGAAATACTCATCATACCAGCACAGATACACATACCGCAATGGCCCAATGGTTAGGGCAGCGGACTCGCGGTCGGAGGATCGCGGTTTCGATTCCCAGGCTGGGCGTTGTGTATGTTTATTGAGCGAAAACGCCTAAAGCTCCACGAAGCTCCGGCAGGGGGTGGTGGCTACCCCTGTTGTTCTCTTTTGCTCCAACTTTCTCTCACTCTTTCTTCCTGTTTCTTGTCCTCGACTTCCTACGCAACCGCTGAGCCTGGATGCGCATTCATCCATCCGTCGATGCTCTCGGTGTCGGGGGTTGACCTGCTCTCTCTTCTGCGGGTCTTACGAATAGCAAAGGACCTCGATTCGGACTTCTTCCACTACAGAGGCGCGATCTTGCAAGCTCTGGGACGAAGACCGCTTCGCTCAACAAACAAACAAATAAACACATACCGCAAGCTAGAGAGTATCAACAATACTGATTTCAAATTTTGGCACAAGGCCAGCAATTTCGGATGTGGGTGGGTAAGTCAATTACATCGTCCTCAGTACTCAACTGGTACTTATTTTATCGACCCCTAAAGGATGAAAGACAAAGTCAACCTCGGTGAATTTGAACTCAGATCGTGAAGACGGACTAAATGTTGCTGAGCATTTCGCCCGGCATGTTAAAGATTCTGCCTGTTCATCGCCGCCATAAGAGTACCAACAATATCGACAGGAATAATAGCTTCTCCTTTAGACGGTGAGCTGGTAGAATGGTTAGCATAATTTCGCCCGTCTTTATGTTCTGAGTTCCAAGTCAACCGTGGTCGAGTTTGCTTTTTTAATCCTTTCGGGTTGGCTAAAATAAGTATCAGTTGAGCACTGTGGTTGATGTAATCGACTTGCTCTCTTCTGGATTTGGTGTGCTTTTGGTTTGGCCATAACATACACATAAGCACGCATGCGCGCGCACACACACACACACACACACACACGTACACACCAACCAACTCAGATGTTTACAAATTGAACGAACTGCCTTCACTTTAACCATACAACCATATCATTTCATAAGTGGCCGGGCTGAAATTTTCAAAGAAAAAACTCAAATCCCGAAGAAAAACTATATACATATATACATTGCAAACGTACATATATATGTATATACAAATGTCCTCTCTCCCTCTCTCGTTATATATATATACTAGCAGTATCGCCCGGCGTTGCTCGGGTTTGTAAGGGAAATAACTATATAAGCACTTTTAGAGAGTTACTTCCCTTATAGATGCCAATTCGGGCTTTCTTAGCCATTTCTGTTTTGGTGTCTTCAAGCCATGAAGTCGTTGTTCTAAAAGAACGCTGGTCTCCTTGACAACGCTTTACGACGTTGATTTCCTTACACTCCCTTCCCCACAGCTTCACGAGGGAGGGAAGAAGGGGGAGAAGCAACACAGGTGTGACCATGGACGCCAACTCCGCCGCCATCGACACACGAAAAATTATGCATTAAAATGGAATAAAAAATTATGTTAAATTATTTTTAAAATCGTAGACTCATCGTAGACGCGCGCTAATACCCAGACGGGCTCGATATGAATCACGACTATAAGATACCCGAATTTGGTTAAACTGCACCGCAAAATGTGGGAGTAGTTAGGAATCTAAATCGAAGGGGACAGACACTCACACAACTACAGTTTTATATATATAGATATGTGTGTGTGTGTGTGAGTGTGTGTGTGTGTGCATGTATGCATGCATCTATCAGTGTGGCCACGTATGTGTGTGTTGTGTGTGTGCGCGCGTTTGAGTTTCGTATTTGTATTTGTCTCTCACCGTTTCATAACCGGTGTTTTATTGTTTATGTCCCTGTAAGTTAGCGGTTCGGCTATAAAAGAGATAGATACTGGTATCGGCTTGATCGACTAAACCCCTCAAGGTGAGACCCGACTATAGCCGCAGTCCGAAGATTGATATTAGTAAAAGATTAAACAATAAAAAATGGGAATGTGTGTGTGTGTGTGTGTGCAAGCATGCATATGAGTGTGTCTATCAACGCATCTCTATATTGGCACCGGTCTAATATCTGTCTTTAAATTGAGTACTTTTAACGAAGCAGGTCGACAGCTAGAGAGTAATAAAACGAGTATCAGATTGAAAGCAATACTGGAATCGATATTATTGATTAAACCGTAGAAGCCGCAGCTCAATATCTGAAACCAATTCGAGATTAAACGAATTTGTGCATAGAGACTTCAGTAAACTAAACTTTATCTGAGGGTGAACTTCGGACCAAAATAATGCATACATGCGTCTGTGATGTATGCGTATGTGTGTATGAATTATATATATATATATATATATATATATATATATATAGAGAGAGAGAGAGAGAGAGAGAGAGAGAGAGAGGGAGAGAGAGAGAGAGGAGAGAGAGAGAGAGAGAAAGAGAGGGCAGATAGATAGACGCATTTATGTGTGTATATATATATATATATATATATATATATATATTATATATATATATATCATATTTATTAATGTATGTGTATATACGAGGGGCGTTCAATAAGTAACGCCCCTGACCCACTTCCCATAGCAGTAGAGCAACGAAACTTGGCACAGTTATTAGTCTTTTTCTACATAGGAACCACCCAGAGTTACACATTTCTCCCATCGTTTGATGCAGCTCTGGAGACCGATTTTTTAGAAGACCCCAGCTTGGTCCTCCAAACACGACGTAACTTCAGAAATCAAGGCTGCATCATCTGGGAAACGCTTTCCTTTCAAAAACAACTTCGTGGCTGGGAAGAGATGAAAATCAGAGGGTGCAAGGTCAGAAGAGTAGGGAGATGGGGGAGGAGTTCATAGCCGCACGCCTGTGCTTCTGATCTGGCGACACGCGAGTTGTGAACCGGAGCGTTGTCCTGCAGGAGGAGGATGCCTTTGCTGATCTTGCCCCGCCTCTTGATTTTGATAGCTTCTCTTAATTTCCTCAAAAGTGAAGCATAATAGGCTCCTGTAATTGTGGTACCCTTTGCCAGGAAATCTGTCATCACTACTCCGTCCTGGTCCCAGAAGACTGTGAGCGTGACCTTGCCAGCGGAGGACTGCACCTTTGCCTTCTTTGGAGGAGGTGAGTCACGGTGCTTCCACTGCATTCACTGGGCTTTGGTCTCTGGATCATTGTGATGGACCTAGGTTTCATCCTGTGTAATCAGTCTTTTGAAAAATTTTGACTCATCGTCTTGGCATATCTCCAAATTCATCCTCGAACACTCGACGCGTTCTTGCTTCTGGAAAGGTGTGAGCAACCTGGGAATCCATCTGGCAGACACCTTTTGCATATGCAAATAGTCATGAATGATAGTTTCCACAGACCCGGTACTAATCTTGACCTCATGGACTATTTGGCGAATAGTTATGCGTCGATCTTCCAAAATGGCAGCCTCAACTTGACGGACAGATGCCTCATCAATGGCAGAAGGGGGGCGACCAGATCTGGGAGCTGTTTCAACTGAGTTCCGACCATGTTTGAATTTACGATGCCAGCGTTTTACAAGGTCATATGATGGGGCATCATCACCATAAGTTACTTTCATTTCATCAAAAGTCTCCCGTGGTGTGCGTCCTTTCAAATACAAAAACCAGATCACTGCTCGACACTCAAAAGGCTCCATTTCACACTTGACTCAGTTCAAACACCTGTAAATCAGAAACCAGAATTGGTTCAGAGGTGTAATTTGCTACTTCATCTATAGAGATATAAATAATTCTACATGCAAAATTTTAGCTAGATCAAACAACTGCAAGTGGGTCAGAGGCATTACTTATTGAACGTCCCTCGTACATATGCTTACACAGACACAAGATACTCATTTATGTATGCATATATATATATATATATATATATATATATATATATATACATAATACATACATATCAGCGTGGCTGTGTGGTAAGAAGCTTGCTTTCCAACCACATGGTTCCAGGTTCAGTTCCCCTGCATGTCACCTTAGGCAAGTGTCTTCTACTATAGCTTCGGGCTGACCAAAGCCTTGTGAGCCTGTCGTATATACATATATGTGTGTGTGAGTATTTGTTTGTCACCCCCAACATCGCTTGACAACCGATATCGGTGTGTTTACGTCTCCGTTCGGCAGAAGAGACCGATAGAATAAGTACTAGGCTTACAAAGAATAAGCCCTGGGGTCGATTTGTTCGAGTAAAGGCGCTGCTCCAACATGGCCGCAGTCAAATGACAGATACAAGTAAAAGAATATATCTATCTATCTATTTATCGAAATATATATATATATATATATATGATGTCCTCTTGGGGTTAAAAAAAATCACAGTTAAGACCTTTCAAACGGAACAGCCTAATTGAAGTGACTACGAACATTACTTGCTATATACATATATATATACTTTACCATTATTTTAAAAGCAGTCTATTATGCAGTATCAAAAAGTTTCGTCGCACGTCTGCGACCTGGTCAGCGGATGCAACTCCACGGAATTGTGTCAATGACCGGGTCAGAGAAAATTTGAGGTGTGAGTGAGTGAATCATCAGTTTCAGAAGCGTGTATGTGCATATATATTTGTGTGTGTGCGCGCGCAGAGAGTGAGTGAGAGAGAGGTGTAGATATGACCATGTGAGTATGTGCGCGCGCGTATCGCTGACTAAGAGGAGTGCTCCCAGCTCTAGCCCTCATTTGAACAATTTCTACTTCGTCTATGTCACCAATGACGATAGGAACGGTACGAAGGTCACGTCTTCCTTTATTCAGCTCCTTAAAAACCCTACATCCTCTTTGTTTATTTGGATGTTGCAATAGGGATGCTAATGTACGTATTTTCTTGTGTATCTGTATACTTGACATTGCCATAAGAAAACAACGTCCGGAAGCGGATGTGTTGGTCTTTAAATTCAGTCGCACACACATACATAGACGCAACCACACACACACACACACACACGCACAACCAGAAATATAGCTTGATGTGTATATAAGATACACACACACACACATATATACATATAGATAGATAGATAGATAGATAGATAGATAGATAGATAGATAGATAGATAGATAGATGGATGGATAGCTATAGATGATGTTTATGTTCTTATTTTATTGGTATATAATCTATTTAATTATGCACAAATTTATATGAATGTCAATGCATATAAGGAAAAAAATATGTAGTCATGAGACCCGGACAGAGAGAAAGATGAATGCATGCGAAGGCGTGCGTAAGAATCTGTTGTATTTGACTGAGCAAGACAAAGCTTGTGTTAATTTTCGATTAAATTGAAGTATATCATTACCGTTATTAGAGTAGTGGATAGCTTGCTTAGGCAATTAGTTCTCAGCGAACCTTGTTTCTGTTTCTCTACCCAGTTCTAATTCTCATTTGAAATCGCTCCGTTTTAAACAAATTTTTTTACATTGTTAACCTAATATTTTTTTTTATACTAAAGCAATGAATGTTACAATCCTTCACACAATCATTCCTTGCAAAATTCTCGATATTAATGTTCGTTTTTTATGTAATAAATAACTAAAGAAGGTTATGCATACATACATACACACACACACACACACACACATATATATATATATATATAAAGTTAAAAACAATAAATGTACAAACAAATGAAAACAGACACAGAAGGTTGGCAAATCCCCATCAGTTATCGGCCAAAGTATCAACGCAGATAGATATTTTAGATAGACATACATACATACATGCATACATGCATGCATACATACATACATACATACATACATACATACATACATACATACATACATACATACATACATACATACATACCTGCTTGCATACATACATACATAACATACATATACATTGGGAATACACAGACAAATAGATATACAGTATCATCAAGTCTTGAAATTGATTGGGGAACTCAAAAGAATAATTGGTTTTGAAATATTTTGAGTTATCAATAAGTACTGTTTAATATTACTAGTACAATATGAAAACCTCGAAGCAGATAAAGCTAGCGTGTAAATATTGGTTTAAAAATCCTGATAGAAAAAATCTGAGACTATATGCATACATACATACATATATATACACACACACACACACACAAACACACACATATTCATATATATATATATATATGCACATACATATATTCATTGGTTTTAGTATCATTTAAATTTCCGTAGTTAAAATACGATTGTAGTAAATAAAATTTTTCAAAAAATATAATTTCTAAAACATTTATTAGAAATAATCAAAATATTTGGTGATATACAGAAGAGGAAGAAAAAAAAGGTGGGTGTTAGACGAGAGAGAGAGAGAAAAGCCAAATTGGGTAGAAAGAGAGAGATAGTGTTTTGTGGAAGAAAGAAGAAAAAAAAAACTAGTTTGCAGCTATTGAGCAAGTCGTATTAGAAAAAGGGTTGTCAATTTCAGAGGAATGAGAGGCGTGTCTGGACTACTTCCGAGGCGTCGTCAGCTTTCAACATTATGATTGACAGCTACGTTATGGTTTTTCTTTTTGTTTGTGTGATTTTTACTGTGCTTTTTTTTTACTGTTGCTTTTTATTGTTTTTTATGCGTGTGTTTACTGGTTGTAAACATGTTCATGGGAGAATGCGTGTATAACAGCTATCTATCTATCTATCTATCTATCTATCTATCTATCTATCTATCTATCTATCTATCTATCTATCTATCTATCTATCTATTTCTCTTTCTGTCTGTCTGTCTCTCTCTTTCTCCACATGTATAATAGTATGATAATAGCCAATACACGAAACTCTCGGCCCTTGGGTCACTATGTATCTTCTGCTAATTATTAAGTCTTGAGTTCTTTTCCTGCTTGCATCACCAAAACTGTTTCTATCTATCTATCTTCTATCTATCTATCTATCTATCTATCTTCTATCTATCTATTTATCAATCTATCTATCTATCTATCTATCTACCTACCTACCTATCTATCGTTACTCTCTCTCTCCCTCTCTCTCTCTCTCTCTCTCTATATATATATATATATATATATATATATATATATATACTGTGTTGTATCTGGGGAGAGTCATTCTGTTTTAATGCTTTATTAATTAACACTCTCAGGTTCAATTTCTACTCATTTATTAATTTTTTTCCTAAAATTTTCGTTATTTCTTGCAACCTCTTCAATAGTTGTAGACTCTACGCACACACACACACACACACACACACACACACTCACACACACATACATATTCTCTTGTAAACATGACTAGTTTGAACTCGCGCGCGCACCCAAACGTATGTTTGTAAACAGCAGTGCTCTATAATATACATACATATATTCAGATTTGTAAGAATGTATGGCATGTATACGATGCTTATGTTTGTTATATAGTCCCGAAATTCGTTTAGTCACATGCACAAGACTACATTTCCAGTATCTGCGTACGTGAGGGTGTGCGTGCGCGGGTATGAAAGAGAGAGAGAGAGAGAGAGATAGGAAGAAAACAGAGCAAGAGTATGGGCACTTATAAGAATATATTTTTGTGTTCTTTGATATGACCAGTTACAATATCCAACGATCTATTAACTTTTGTAATCGACGATTAAAATGCTACGAAGACCAACAGTTAATGTTAATGCAATCACGGTTTTAGGGCCCGATATATATATATATATATATATATATATAAGAATAGGCATTCAAAGAATCAGGGATCACAGTAAGCTTGGTGCGTGGCTATCGAGAAAAAAAAATACGTCAACTAATGGAATAAACATCTATTCTCTCATATCACACCTCTTATCAATATATACACACACACACACAGACACACATATATATTACTAAATATGGATAAAACGAATGAATATTGTGGGTTATAAGTTTGCTTATATTTACTTTATATTGCTATTTTATAAAGTGTATAAGGCTTGTCGTCTGCATGATTCGAACCTAGAGAGGAGAGACATCAACAGCAAGTTGTAGCGTTCATTTCCCTTTTGTTTGCTAATCTCTCTTTTTCTCTCTCTCTTTTTCCGTCTGTCTGTCTTTGTCTCCCTCTTTCTCTCTTGTTTCTGGCTTAACATCTACTGCGTGTATATAAAAAGTATGAATCGACCTGAATTTTGTGGTAAAGAAAAAAAGTGTGTATATAAATATATATATATAATATAACAGGAGCAACAATAGTGATGTAGTAGGAGCGGTAATAACATCTACACCACAGCAACAGAACAGTAGTAGTAGCAGTAGTAGAGTGGCAGTAGAGTTGTTTTGAATCGTGTTGACCACAATGAAATAGAACTGGAAAATCGTTCAATAAATAAATTGACGGGGATTATAGGAATATGACGAAGAAAATTTAAAAAATGTAAAATAATGTACAGACATAAAATACGGTCAGGGCTGATAGATTGAAGATAGATGACTGCCTAAACTGAATGGATATAGAGAACGTTAAAGTAGACTAAAAGATATATAAACAAACAAATTGATCAAACTGTATTATGTGCAAATTATCTGACAGGTATAGATAGGTAGATAGATTTTGTTATATTTCTATAGAAGTAGATTTTCTATAATGTAAATGCTCTTTCGCTGTAACATACACATATTCTAGATTTCTGTTTTCTCTCTTCCAAGTTTTGTGTAGATATTCCCTCTTCAAAAGTTTTTTGAATTTTGCATTTATGATGTCGAATATTGTAGAATAAGAGGTGGTGGTGATTCAGGCACTTAAAAAATATTGGTCAGTTTCGCTTCTCGCGAAATACAAGTTCATTATATTTATGCTACTAAATACATTTGAAAAAACGACACCTTACAATACTGCATTTCCTAGTTCGTATTAAATGTAGGCTAGTGTATAGTCACACACACACACGTACATTTAAATTTGAGGAATACGTTCGTTGCTATTTAGTGTTTTTGTCTGAAGGATCGCACGTAGCAAGAAACTGCATTCAGTACCTTTCTCGCGTTTATACACAGCTCAGGCATATAAGCATGCATGCATGTATGCATGTATGTATGTATGTATGTGTAAATGTATGTATAAATGTATGTATGTGTGTGTTTGCATGCATGAGTGTGTGAATGTAAGTATGTAAGCGTGTAAGCATGAATGTAAATATGCATACCAGCTAACTCAAAGTACGAGAATTTAAGTGGAATATTATAATTGTTGATGTTTAAATCCCACGCCATCTTCATCAGTCAAGCCTGTAATCAAAATCATTCCAACCGTGACCATTCCCCCCCTTTTTTATTACCATTGTGTCCCTAAGACTATCTTACCCTTTGCGTTCCTCTTTTTTTTATTTATTGTTTTTTTTTTAACGATAGAGGGAATTTCGTCTGCTTCATAGAGAATCTCGAGTGGCTACGTAGGGGTTTCCCTATTTGGCTCAACTGGGAATTGACACTGCATCGCAAAGTCAGCTTCACAGGAGCTCGTGATTACACTTTAGTGAAGGTATTTTTCGGCGGAATACGTAATTCTGGCTTCTCAAACTGTAGTAAGCGTACCCCCAGGTGATATGCGTCCTCCCAGGGGTATGCATAAGAAATTTTTGGGATATTCAAGGTCTGTAAAAACATTGAAATTTCCAAGTATTCGCAACTAATTAAACGCAAGCCGTTTGTTTGTCTAGAAAATGGGTGGAGTACTTTTTGCTCTTCCCACACATATACTTGGTTGTGTGAACAATGGTTTTCGGCAATGTTTATAACAGAAAACAAATTTCGAGCAAAACTGACTGTCAATTGCGAATGATGTGTGTGTGTGTATACGCGCGCGCCTCTCTGAAACTGCCGTGAATTGAGTTACATTTTAGAGAGAGCCAAACTAATCCACTTTGTTTAAAAGGTGACATGACATTGAATTAAAGTGATTTCGTACACAAGCACACGGCCAGAAACCTATGCAGAAGGGGTGGGAGGTACCGTACTTCACAGGTTACTATCGACTCTGGAAGAAAAGTTCATTTGACGACGTATGTGGTTTGTGGGGTCGACCGCGTCCTCCGCTTCATTTTTTGTAAATCACTCATTCTCATTTAATTGTATATATTTTAATTGTTTGTTTATTCATACGTTTCGTCTCATTCGATACCCTGACCCCAATGTTTGTTTTGTCTGTCCTCGTATCGTCCCCTCTTTTTCTCAACCTCGTGGTTAATAAAGAAATTGACAGGATTTACAATGTTTAAATTTAATCAAATTAATAACAAATAATACTTGTTTATTGTATGTTCTATGGTATCCAACTATTTTTTTGCATTATATTCTTCACATGGAACATGCCAACACTGTTGATTATAAGGAAGAGATTCGCCAGAAGGAAAAAAAAGAAAGGTTTGAGAGTAGCTGGTGTAATAATGTATAAATTGTTAGCATGTGTACACGATGCAAGCTGACTAAATTTTCTGTTTACCGATTACCTTACCAGCAGTAAATTTATTAACACTGTTACGTCTATTAAGGTATAGATTTGCTTCTACCGCATTTCTAGCAAATAAATAAATGATACTGATGATGATGATGATGATAATGGTGGTGGTGATGATGATTCTTAAACTTTTAAAATCTTTCTTTAATTTTGTGTAAAACCACTTAGGATCAAAACAGAATTTTAAAAGAGTCTAGAAGACCTTGAAGCCGCGGAAACCAGGCCGCAGCTGTGTGACGAAAATTTTAACGCTCATTTACATAAATTTTAATTTCAAATTTAAAAGTAAATTTAACAGCTTTGCGTGTTATTAACCCTTTGCGCTTTACCTGTTATACACAGGACATATTTCCCTGGCGTCCATGCATCATATATTGGCTTCAGATTTTGGCACTAGGCCAGCAACTTCGGGGAAGGGATTAAATCGAGTTACGTTCAACTAGTTCTTATTTCACCGATCCCAAAAAGATGAAAGGCAAATTCTGCTAGCCCGCCGCCTTCCATGCATCATATATTGATACACATTTCCAAATTTTTTCAACCATCAAAGAAACTTTGGACTTATGAAATGAAAGCTACATATTAACCCAGAACGCATCAAACAAGGACTATCTAAAAGTCTGAAAACAGGCATGGACTTTTAAGACAAACTTAAAACAAAGACAAAGGGTTAAATAGTTCTTCCAGTGTAGTTGCTTTTCTTTTCTTTTTTCAGTTTTCTTTTTTTGTTTTTGTTCTTTCCTTTTTTTTTTTGCCTTACGAAGTCGTCCTCAAGAGAGCTCCTCTCGAGGACATTGGTATCTGGATCAAAAATAAAACAGTTTCACTTACGATATGATAGCTGGACGGAAAGAGGGTTGCATTACTACCCGACCAGTACTCATTTATTGCTGAGAACACTGGTGCAACGTGAAACGAAGGACACAACGCGTCACCCGGACCAGGAATCGAACACACGACCTTATGTTTGCGATCCGCACACCAACCACTACACTACGCACCTTCACAAAACAAACAGCGAAAGCGTGGGTATAAGCTACCAGATCATATTCGCTTGCGAGTAGCAGATATTATGGCCTAGATATAAAATATCTGGAATAAAAGCAATGATATAGTGACGGCTGGAGCATTTTTGATCATAGAGTTGATTGACCAGGACAGAGCTGGGGTTAATCAATAAAAATAAATCAATAAAAAATAGAAGAGAGTTTGTGTTTTTGCTCGTATTTTTTTCTTCTACTCGACCAGGGAAAGAGTTTTGGATGCGGCTGCTCGGTTTGGTCTGTTGCTAAATTTTCGACAAACTGTACCCTATCCGTCCTAAATAAAGGGCTAGGCAATGAAGACCCTTCTGTATAAAAGGATGGTAGCGCCATGGATGGAACGTCTGTAATTATAGGCTTGATCATCTTGTGCTGAACTGAAGCTAAACAACGACAAACGGAAAAAAATTGAGATATAATGTTCGGTCCTTCCCCTACCTTTATGTTTTTTTTAAAATCTCACACGGAATCTGATGATTGCCTTTCAGAGTGTCTATTTCATCTGTCTCAGCACATATCTCCATTTTATTACCGATGGCAAAGCCTTTATGTGGTCGCTCGATCAGCTAGAAAGTAGTAGCCCAATATTCAGTTCACATGTCAGCACATAGAAACAAAACTGGAGAACATTAGATAATATAGAGCAGTCGTTGGCAACAATCGGCTCGCAGGACATTCTGAATGGCATACCTAACAAAACCTATCTTCATTTTGTATTTTTTCTTGAGTAGTGTGGCCCGCTTGATGATAAGCCACGTCTCATACGGCCCGCTTCTCGAAAAAGGCGGTTTATGCCTCATATAGACCGAGGAAACCTCTACTCCGAAATGGCCATAGCTAAAAATTTTATTATCCTGAGTATGGTCGATCAGAGTAGAGATGGGACTAAGCAACAGCAGAAGAGACGTGGATTAGTGGTTAGAGTGTCGAGCTCACAAACATGAGGTAGTGAGTTCGATTTTTAGACCAGGCTGTGTGTTGTGTTCTTGAGCAATACACTTTATTTCATGTTGCTCTAGTTCACTCAGTTGTAGAAATGAGTGGCGATATCACTGGTGCTAAGCTGTAACCGCTTTTGCCTTTCCTTTGGTGGTGTGAAGAGAGCAGAGACTGGTATGCATAGGCGACTGCTGGTCTTCCATAAAAACAAGTGCCCAAGGTGCCACGCTGTGGAACTGAACCCGAAAGCACATGGTTGCAAAGTGAACTTCTTAATCACCACACACACTCATGCCTGCACCTAAGTATATGTTTATATATATGAGTTTGTGTGTGTGTTTATAAAAGCGCGAAAATGTAAGGATCTTTTGGGCGTTGACTGATGAGGAATTAGCAACAAATTTTCCGTTTTTTTTTTTGTTTCTGTGAAATGTTTGAAATATATATATGTTTCGTACTTTTTTGTTGTACATGTTTCATGACGTCCTGTGCCCACATATGCATATATATATATATATATATATATATATACGTATAGATGTAAATATGTACATATATGTATGTATATATGAATATATATATATTATTATATGATTAAACGCCACGCATCCTCTTCCAACTAAGTTTTATCTTAATTCTGATGCGCACTCTATACGATCTTTTTACTCTTTTGTTGTTTTTCTCTCTGTTATTCCTTTACCTCCTCTTCTGCTATTCTATTCTATTACTCTGTCATTCTCTCTTTCCCTCGCTCCTCTTCCCTTGCTCACGTGGCTCCCACGTGACCATCGGCTGTCTTTCTTCCTTTCTCTCTGTTGTAGCTGGAACAAGGAAGACGTGTTCTTGTTTGTCTCCTGTCCTAGCTTGATTTACACGTTCGCCACCACAACCTCGTTTAGGCTTAGCAGCCCTTCCTGTTTGTTTTCACTGTCCTGTTTGTGCTACCTATTTTGAACCTCCGCAAAAATCCCAAATTTTATTTAATTTGCTTTGCGGGAGCCACTGTTTTATCGAAAGAGAATATTGTTGTTAAATGCTCGAAATACAAGACTAGAAAAACAGCCAACAACTGATGAAGGGTTGTTCTTTATGCTTGCTTTGTTTTCCATTTGTGTCTTTCGTTGTTCGAAAGAATTGTTCATGTTCCATGTAGTCGTGCTTCGTACTTTTTTGTGTACACGTTTTATGACGCCCTGTGCCCACATATGCGTATATATATATATATATATATATATATATATATATATATACGTATAGATATATGTATGTACATATACGTATGTATATATGCATATATGTATATATATTATTTATAATAATTATTATTATTATTATATATATTATATTATATATATATATTATATATATATAATATATATATATATATATATATATATATATATATATATATATATAAGCGTGGCTATGTGGTAAGAAGCTTGCTTCCCAACCACGTGGTTCCGGGTTCAGTCCTGGGCAAGTGTCTCCTACTATAGCCTTGGGCCGACTAAAATCTTGGATTTGATAGATGGAAACTGAAAGAAGCCTGCCCTATATGTGTGTGTTTATTTATGTGTGTTTGTCCCCCCCCCCCATCCGCTTGACGACCAATGTTGGTGTGTTAACGTAACGTAGCTGTTCAGCAAAAGAGACCGATAGAATAAGTACTAGGCTTACAAAGAATAAGTCCTGGGATCGATTTCTTCGACTAAAAATTTTTTAACGTGGTCTCCAGTATGGCTGCAGTCAAATGACTGAAACCAGTAAAAGAATAAAGGAATATATATACACACTCATACACAGACAGAGAGATAACTTTTGAAACTGCTGATAAGATACATATTCTCCATACAATTTGGTGTAGTCAACATTTACTGCCATACTTTGAAGTCTTCGTGTGCTTTTACATCTCTTATCAATACAGAACAATCTCATATTGTACAGTTGCATCTGGGTATGTACCTAACAACCTAAAAGTTTATACCTCATATTCAGTTAGTCTTTAATGTTGTTTGGCGCATACCTGTACTCTTAGCGAAGTAATTTATCTCTTACTAGCTCAGTCTACTTTCTTGTAAATAGATATCTGTAGCTTCATCTTATCATTTTTAATACGGGGGTCACTGTATACCTGATGTGTTTCGCTAGCTTACTGAGGTCATAAGTTATCGTGAATATATCTTGGCAGACTCCCGCTAAATACGAGGGGCGTTCAATAAGTAATGCCCCTGACCCACTTCCTATAGCAGTAGAGCAACGAAACATGGCACAGTTATTAGTCTTTGTCTACATAGAAAACACCCAGAGTTACGCATTTCTCCCATCGTTTGATGCAGCTCTGGAGACCGTTTTTGTAGAAGACCCCAGCTTGGTCCTCCAACCACGACGTGACTTCAGAAATCAAGGCTGCATCATCTGGGAAATGCTTTCCTTTCTAAAACAACTTCATGGCTGGGAAGAGGTGAAAATCAGAGGGTGCAAGGTCAGGAGAGTAGGGGGGATGGGGGTGGAGTTCATAGCCGCACACCTGTGCTTCTGATCTGGCGACAAGCGAGATGTGGACCGGAGCGTTGTCCAGCAGGAGGAGGATGCCTTTGCTGATCTTGCCCCGCCTCTTGATTTTGATAGCTTCTCTTAATTTCCTCAAAAATGAAGCATAATAGGTTCCTGTAATTGTGGTACCCTTTGCCAGGAAAGCTGTCATCACTACTCCGTCCTGGTTCCAAAAGACTGTGAGCATGACCTTGCCAGCGGAGGGCTGAACCCTTGCCTTCTTTGGAGGAGGTGAGTCACGGTGCTTCCACTGCATTCACTGGGCTTTGGTCTCTGGATCATAGTGATGGACCCAGGTTTCATCCTGTGTAATCAGTCTTTTGAAAAATTTTGACTCATCTTGGCACATCTCCAAATTCATCCTCGAGTACTCGACGCGTTCTTGCTTCTGGAAAGGTGTGAGCAACCTGGGAATCCATCTTGCAGACACCTTTTGCATATCCAAATGGTCATGAATGATAATTTCCACAGACCCGGTACTAATCTTGACCTCATGGGCTATTTGGCGAATAGTTATGCGTCGATCTTCCAAAATGGCAGCCTCAACTTGACGGACAGATGCCTCATGAATGGCAGAAGGGGGGCGACCAGATCTGGGAGCTGTTTCCACAGAGTTCCGACCATGTTTAAATTCACGATGCCAGCGTTTTACAAGGTCATATGATGGGGCATCATCACCATAAGTTACTTTCATTTCATCATAAGTCTTCCGTGGTGTGCGTCCTTTCAAATACAAAAACCGGATCACTGCTCGACACTCAACAGGCTCCATTTCATACTTGACTCAGTTCAAACACCTGTAAATCAGAAACTGCAATTAGTCCAGAGCTGTAATTTGCCACGTATTCTATAGAGATATAAATAATTGCACATGCAAAATTTCAAATAATTGCAAGTGGGCCAGGAGCATTACTTATTGAACGTCCCTCGTACAATATATGAATATAATTTGTTCAGTCTTCAAACGTCTCAATGGAATTTACAAATCATCACCACCAATACGTAATATATGATCGCCAAGATATATCTTTCAAAATGTGACGTTTGTTCTAAGAGAGGCTACTCTTCCTACTAATGCTGTCATTAACCAGCCTACGTGCTACAGCTCACGCGTAACTCATTGCTCGTATGTATACTATTTCACCTGTAGATTCTTATTTAGAAGCATTTCCCCCCCAATACTGGATTTACATCGAATGTTTCATTATAAGATCTCCAATTCACAAATTTTACTAAACTGAAAATTTAGCCGATTTTATTTGCTCATCCCTTTTCACCTTTTTTTCATTGCACAGTTAATCCCTACTACGAGGCTCTACGCATTCGTCTGTCGTAAGAACAAATGAAAACATAACTTTAGTATTCGCATAAATATTCTTCATTTCATTAAAGGAGAAATATGCAAACCATTTTCTATAATGGATGGTCATACATATTTCTGCGGGAGCATTTCCTCTCGGTCTAAAAATAGTAAAGTAATTCCTTCTTGAATAACAATTATCGCATTAAATCTCTTTCCGTTGAAATAAATAAATAAATAAAAGCATTTTTTTGGACTGTATAATTGTTTATATTTTCACTTTTAATTTTGTAAATCTCACCGAATACTCATGAATGGCGTTCACTCCTGGATTGGGTAGTTTTTTTTTAATGGAACATTTGAATAAATTTGATATTGCTTAGCGTAAAAGAAATTAGGGGAAGCTGCTTTAATATGGTATTTTGGATCTAATAGTATTTTGGATCTAAATTAATTCTCTGTTTAAAGCTATACGTCATTTTATTCACAATATGCATGCACATCAGGTTAGTTGTCAACGACGAAATGTGATAATCCTAGGAGCTTTAAGGATCTTTAAACATTACTTTATCAATGGTTTTTATTATATATTATTTTATTATATATTAATAACTGTAATCAGGTTTTTAAATACTAATAAATCTATGACTTTACCGCGGTGTAATTAATCTGCTTCTATGGATCAAATATTTGAAAATGATCAAGGAAAGAATAATCTAATTGGCCATTCTTTTCTTGATCGTCTTCAAATTACCAATTATTTCCAAAAGTGAATTATAAAGAGAATTTTAAAATCAACGAAACTATATGTTAAATTTACTCTTTTACTCTTTTACTTGTTTCAGTCATTTGAGTGCTGGAGCACCGCCTTTAGTCAAGCAAATCGACCCCAGAACTTATTCTTTATAAGCCTAGTACTTATCCTATCGGTCTCTTTTGCCGAACCGATAAGTTACGGGGACCTAAACACACCAGCATCGGTTGTCAAGCGATGTTGGAGGGACAAACACAAACACACAAACATATACATATATACGACGGGCTTCTTTCAGTTTCCGTCTACCAAATCCACTCACAAGGCTTTGGTCGGCCCGAGGCTATAGTAGAAGACACTTGCCCAAGGTGCCACGCAGTGAGACTGAACCCGGAACCATGCGGTTGGTACGCAAGCTACTTACCACACTCCTACAGAATTTTATATCAGTAAGTTATACTTAAAACTGATGAGAGCAAGCGGTGTTTCTTAACTGAAATGAGCATTATGCTTTCATCAACTGTAGGGTCTTTGGAGTTGCTTGTTACCCACATTCATGGAAGATAAACCCTGTTAATTTTTCTCGGAGCTTTCCCTAAATTTGGTCTAAGTTCTCTGAGAAAAAGAGAAAATGATTTTTTTTTGTCAAGACTTAAAAACTTTGGTTATTAGACGCGTCGACATTGTCAAACTATAAGCATACGTTTTCTTATTTTTTCATCCCTAAATATTCACTTTCAGCTGTAATCATTAAGCTGTGAGAGTGAGCGGATTGTCTCCATGTTCTTTTAGAACTGTAACTTCTGTATCTTTGGCCAGCATTCGGATAGGTTTAAGGTAATAAATTTTAGGGTTACATGTTGGGTAGGAGCAGGACCAACACTAGGAAGTGCGGTGCCCAATTAGAGAATTGTCAGCAGGGCCCGCTATTCTACAAAAGCTGAAAATTGATGTTTTATACTTTATGTAGTACGCCAGTCCCAGCCAAAGGCTTGAAACTCCACCTTTATCGAAAATGATATACTAAAAATTCATCATAACGTCCTCCGCTCGAGA